>NC_089232.1:45849169-46183322 GCF_963924675.1 Phocoena phocoena
ACCAGGGCTCGAACCCGTGTCCCCTGCATTGGCAGGCGGATTCTTAACCCACTGCGCCACGAGGGAAGTCCCTGGATCCAGTTTTAATGATTTCTGTAAAACTGGTTATTCTAACAACATTTATTAGAAAATTCATCTTTTCCCTATTTATTGAGTTACTACTATTTTTTAAAACATCTTTATTGGAGTATAATTGCTTTACACTGTTGTGCTAGTTGCTGCTGTATAACAAAGTGAATCCTCTATATGTATACATATATCCCCTCCCTCTTGTGTCTGCCTTCAACCATCCCTACCCCACCCCTCTAGGCGAGCACAAAGCATGAGCTGATCTCCCTGTGCTATAAGGCTGCTTCCCACTAGCTATCTGTTTTACATTTGGTAGTGTATATATGTCCATGCCACTGTCTCACTTGGTTTCAGCTTACCCTTCCCTCTCCCCATGTCCTCAAGTCCATTCTCTATGTCTACGTCTTTATCCCTGTCCTGCCTCTAAGGTCTTGAGAACCTTTAGATTCCATTTATATGTGTTAGCATATGGTATTTGTTTTACTCTTTCTGACTTACTTCACTCTGTATGACAGATGCTAGGTCCATCCACCTCACTACAAATAACTCAATTTCGTTTCTTTTTATGGCTGAGTAATATTCCATTGTATATATATATGTGCCACATCTTCTTTATCCATTCATCTGTTGATGTACACTTAGGTTGCTTCCATGTCCTGCCTGTTGTAAACAGAGCTGCAATGAACATTGTGGTACATGACTCTTTTTGAATTATGGTTGTCTCAGGGTATATGCCCAGTAGTGGAATTGGAGGGTCATATGGTAGTTCTACTTTGAGTTTTTTAAGGAACCTACGTACAGTTCTCCATAGTGGGGTATCAGTTTACATTACCACTAACAGTGCAAGAAGGTTCCCTTTTCCCTACACCCTCCCCAGCATTTATTGTTTGTAGATTTTTTAATGATGGCCATTCGGACTGGTGTGAGGTGATACCTCATTGTAGTTTTGATTTGCATTTCTGTAATGATTAGTGATGTTGAGCATCCTTTCATGTGTTTGTTAGCAATCTGTGTATCTTCTTTGGAGAAATGTCTACTTAGGTCTTCTGCCCATTTCTAGATTGAGTTGTTTGATTTTTGGATATTGAGCTGCTTGTGTATTTTAGAGATTATTCCTTACTCAGTTGCTTTGTTTGCAAATATTTTCTCCCATTCAGAGGATTGTCTTTTCATCTTTTTTATGGTTTCCTTTGCTGTACAAAAGCTTTTAAGTTTCATTAGGTCCCATTTATTTATTTTTGTTTTTATTTCCCTTTCTCTAGGAAGTGGGTCAAAAAGGATCTTGCTGTGATTTATGTCATAGAGTGTTCTGCCTATGTTTTCCTCTAAGAGTTTTATAGTGTCTGGCCTTACATTTAGGTCTGCAATCAGTTTTGAGTTTATTTTTGTGTATGGTGTTAGGGAGTGTTCTAATTTTATTCTTTTACATGTCCCTGTCCAGTTTTTCCAGCATCACTCATTGAAGAGGCTGTCTTTTCTCCATTGTATATTCTTGCCTGCTTTATCAAAGATAAGGTGACCATATGTGCGTGGGTTATCTCTGGGCTTTCTATCCTGTTCCGTTGATCTATATTTCTGGGTTTTTGCCAGTACCATACTGTTTTGATTACTCTAGCTTTGTAGTATAGTCTGAAGTCAGGGAGCCTGATTCCTCCAGCTCCGTTTTTCTTTCTCAAGATTGCTTTGGCTATTCGGGTCTTTTGTGTTTCCATACAAATTGTGAAATTTTTTGTTCGAGTTCTGTGAAAAATGCCATTGGTAGTTTGATAGGGATTACATTGAATCTGTAGATTGCTTTGGGTAGTATAGTCATTTTCACAGTGTTGATCCTTCCAATCCAAAAACATGGTATATTTCTCCATTTGTATCATCTTTAATTTCTTTCATCAGTGTCTTATACTTTTCTGCATACAGGTCTTTTGTCTCCTTAGGTAGGTTTATTCCTAGGTATTTTATTCTTTTTGTTGCAGTGGTAAATGAGAGTGTTTCCTTAAATTCTCGTTCAGATTTGTCATTATTAGAGTATAAGAATGCATGAGATTTCTATGCATTAATTTTGTATCCTGCTACTTTACCAAATTCATTGATTAGCTGTAGTAGTTTTCTGATAGCATCTTTAGGATTCTCTATGTATAGTATCATGTCATCTGCAAACAGTGACAGCTTTACTTCTTCTTTTCTGATTGGAATTACTTTTATTTCTTTTTCATCTCTGATTGCTGTGGCTAAAACTTCCAGAACTATGTTGAATAATAATGGTGAGAGTGGACAGCCTTGTGTTGTTCCTGATCTTAGTGGAAATGGTTTCAGTTTTTCACCATTGAGAATGAAGTTGGCTGTGAGTTTGTCATATATGGCCTTTATTATGTTGAGGTGAGTTCCTTCTGTGCCTACTTTCTGGAGAGTTTTTATCTTAAATGGGTGTTGAATTTTGTCGAAAGCTTTCTCTGCATCTACTGAGATGACCATATGGTTTTTCGCCTTCAGTTTGTTAATATGGTGTATCACGTTGATTGATTTGCGTATATTGAAGAATCCTTGCATTCCTGGAATAAACCCCACTTGATCATGGTGTCTGATCCTTTTAATATGCTGTTGGATTCTGTTTGCTAGTATTTCGTTGAGGATTTTTACATGTATGTGCATCAGTGATACTGGCCTGTAGTTTTCTTTCTTTGTGACATCTGTGTCTGGTTTTGGTATCAGGGTGATGGTGGCATTGTAGAATAAGTTTGAGAGTGTCCTCCCTCTGCTATATTTTGGAAGAGTTTGACAAGGATAGGTGTCAGCTCTTCTCTAAATGATTGATAGAATTCGCCTGTGAAGCCATCTGGTCCTGGGCTTTTGTTTGTTGGAAGATTTTTAATCACAGCCTCAATTTCAGTGCTTGTGATTGGTCTGTTTATATTTTCGATTTGTTCCTGGTTCAGTCTCGGAAGGTTGTGCTTTTCTAAGAATTTGTCCATTTCCTCCAGGTTGTCCATTCTGTTGGCATTTAGTTGCTTGTAGGAATCTCTCATGGTCCTTTGTATTTCTGCAGTGTCAGTTGTTACTTCTCCTTTTTCATTTCTAATTCTATTGATTTGAGTCTTCTCCCTTTTTTTCTTGATGAGTCTGGCTAATGGTTTATCAATTTTGTTTATCTTCTCAAAGAACCACCTTTTAGTTTTATTGATGTTTGGGTATTGTTTCCTTTATTTCTGTTTCATTTATTTCTGATCTGATCTTTATGATTTCTTTCCTTCTGCTGACTTTGGAATTTTTTTTGTTCTTCCTCTAATTGCTTTAGATGTAAGGCTAGGTTTTTTATTTGAGATGTTTCTTGTTTCTTGAGGTAGGATTGTATTGCCATAAATATCCCTCTTAAAGTGCTTTTGCAGCATCCTATATGTTTTGGGTTGTCATGGTTTCATTGTCATTTGTTTCTAAGTATTTTTTGATTTCCTCTTTGATTTCTATGGTAATCTCTTGGTTATTAAGTAGTGTATTGTTTAGCCTCCATGTGTTTGTATTTTTTACAGTTTTTTTCCTGTAATTGATAGTTTCATAGCAGTGTGGTTGGAAAAGATACTTGATATGATTTCAATTTTTTTAATTTACCAAGGCTTGATTTGTGACCCAAGATATGATCTGTTTTGGAGAATGTTCCATGAGCCCTTGAGAAGAAAGTGTATTCTGTTGTTTTTGGATGGATTGTTCTATAAATATCAATTATGTCCATCTTGTTTAATGTATCATTTAAAGCTTGTGTTTCCTTATTTGTTTTCATTTTGCATGACCTGTCCATTGGTGAAAGTGGGGTGTTAAAGTCCCCTACTATGATTGTGTTACTTTCGATTTCCCCTTTTATGGCTGTTAACATTTGCCTTATGTGTTGAGGTGCTCCTATGTTGGGTGTATAAATATTTACAATTGTTATATCTTCATCTTGGATTGATCCCTTGATCATTATGTAGTGTCCTTCATTGTCTCCTGTAACAGTCTTTATTTTAAAGTCTGTTTTGTCTGATATGAGAATTGCTAGTCCAGCTTTGTTTTGATTTCCATTTCCATGGAATATCTTTTTCCATCTCCTCAGTTTCAGTCTGTATGTGTCCCTAGGTCTGAAGTGGGTCTCTTGTAGACAGCATATATACGGGTCCTGTTTTTGTATCCATTCAGCCAGTCTCTGTCTTTTGGTTGGAGCATTTAATCCATTTACATTTAAGGTAATTACCATTTCTTAATTGTTTTGGGTCTGTTATTGTAGGTCTTTTCCTTCTCTTGTGTTTCCTTCCTAGAGAAGTTCCTTTAGCATTTGTTGTAAAGCTGGTTTGGTAGTGCTGAATTCTCTTAGCTTTTGCTTGTCTGTATAGGTTTTAATTTCTCCTTCAGATCTGAATGAGATCCTAGCTTGGTAATTTTGGTTGTAGGTTTTTGCCTTTCATCACTTTAAATATGTCCTGCCACTTCTTTCTGGCTTTCAGAGTTTCTGTTGAAAGATCAGCTGTTAACCTTACAGGGATTCCCTTACATGTTATTTATTGCTTTTCCCTTGCTGCTTTTAATGTTTTCTCTTTGTGTTTAATTTTCTTTTTTTTTTTTTTTTTTGCGGTATACGGGCCTCTCACTGTTGTGGCCTCTCTCGTTGTGGAGCACAGACTCCGGACGCGCAGGCTCAGTGGCCATGGCTCACGGGCCTAGCCACTCCACGGCATGTGGGATCTTCCCAGACTGGGGCACGAACCCATGTCCCCTGCATCAGTAGGCGGACTCTCAACCACTGCGCCACCAGGGAAGCCCCTAGTTTTATTATTGAATAAACATTAAACCAGGATGTGATGTGTATTACAGGTAGTCCACTAAGAGACTGCAAAGACAGGAAGGAATTTCACTCCCTTACATAGCCAGGTAGATACTACCCACTCATATATGTTCCAAGATAAACAGTAGCTAGTCCTCAAGGAAGAGGACTCGATGGAGCCAGATGTCACAAATCGTTCATCTTAACTTTATCTGGTAATTGGGGCGACCATCAGTGTTAGCTTCTTGGCTTGATCCAGAGGAAAACAAACTTCATGTCTTTATGACAGGAAGTAGCTTTGCAAGTTGGAGAAGGTCCCCCAGTGAGGTTTGGCTCCGACCTTCCCATCTGACCTTCCCACAGAAACTAGGAGGGAGGGGTGCTACCTTCCTAGATACTTATCTTTCAAAGAGATGACTCCCAGGTCCTCTGAGAAAGACATTCCTGGGTCCTAGACCTGACAAATGTCCTATCTAGTTTTCAAAAGGATTTATATGCATCACAGAAGGAGAAAGTACTTAAGAATTATAAGTTTTCTAAAGTGAATGCTCTGAGAAAAATGAGGTAGGAGAAGTCTCTTCTATTATTTTCTACAGGAAGAATTCAGCCTCTTATTAAAAAAATTTTTTTGTTCTTACACTACTACTGACTCCAGTGAAAAATGCCAGCAGGCATTAGCCACAGGAGAGCTGACCACACTAACCACAGGACAGCCTCCAAGAGGAGAAGCTGTGCCTTCTAGGCTCTAGCATATGTTGGTCCTCCATCAGGAGGGCATGACTGCCTGTGGACCTGTGAGCTGGACCCAGCCAGTTGGAGGCTCCTCACCCCTTCCTCGTTGGACTGTATGTTCTGCCCACCATTTCCATAGCTGAAGTTATTTCAAGCATGCAGCCTTCAGAGAGCAATGTGATGTTGAGACCACCTGGATTATACACGTGACTGAACCCACCTAAGGTCTTTATATATACCTTTAAGATTCTATCTCCTAAAGCAAAGGAAATAAAAGCAAAAATAAATAAATGGGACCTAATTAAACTGACAAGCTTTCACAAAGCAAAGGAAACCATTGACAAAATGAAAAGACAACCTACTGAGTGGGAGAAAATATTTGCAAATAATATGACTGATAAGAGCTTAATATCCAACATAGATAAACAGCTTATACAACTCAATATCAAAAAAACAAACACCCAATTAAAAAATGGGCAGAAGAACTGAATAGATATTTTTCCAAAAAGGAAATGCAGGTGGCCAATGGGCACATGAAAAGATGCTCAGAATCACTAATCATCAGGGAAATGCCAATCAAAACCACAATGAGATATCACCTCACACCTGTCAGAATGGCTATCATCAAAAAGAACATAAATAACAAATGTTAGTGAGTATATGGAGAAAAGGGAACCCTAGTACACTGTTGGTGGGAAAGTAAATTGGTGCAGCACTGTGGAAAACAGTATGGAGGTTTCTCAAAACACTAAACATAGAACTACCATATGACCCAGCAGTTCCACTCCTGGGTATATATCCGAAAGAAACAAAAGCACCAATTCAAAAAGATAAATGCACCCCAATATTTATAGTAGCATTCTTTACAATAGCCAAGATACGGAAGCAACCTAAGTGTCCATCAACAGATGAGTGGATAAAGAAGATGTGGTTTATATATATATATATATATATATATATATATATATATATATATATATATATATATATATATATATACAATGGAATACTACTCAGCCATAAAAAATAAAATTTTGCTATTTGCAGCAACATGGATGGACTTGGAGGGCATTATGCTAAGTGAAATAAGTTAGCAAAAGACAAATACTATATGATATCACTTACATGTGGAATCTAAAAAATACAACAAACTAGTGAATATAACAAAAAAGAAGCAGACTCACAGATACACAGAGCAAACTAGTGGATACCAGTGGGGAAAGGGAAGGGGGGAGGGGCAAGAGGTAGGGGATTAAGAGGTACAAACTACTAGGTATAAAATAAGCCACAAGTATATATTGTACAACATGGAGAATATAGCCAGTATTTTATAATAACTATAACCGGAGTAGAACCTGTAAAAATTGTGAATCACTATACTGTACACTCATATAATGTATATCAACTACATTTCAATTAAAAAAATAGAGAAAAAGATTTTGGCAGGCAGGTACAGAGATCTACTTGTCTTGTGGCACCTTGCTTGTAAGTTCCCTTGCTTATTAAACATGCCACCTACCAATCTGGAGAGGCCTGCCTCTTTCCACGGTCTTTCCTTGCCCTCTGTATATAGGGACCAGTTCCAGATTTCACCAGGAAGCTCCCATGGTTTTGAATCAACAGCCTGGAGATGAATTAGCCAAGAAACTTGTTTAAACTGCAGATTCCTGAACTCTAAACTCCAGTCCGAACCTCAGAGAGTCTAAATCAGTCTGTTTAAAAAGGACTCAGGAATTTGAATATTTGGAAATACCCAATGTGAATTTAATACAGATGACCCTCTGATCACACTTCAAAAAACCATAGCAAAACAAACAAAAAAACAGCAAAAAAAAAAAAAAAAAACATAGAGTGGACTGAGCTCTGGAGTCAGATGGATCTGTCTTTGAATCATCATTAGCTGAACAGTCTCAGGAAAGTTACTTCTCTGAGAATCAGTACCCTTATGTACAAGGACATTTGCTTGTCAGGATGTGAGGATGACAAGAATGCATGTAGAATGCCCCAGACAGTGCCTGGAACGTAGCATGTGCTTGATAAATAGTGGCTGCCATTCCAGTTACGATTGTATAAGCCACTAACCATAATGTTTAGAAACGGACCTCCAACATAACTTTATGAAAGTTTATGAAAGGCCACATAAACTCTGAGGTCTCTGTATGATTTAACTGGTGAATCTGACCTCGTGAATGCATTTGATTGGACTTTTTTTTTTCCTTTGGCAAGTAACAGGAATGAACTAGTATAAACAAGACAAAAGAAAATGAGCCACATTTATTATAAGGATACTGGCTGTTGTCTGGAATGCATGGATAGGAATTTAGTTGCTGAATACTTGGTAGGTCTGGGAGGATGAGAGCCTGTGCTGGAGGTGCCTCCTTTTGTCTCGGCTTGATTTTGAGAAGCTGCTTCATTCTCCCTCCTCTCTGTAGACTGCTTCCTGCCCTCTCTGTAGACTGCTTCCTGCTTTGAACGTGAACCTGAGGCTCAGGATGCTGTGGGAGCCAGACGCTCTTGCTGGCAGCCAGGAAGTGACAAGCATGAAGATAAAGCCAAGGAGCGGAGGGCAGAGGAGGGAAAACAGAGAGCAGGCATCCCTGGCAGCCTGGTCCGGCTGCCGAACTGGCCCTGTACTGCCCGCGCTAGACTTCCTGTGATGGGAGGCAAATAAACCCTCTGTTTAAGCCACCAAAAAGGATTTTCTGCTACCTATGGCTGAGCACTCGCCTTACTGGGATGGAGGTTTGGGTACTTAGAGTCTTGTCACAGTTATTCACAAATGGCCCTGGGACAGTTGTATTTGTTCTCCTCTGGCCTCATGTTTCAGGGAAGTTGTGCCAGATTCTAACTCGATTTGCTTGTAGTGTTTGACTGGAATCTCCAGGGGGCACGTGCAGTCTGGCCTCTGTTAACTGATTCTTTGTGTGGTATGCAGTCAGCTCCCAGAGGTGGGCCTGCTTCTCCTCCCTGTCGTGACCAAGAGGCAGCACAGAACTTTCACTAACAGCAGTATGTGTTTCTTAAACTGTGTCCTGTCCAGGGTCTCACTTCCTGGTGGGCTTCCTGAGACCTCTGCCAAGTCTGGCTTCTCTAAGGACTGATACCCCTCCAGGGAACCATTTTCACCCTGCCTGGTTAGCTTTTCTGTTTTACGTAGCCTGGGGCACTGGTTGTGCCGAGGTAACCCAAACACTGCAGAGGAGGTGTACTGGGGAGATGACACTGGGTTTAGGTGTCCCACTGTTGTATTTATATCATTTGTTAAACACAAATTATTTCCATCCCACCTTGATGGTGGGTGTCATTTCTTGCATAGACAGTCATGTTCGCCTACTCACTGATGTCCTTGTCACCAATTTCCCCCTTCCCAAGCCATCCTATTTACTATAACCAGGGTAGCCTTTCTGAAGGATCTGGCAGAGGAGCACTCAAATTCCTGGACATGGATTGGCTCACATAGTAATAGGTAGGACTATGCCTGCCAATATGCTCCTTGGTCCTGTGTCCTGTCCCAGCTGGTGAGCTGAGCAGGAGGCTGCCTTCCCTGTTTGGGCGTAGCCACCTTACTGTTTCTCTTCCTCTGAAGGCTCTGTAGGGCTGTCAGTGTCACTTGGTCCCTACCTTGCTGGAAGAGACCTGGAAAGGCCAGCCCTGTGTTAAGCCTAAACTGTGTGCTTTAGCCCAGTTTAATAAAAATCTCTGCAGTGGAATGAGGAGTACAAGTCCAGCCCATACTAATCAAATGGGTCATGTTTTCCATTTTCTCTTGTCTCATGGGAGTTTATCTCCATCAAGAACATCCCATGGAAGAGAATCCAAAACAGAATTCAGGTACCCTGAGTCCTCTAGTCAAGTAACAGTTACTAATACTCCAAAGCCCTTCTAAGCCTTACAGCTTATTATTATAACTAATATTACAAATTATTATTATGCCATCTTATTAGTACCTTGATTCTCTCTGTCTAGAGAAGGGGTTACAAATCTAAATTTGTAGCCTTTGGAAGCCAGGCAGGTAACATGAATGAACAAAGCAGACCATCATGTGTCTCCCCCCATCTCTTGTTCGTCTGTCTGTGACAGACACATGGGTTCAGAGAAACATTTCTCTCAACTACATGAAAAACAAGGTCAGGTTCAATGACAAATGGTAGCTGAGACTCATCTTGGTCTTGGAAAGACCGTAGGGAATTTCAGGGACTGTGGCAACTGAAAAGTGAGTGCTCTGTGTGGGGAAGCTGACTGCTACTCATATCCAACTGATTTAAGTCCATGTGATTTAAGGCCTACTGTCACCAGCAGTTCTATATTAAAAAAAAAAAACTCCAGATTTCAGATTTTTTGGGGGAAGGGAGAAATTCCTCAATTTTAAATATTATCTCAATGTTTTAAAAAACAAACAGTGTGTGGGTCAATTAAAAATGTCTGGGAGCCACCATATTTTGCCCTTTGGCTCAGAAGATGAAGCTCGGACCACTTTGCTTATAACACAAACTTCTTCATGAATCTACCTGCGCCACCTCCTGCTTCATTTCGTACCTCTCTCTAGACATTCTGTAGCCGCTCAGTGCTACATTTCATACTTTCACCTTTTCTGGCCCCATGCTTTTGCATGTGCTGTTCGTTGGACTGTCCTTCCCTGGCTGATTAATTTTGTAAATGGTTCATTCTTACATATCCACATCAAAATCAACTCCTGTTTCAAGTCTTTTTATAACCTCCCTGCCACCTCCCAACCAGGCAGAGATACAGTGTCTCTTTTCTCTGGGTTTTCTGAGCAAAGTACACAGTCTTCTTACAGAACTTAACAGAGTCTCTTGTAATGATCAGGTGCATGCTCGTCTTCCCTGCTCATCACTGAGGCTGTGCCTATGCGTCCCCAGTACTCAGCACAGTGTTTGGCCCAGGGTCAGTGCTCAGTGACTACTGTGTGAATAGATGAATAAACAAATTCACTATGCACTACACTTATGTTAGAGTTAATTTTCTTGCAAGATGCCTTCACATTTGTTGCAATAAAATATTTGTGCGTGTGTGACATTAGTTATCACTTTACGGTGCCCACTTTGAATGGGTAAAACATAACTAACTTGTCTTAGGAGTATTTATATGTTGCTGACCTCTCAAGGTGGTACTGCTCTTTTCCAAAGGAAGACATCTGAAGTGGTATCCTTACTCCGGAGCTAAAACATTAAAATTTAATGCAATAGCTTCATGCTTTAAGAGCTTATCTGATCAAGAAGGGATAAGAAAGGGAGGAGGGATGATATGGGGACTTTTTTTTTTTTACACCATTCTTTCCCCAATGCTATGGCAGGATTAACAGAAGAGTTAAAACAAGGATGAATATGTATGCTGTATCCACTGACAAAGCAGTAAAAAGTAGTTAGCTGTGAAATTCCATTCGTATTTGTTTACTATTCTAAGTACACTTCCAACCCCTCCCTCTGGCCACCCATGCCACTTGACATTTTTCTCATCTGACAGCTTGGAGGTAGGAATTTTGTAAATGTCTCTCTTGGGGTTAGTTTTCAAAGAAAAGGAAAGCATGCTAAGTGCAATGGCTAAATTGTAAATTTCATCAAACCTGTAATTTAAATAAGCGCCCAATAATAATAGGCTGAAATCTTGTCTGGCTGTGTTGGGTCTGCTTTGTTTTACATGGATTATGACAATGGAACCACAAAACATAGCCTTTTGAGTGCTTTTACCCATTAGCTTCATCAAGTAATTGCCGTCTTATAGTCATCAATAACAATGAAGCTTGACACCTTGGGAAGAAGTGAATCTTTCCCCTTACAGATCTGGCAGGAAAGAAAATTGCCTTGATGAATGTACTGTGGGCATATGAGTGTTCAAAGCCCAGAGAAAGGAAGTAAGGTGAGTGCACAATGGAGTAGCTTTGACTTGCTTACATTAAGAACACTCGTTTCATTTCTCCATGGTCCTCTTGACTTGTTCAGCATCCAATAGGATCTCAGTAGGCTCCCTGCTGGTCATCTCTGCATGAGTATTCTTCAGAAAATGCTGTTTCTTGAAAATGTAAATTAAAAAAAAAAAAAAACTGGTGGTAAGAGTGGGAAAACAAATAGCAAGAGATGGCTTCCTAACTCCAGTTTGTTTAAACAGAGGGAAAAAACACAAAGCAATGAGAAGGTACAGAAGAAAAAAAATCCCATATATCTGAAACCAAGAATTTTTTCCTCCAAATCATTTATTGTGAAAAATTTTGTGTTCTTGGTTGACCCTCATCTTGGAAAGGTCACAATTTTCTTGGGTTAGAAATATTTATTAGTATCTCTGGAATGAACAGTATGGAAATCTTTTGCTCTAAGAAAAGTTTCTGGTCAGTAAAAAGAGTCAAATGTATATCTAGATTAACTTTACATTAAAAATGTTGACTTTGGGAGATTAAATTGCCAGATACATTTTTTCTTGTGTGAGATAAATTGTTGCGAGCTTTCTTGGTATTATTAAAATGTACATTTCTACTGTCGGTTCAGAATTTACTGAGGGAAACATAAGAAGTTGAGTTACCTCTTAAAATTAGGCTGGTTTGGAAGGGACACATTTTGGAGAAAGGAGGTCATACTTAAAGCCATTTTAGTAGTTCTTATCTTTAGCTACACATATTATTCTTCAAGGCTGTGAAGGGTTATGGACAGTGGATGCATATGAGAATTCCCTGGGGAACTTTAAACTGTACTAATGCCCAGGCTTCCCCCAGATATTCAAATTTAATTGATCATGATGGAGAAAATGGAAGGGGCATTCGAGCGTGTGTGTGTGTGTGTGTGTGTGTATCTGCATGTTTAACATTCCCCCAAGTGATTCTAATGTGTTCAGAGTTGAGAACCACTGGAATCATGAAGATGGGATGATCTGCTGTTATGGATTAAACTATGTTCCCTCAAAAGATTTGTGGAAATCCTAATTCCTGGTATTTGTGAATACGATCTTGTTTGGAAATAGGGTCTTTACAGATGTAGTTTATATATATACGTATATATTTTATATATATATTTCATTGAAGTAGATTTACAATGTATTAATTTCTGCTATACAGCAAAGTGATTCAGTTTTATATATACATATATATATTCTTTTTCCATTATGGTTTAAATATTAAATATATTTTCCTGTGCTATACAGTAGGACCTTGTTGTTTATCCATTCAGTATATGATAGTTGCATCTGCTACTCCCAAACGTCCAATCCATCCTTCCCCCACTCCCCCTCCCTCTTGGAAACCACAAGTCTGTTCTCTATATCTGCGAGTCTGTTTCTGTTTCATAGATAAATTCATTTGTGTCATATTTTAGATTCGACACATAAGTGATATCATATAGTATTTGTCTTTTTCTGACTTGCTTCACTTACTATAATAATCTCTAGGTCCATCCATATTGCTGCAAATGGCCTTATTTCATTCTTTTTTATGGCTGAGTACTATTCTATTGTATATATGTACCACATCTTCTTTTCTTTTTAACATCTTTATTGGAATATAATTGCTTTACACTGTTGTGTTAGTTTCTGCTGTATAACAAAGTGAATCAGCTATACATATACATATGTTCCCATACCCTCTCCCTCTTGCCTCTCCCTCCCACCCCTCTAGGTGGACACAAAGCACCAAGCTGATCTCCCTGTACTAAGTGGCTGCTTCCCCCTAGCTATCTATTTTACATGTGGTAGTGTATATATGTCCATGCCACTCTCTCACTTTGTCCCAGCTTACCCTTCCCCCTCCCCGTATCCTCAAGTCCATTCTCTATGTCTGTGTCTTTATTCCTGTCCTGCCCCTAGGTTCCTTAGAACCTTTTTTTTTTTTTTTTAGATTCCACATATACGTGTGTTAGCATACAGTATTTGTTTTTCTCTTTCTGACTTCACTCTGTATGACAGACTCTTGGTCCATCCACCTCACTACAAATAACTCAATTTTGTTTCTTTTTATGGCTGAGTAATATTCCATTGTATATATGTGCCACATCTTCTTTATCATTTCATCTGTTGATGGACACTTATGTTGCTTCCATGTCCTGGCTATTGTGAACAGTGCTGCAATGAACATTGTGTTACATGACTCTTTTTGAATTATGGTTTTCTCAGGGTATATGCTCAGTAGTGGGATTGCTGTGTTGTATGGTAGTTCTATTTTTAGTTTTTTAAGGAACCTCCATACTGTTCTGCATAGTGGCTGTATCAATTTACATTGTCATGACCACATCTTTATCCATTCTTCAGATGTAATTATTAAGTTAAAATGAGGTCAGACTGGATTAGGGTTGGCCCTAAATCCAGTATGACTGATTTCCTTATTAGAAGTGGAGAGACACAAGGAGACATAGACACACAGGAAAGATGATCATGTGAAGACAGAGGCACTAAGTGGAGTTATGCTGCAATAAACCAAGGAATACCAAGGATTTCCGGCCAACACCAGAAGCTAGAAGACACAAGAAAGGATTATTCCTTGTAGCCTTTGGAGGGAAGATTTCAAACTTCTGGCCTCCTCCACAACTGTGAGACAATACATTCCTGTCGTTTTAAGACACCTAGTTTGTGGTAATTTGTTATGGTAGCCCTAGGAAACTGGTATACCTGTTGCTCTCTATCATTTAGAAGTATGGCATGAACTTGTAGGAAAGTTACTGAAAGGAGATTCATTTTAATAAGATTTGTTAGATCTTTAAAGAGATTCCAGAAAGGGATTTTGGGCTGTTGGCTATTAAAATAATGTGACCAACCATATCAGTTTTCCCAGGACTAAGGGAGTTTTGGGGATGTGGAACTTTCAGTGAGTGTGAAATTTAGGAAAGTCCCAGGAAATCCAGGACAAATTGTTCACCCCAGGATGGAGGCTTGTCAAAGCAGATTGTCAGAGAGTCCTGAATGACAGTAGCTAAATCAATGTGGTTCTCTAAATTTGGACAGAACTTAAGTAAAAGTGTGTTAAAACAAATGGTTCTGAACTACTCTTGGCTTTGGCTTTTTATTGGATTTGTGTGTTGAAAGCCAAAATGTTGTTTTTAGACTTCTGAAACAGGAAGATTAGCAAATAATCAGATCTCTTTTACCCAATGAACCTGTTGTTTCCTGTCTATCATGGAAATCAGGAATCAGATATGGTTTCAGGGGAAGCCTGATGATCTGAGTCTGGCCAGATGAACTCCTTTCAGGAAACACAAGGTCATCTCAGAGGAAGCAGGATTTCTATTCCATGACTGAGAAGTGATGGAAGCCAGGACCCAAGGTGACTGAGAGTACCTACCACTCAGGGAATCGTGGAGATGAGCCACTTCTTGTCAAGTCTCATCGGAGAGCCATTCTGATGCGTTTTACTGCCTGATGACAAAACTGTTATGTTACAGGAGCCAAACCGCCTGGTTGAGTTCTAAGATCCACTCTCCTCATATTGAATTTGGTTATGGGGTGAGTCGTGTTACACTTGTGCTTCCTAGTGTCTGTCAGTCATGACAATACTCGTAAGAATGTGCTAGGTTGGAACTATGATTCTTGAAAGAAAACAAATGACTGTGGTGTCTGTGGAAGAAAGGCTTCATCTTTGAAATAATAGGTCATTCATTCTCTCTGATGGAAATTGCAAACTTTTCTTTAGTTAGCAAGTATTTTCTAAAAGCAAGTACCCCATGCATTTAGGAAGAAATTCTAATTAAATATCTGGTCCAATTGGATTGTTGCCAAGAGGCAAAAGGTTTGCTTTCAAGGACACTGAAATTTCAAGTGCTGCCTTGGGGGAAATAGTGATATTACGCTGCATGTGCAGGAGTAACTGTGGGGGCCTGAATAGGACAAAATCCATCCTGTTTTTAACGTTCCAAATTCCATATTTTTGTTGTTCAACATGGACACTCACTGGAGAATGTCATTTTGAAGAGCTATCACAGAGCATTTCATAGGCTCTTTGTAGAGACTAATATTTTTGGTTAAAAGTACTAAATTTGGTTAGGAGTGGGCCGAGGCATTCTTGGGGACCAATATTTGTCTTTATTCTTTGTGTGACTTTTCTATTCCTAGTCGTCTTCTCCTTCTCAGATAAAATCAGAATAAAAGGATTGACTCAGCCCGTTTATTTTCAGGATATTCTGAAAATTGACTAATAACTATAAAGCACTTTTCAATTTAAAAACCAAAAACATTATTAATAAAGAATAGTATTATTAGCTGGCAGCATGTAACCTTAAGGCTCCCAGCCACCGTGCTAGAAGCTGCACTGATATTTACAATCCTGCCAGTTGTTCTCTTTTCTGTAACGTGTATTCCAGATTATGAATCTCTTCCTCACATGACAGAGGCATCTTTATCTTGGTCCTTTTTGGCCACAGTGGTAAATGGGGATGTACTGACTGTCAGCCTGACACCTTCATTAACATTCTGCTGACCTCTGCTTCTAAGAAAGAATACCTGGTGCTATGTCAAAAGGCTACAGGATGTTTTTCAAAGCCGTTCCTTTTTCTGGGCAAGGGATGGTAGTAGAGACAATATTTATACCTTTGATTTTCTGATTTCCACATCATAACCAAAGCTGCCAAAGTTACTGAGTTTTAGATTCCATTTGAACTTGGCTTTGTGCAATGCAAGAAAACGTCTCTATTTAAAAACCACTGCCACAAAGTAATAGATAAGTCTCAGGCAGATAATCCTCCCCTAGCACACAACTTAATAAATAAACCATGCAACCCTCTGCATACCGCACTGATTTTCCTAAGAAATCCGTTCTATTCAGTCTTTTAATTTCCCCAGTGTTCACAGTCATGCTGGCATTTTCAAGAGATAAGCCCACAAACTTTTTCCTTAGGAAAAAAAAAAAAAGTTTTGACTAAAACAAAATGTGTTCTGTGCTAAATCATTATTTTCAAGCAGTGCCTTTTGTTTTCTTGTTTTTCATTATTATCAAAGGGATGAATCTTAATCCTGTGAAGAGCATGGCTGCTGATCATGCCAAAACTGGATCTGCCTTAATGTGAACAACTGCTTTCTCCCCCTAACGCTGATGCCAGGCATTGAACACTGCCCAAGAGGATTTGGGAATCCCTTAGTCTCCAAAACAGAAATAAAGGGAAAGTCTTGTCCAAGATTACTTTAGTAACATGCAGTTACTTGTAATATTAATTTGCATAATGCCCTCCCTTTTAGCAGCGACTTCACTGCTAAAACCAAGTGGTATTATGAAAAAAAAAAAAAGTTTCCAGTTGCCTAAGCTCAGAGGCTAACACAGGAATGATGCCCTTGTAACAAAAAGCAAAACATCCCTTGTTGGCAGAGCCTCTGAAGGCCTGGTCTGGGCACAATCCCTTTGCGCATTCTTTTTACTTTCAGTGGTTGGGATTGAGTTCTTAAAAGTGGTCTTGCCAATGACAACCAAAGTTACTTGCCAGAGCAGAAAGCAAAAAAGAAACAAAAAATCTTAAATTATGCATTATCTTTAGAATGGGCCTGTGGTTGGGGTCTGGCCTCTGGGCATCAGCGGAAGAAATTAGAGGAGGTGGAAATTTTCATATAAAAAAAAAAGGCTCAGCAATTTCTTTTAATGTTAAACCCTATAGCTATCCTACGACTCAGCAAGTCTGCTTCTAGATATTTACTTAGGAGAAATAAAGCATATGTTTACCAAAACACTTGTACAAATATGTCCAGAGCAGCTTATTTATCACGGCCTCAAACTGTAAACGACCCAAATGTCCATTACCAAGAGGGTGAAAAAACAAACTGTGATATACTCACATAATAACCAATAAAATACAGACATGGATGAACCTTGAAAACATTGAGTGAAAGAAGCCAGATACGAAATAGTACATACTCTCTGATTCCACTTACATGAAGCTCTAGAACAAGCAAGACTAATCTATGGTAATAGAAATTAGAACCAGGGTTGCCTCCCGGTGGTTGTGGTGGGATTCACTGGAGAGGGCGTGAGGGACCTTTTTGTGGTGATGGAAATATTTTATATCTTAACCAGCATTATGGTTACATGGATATATACATGTATCAAAACTCATCAAGTATACTCTTAAAAATCTATGTGTTTTGTTATATATAAAAATCATCTCAGAGCTGTGACAGGGCGAGAGAGTGTCATGGACATATACACACTAACAAACGTAAGTTAGATAGCTAGTGGGAAGCAGCCACATAGCACAGGGATATCAGTTCAGTGGTTTGTGACCACCTGGAGGGGTGGGATAGGGAGGGTGGGAGGGAGGGAGCCGCAAGAGGGAAGAGATATGGGAACATATGTATATGTATAACTGATTCACTTTGTTATGAAGCAGAAACTAACACACCATTGTAAAGCAATTATACCCCAATAAAGATGTTAAAAAAAAAAATCAAGAAAAAAAAAATCATCTCAGTTTGAAAAGAGGAAAAGAAAAAAATAGTTCAGATTTTCTCTTGTTCAAGTTCCTAATTGATTAATGTGGCAGCAGTCAGCTCATTAGTGGATCATTGCAGCGTGGAAAAAATTTTTTCTCAACCTAATGGTTTGTTTAACTGTGCTCACCAAGAACTCTTAATCCATCAAAAGGATTTTAAAGACCCTAATAATTAGTTTTAGCACTGTGAGAGGACACACAGACACAATACATCTTCTTGCCAGGATTGACAGATGCTATTTTGATAAGCACAGGAACCATCAGTTCAAGTTATCAGTCATTAGACCAAGAGTTTAGATGAGTAGAATCTTTTTATTTGTTGAGAGTTGATAGACTGACAGTTTTACACACATGTTTTCTTTCACTCTTTACTTGCCACTACTCCTGTATCTAAAATTATGGAAGGGTTAGATGTGTCCCCACTATCCTGGGCATTTTGCTTCTGAAAGTAATGCCTGAAAATTCAATTGCAGGTGCTTTGGCTGGTAGGAATTACACAGGCATTTGGTCCCACCTTGAGCAGGTGTCCTCTTAGAGTCATGGGAATTAAGTAAATTAGGAATTTACTTAACCAGAGATGCAAGCAAGCTCCAGTTGCATTAAATTCCAGATTTGTGAATCTAGGAGTCTCAGGAAACTAAGAGAACACTTGAAGATTCATATATGTTCTATGAGCATCAGCTCTAACAAATACGAGCACCTTCTCTTTAGTACTTAACAGTGTTCAAATTCCCTATTTAATATTTGGCCACAGTTGTCACTGAAATGAAGTTATATATTTCGGGACTCTATTGGATGCTGGAAGATTTTCTAGGTTATTTTCTTTCTTGTTTATTTCATAAAAGCACTCATTAATCTGTTGAGTTTCATTTGGAATTGCAGGCATGAGTTGAAAGCCAGATGTAAACTAAATTACAACATATGCATAAGGGACCCCTTACAGATGGAAAGTGCATATTTCCGCTGACCTACTCCTCAGGTAACAATTGGGGGGGAGTAAAATATTTATTGTAGACTATGTAATTGCCATTTTATTATTATTTTTTTAACGCTTCAAAATTGTAATCAAACAGCACTGATGGGAATGAGTAGCAGAGAAAGAGGAAGGGGAAGGAAAATTTGATCCAGAAACCAGTTCATTGAGAAACATGTAGGAAGCTTGTGGGAACTCAGATGAGCTCTCCTTGCTGGGGTAGGTGGGTAGGGCAGGGAGGAGAGAAGTGAAGACACAGGAGTCTACGCTAATTGGAACACACACAAGAGCAGTTGATGGGATAAGCAGAGGCCAGTCTGCAGCCTCAGAAATACCAGCAGTGCCGTAGTAATTATAAAATGGAAACATTGTGATGATTGGTTGTACAACCAGCTTACAATTTCAGGTCATTCAATATTTTTAGCAGTAATTCTAGGAGACTAAAAGAATTGGGATTGATGTATATACACTAACTAATACGTATAAAATAGATAACTAATGAGACCTGATGTATAGCACTGGGAACTCCACTTCTCTATACAGTAGAAACTAACACAACATTGTAAAAAAACTACACTACAATTTAAAAAAAAAAGCTATATTTTAAAACATTTGAATAAGTAACTCCTAAAGCTTAAAACATGACATCTTATATAATAATTCACAATAGAATTAAAAGGGAGTTTATGACTTTCCTGATTGGAACTGGCCTGCGTTTGGTTACATACTGACCCTTGTTTTTATTACAAGGCCAGGTTAGAAATAATAAAATACCTGTTAGGAATTTTAACATTATGAAAACAAGGCAATAAAACAATTTAGTGAATTTGACAGATTTAAAAATGCATAGTTTATTTTGTTAAGATGCAGGTTATCTAAGAGTAACAGCATTCAACACTATAACAAGTAAGTGAGTGGGGAATGAGTTGGTATGTGTGTGTATGTGCTGAACATTTTTTTTAAGCAAAATATTTAGTGTAGCAGAAATGATTTACCAAACCTTTGAAAAACAGATAGTTCCTATCTTATTAAAAAAGTTTCTTTAAAAATAAATAAAAAGGGCTTCCCTGGTGGCACAGTGGTTAAGAATCTGCCTGCCAATGCAGGGGACACGGGTTCAAGCCCTGGTCTGGGACGATCCCACGTGCCATGGAGCAACTAAGCCCATGCACCACAACTATTGAGCCTGCGCTCTAGAGCCCGCAAGCCACAACTACTGAGCCCAAGTGCCACATCTACTGAAGCCCATGCGCCTAGAGCCCATGCTCCACAACAAGAGAAGCCACCACAATGAGAAGCCTGCACACTGCAACGAAGGGTAGCCCACGCTCGCCACTAGAGAAAGCCCGTGTGCAGCAACGAAGACCCAACACATCCAAAAATAAAAACAAACAAATAATTTATATATAGAAAAATGCACTAATGTGAAGTATATAGTTTGATGGATGTTTTGCATACATAAATAATTATATATATTCATCACCCCAAAAAATTCCTTCTTTTTTTTTTTTATAGTTCAAACCTCTTTACAGTCAAAAGTTACTCCCATTCTGATTTCTATCACCATAGATTGATTTCGCCTTTACTTGAGCTTCTTAAGGATGGAATCACTCAGTTTGTGCTGCTCTGAGTCTGATTTCTTTTGCTCAACATAATGCTTTCAGAATTCATCCACATTGTTGCATCAGTGATTTTTTTCTTTTTTACTGCTATGTGTTATTTTGTTCTGAAATTTGTTTATCCATTCTCTAGTTGAAAATTTGGGTGGTTTTTGCTTTGGAACTATGGGGAATGAAACCGTTATAAACACAGTGGTTGTGAATCTTTTGGGGACATATGCACTCGTTTCCAAGTCCCACCCTAGGGATGGTGATTCAGTAGTTCTTGAGCCTTTCTTTCAAGCCTCCCCCACTCCCCATGCCCCCTCTCCCTTGCGATTCTGGTTATTGGTCAAGTTTGGGAAGTTTCACCCAAGATGGCAGGTGCCAAACATAGAGTATAATTTGGGGAATCAAATTACGATCTTGAAAATCAAAAGTCCACTTAAAATTTGATTGTGCAAGCTGAGAGGCTTTATTTTATTTTAATGACAAGCCTTGGATAGCTCTTTGGCCAGTTGTTCTGAGGTGGAATTCAATTTGCCCTTTGCCCTGTATTATAGAGCACTAATCTGGGTTCTGCGGGCTCAGTCTGCTATAAGGAGGAAGGGGGACTTGTTTTGCTTTCTGCTAGGAATGGGAGTGCCTTGAGTGTTTGTCTTCTTTCCCATGCAAAACTCAGATGACCCTTCTAGCTTTGGTAAATAGTCACTGACACTCCTGACTGAGGGAGGTACAGACTCAAGCAGCTTCTATGCCTCTTGAGACTGCTAAGAACGCTGTGTCATATTTGTTTTCTTAAGAAGTGGCCTCCCAAGATGTGAATCCTCAAGGCCCCTGTTTCCCCTGTCTTGTGGGTAAAACTTTAGGTTTTATCTTTTTTTTCTAATGCTGTAGCTCTGTCATCACCAAGACTCCTTCCAGGCCTGGGCCAGCCAGTGCTCAAAAAAAGTTCTGGGCAGCCCGATTCTGCTGCCCCCAGATCAAGCCCCGTTCCAAAGAGGAACACAGCCAGCCCTACACCTAGAGATACTTTCCAGTTGCTCTCACCTTTGGTAAAACCTCAGCTCCTTAAATAGCTTCTCTTTTGTTTTCCCTGATCAAAGAACTACTTTGTGTACCTCAGACTATATTTCATTGTCTCCTGCATTTTCTTGGGTTGAGGAAAACAATTCTGCTTCAATTAAGGAAATAGAGATTTCTAGGTTTTTCTAATTTTCTTTTATCTACTCAGTGTTCTGAGGGATAACAAGTTCTTTCATTTTGAAGAAACACTAAAGTTTCTCTGAAATTCTTTATCCTTCCAAGTATGATTTTCAGATAAATTGATGTATTCAATTTTCTCCTGTCCAGATGGTCACATTCAAAACTGCAATGCCATTCCTCTTGGAGATAAAATAGAAGGTTTTCGTAAGTGAAGTGGTTCCACTTTTATGAGTGGTCCTTTTCAATCAATTGAATCAGTAGCCACAGCTTGAGACCTGACCTAGGTAAAATTGTAAAGTGGCTGGTGTCCACTACTTTTTGATTCAATGTGTATTTTTCCTCCTTGAAAAGCTAACTCATGCCCACAAAAGGATCTGACACTTATTAACATTAAGGTGCAAATGTCTGTGCATCTTAACATAACAGTCTTCATGGGGCAATTTACATTTTAACATCCATCATACCAGAAGATCAGTAGTAGAATGTTGGTTATCAGCCAGCATGAGTGTTCCTAGGGCAACAGGAGCTCTAGTCCCTAAAATGCATAACTGTTGGAACTATGAGGCCTTCTGAGGTCTACCTGCTAGTTAGGATTCCCTAAGACATTCCAGGTGTTCTGGATTTTGAAGACTGAGGCATATATTCTATGAGCACCCTTTGTAGACAGAATCTATTTCAAGAGTTGGTTTGTTTTCCTTGATGTTCATTGTTCGTCTCTTGCAGATAACTGCCATATGCAATATTTTTACAGGCATGGAAGAAAACACAGTCCTAAATCTCTAATGGATCCCAGTACAGATACATTGGAAATAAGAATGAGGCTCTTGCCAGACTTGGGCTTCAGTCCTCGCTCCTTAGTTGAGGAGCTGACAGTTGTAATGGATGGTAAGAGACAAGATAATATTCAAGGAGCCAATTCTGGTTTCATTTTGTGCTTCATTGCTCATCTTGATTCTGTGCTGCCAGAAGTGAGGTGACTTAATATCCCTCCCACATGAGGATTACATTCTGTTTGCCATTTCTATAGAACCCATCCTTTTAAGAAGATTTACACCCCTCATTTCACATTTCAGGCCATGCTACAGAAAAGTCATTAGTGTTCCTAATTTGTGGATGGGGAATCTGAGATATTCTATTTTGGGGTCTAGTATGTTTCCCTTAACTATGTGTTTCTTTTCAAATTAGGGTACATGTACATTTTTAAAAATTATTACCATTAGTGGTTAACGTTGTATAGTACTTTAAACTTTCCAAATCATTTCTATATTGATTGTCTGTTGATCCCTCCAGATGGAAGAAATGAGTTTGCACAAGGATCATAATGTTAGAAGATGCTATCTGGCTGTTAAAGAAAATAAAACAAGGAAAGGAGAGAAAGAGAGGCTGATTGTTCCCAGAGGTAGTTAAGTAGAGCAAAGTGAAGAGTGGGCTAGGGCTGAATATTTACCACAAGAGCTATTATAGATTGAGTGGTTTCTGTGTGCTGGGCACAGTGTGAAGCCCCACGTAGACTTTTTCCATTCATCTTAACAACAATCCTGTGTTGAAAATCCTATCATCCCTGTTGTATAGAGGAGGAATTTAGGCTTAGAGAAGTTAGAGAAGTCGCTCAAGGTTACATAGTTAATAAATGCTGGAGCCAGGATTGAAAGCCCAAGTTCTTTTTTTTTTTTTTTTTTTTTTTTTTTGCGGTATATGGGCCTCTCACTGTTGTGGCCTCTCCCGCTGCGGAGCACAGGCTCCGGACGCGCAGGCTCAGTGGCCATGGCTCACAGGCCCAGCCGCTCCGCGGCACGTGGGATCCTCCCGGATCGGGACACGAACCCGTGTCCCCTGCATCGGCAGGCGGACTCCCAACCACTGCGCCACCAGGGAAGCCCCAAAGCCCAAGTTCTTAACCATCATGCTCTACTTCTTATATTATTTGAGTCCTGTAACAAACTCTACTTGGTCTTGCTCTTTGTTTACCAAGCACAGACTAGGCTAGCTGAGACATATTTGTCATTACAAATTAATAAATTCCTTTTCTGATTTAATTTTAAAAAATGATAGCTGAACTTTAGTGAGTGCTTAGTACGTGCCAAGCTTTGTTTTGAGCCCTTTGCATGTATTGACTCATTTAGTCATCACGACCATCTTTGAGGATGTTACTATTACTATCTCCATTTTACACACGAGGAAATATAGCCCAGAGAGGTTCAGTACTTGGCCCAAGGTAGCACAGCCAGCAGGTAGGGGAGTTGGAGTTTGAATCTAGGCAGTCTGGCCTCAGTGTCTCAGCTCACAACCACTCTTCTATACTGGCTATAAGCGAGTGGGTGTTACGAGCCTGGGTTATGCAAGTCCTTTTTAGAAAACAGTCTACTCATGGTGTGATGGCACATTTGGTGTCTGAGCCTGCAAGTCCAGTATTCAAACCCTGGGCCTGGAAATATTCATTAAACTAAAGAATGTCACCCTGTGAGGTTTCTTAGGAGACAGCCTGCTGGTTTCCCTGGAGATAACCCTGAACCCACAGTTGGCCATCTTTTAAAACACTACACACATGCTCTATGGGAGATAATGAATGAAAATTATGTACTGCAGATGTGGTGCTGTAGGGCCCCAGAAGGAAGTCAGCAGCAGGAGAGGTAGAGACAGCTTCACTTGGCTGGAGGTGTCTGAGTGGAAAGGGAAGGAATGAGGCATGAGGAGAGGATGAAGCAAAGGTGAATGGGGATGGGGGAGATGGGTGTGAGAGAAGGGTCACCTCTCTTAAGAGCAGGGAGAACAGGTGAACAGGAAAAGAGAGGCTGGATCATGGAGAGAGCTGAGAGTTCACAAGTGATGTTGGAGATCACAAGGTGCTAATGTCAAGATGAAAGGGGCGTTCAAGGGAGATGCTCTGGTGGGAAGGTCTGGAGGTGTGTTTTGGGAGAGCAAGTCATTTGCTTGAGATGTTCAATGTAAGATGTAAGTTTAGAAACATGAGAATAGGAATGCAGGTTGAAATGCTGGAACTGTCTTTATTTCATTTTATTTTCTCTTTGTCACATGGTTATGAATTTTCTGAGGTTAAACCAGTGTGGGAGAGGAAGGTCTGGAATAGAAACAGAGGTATCCTGAATGCCAAAGTAGGAAGAGCCACTTTCCCTACCTCCCTTTGGGAGGATTTCATTGGGTCTGTGTGCCCAGTGGGTACATCAAGCCTTGCTTTTATATGACAAACAAATGTTTGTACAGCAATTTAGTGTACCCTAATTTAGTTCTAATGGGCCGCCAGCCCTTCACTTCTAGCTCTTCTGTATCACTCCCAGGGTTGCACTGAGAACTGCTCATAATGGATGGGGCATTCTCTGCCTCAGGGCTTCTGAAGGGAGACCCATGGGAAGGATCAGCTCAGTGACAGTTTGAACTTGTGCTGTGGAGGAGGGGACAATGTCATTTTGTTTTTGAAATGGGTCCCAGGAACATAGTGCGCTTAACTCTCCTCTCAGTATCTTGCTGGCTGGCTGGGATGTGGAGTCTGCTCCTCTCTCCCACTCCTTCGTGTTCCTTCAGGCTTGTAGTCAGAGAATCAGGATCTTTCTGGAAAGACTATGCAGACCTGTTAGAACAGACTTCTCCTGGTTTCACGCTGTCCTTTCACCTCTCTGACTGCCCCTTTGCAGTAGTTTTTTCCTGGCACCTCTATGTGTACACATTCTAAATGCTGGCATTTATCTATCCAGGGTTCTAGCCTCAGCCATCTCCTCCCCCCTTCCCACTCACACTCTCAGCGTGAACGCCTTTAGAACCATCCTTCACCCATGTGTCCATGGCTTTCATGGCTATATCTCTCTCTAGTCCAGAATGCTCTTTTAATGCATGGCGGAATAGGACTGGGGATCAGGAAAGCTGTTCCCAAGTCATCACAGGATCAGTCACCTTTGTTATTTTCAGGGTCAAAGACTGCAGCCCCAACTTTGCCTGAGCACTACAAAATAAATGGCCATGATTATTGGTGGTGGTAGTGGGTGGGGGTGGAATATGAGAAAATAGAGATAAATCAGTGTGAATCCATTTCCAACACTGGAAAGACAACAGCCAATGCCTGCCCTGCTCTTTGCAAAGGAGGCATATTGTGCTCAAATGGAACATATCTGAGTGTTCTTATCAGTACGTCCTTTGATAGAAATTAGATCAGTGGGCCATCTCACTGACTCTACCCTGTCCTGTAAAAGGGCCACTGTGACACAGACAACCAATCAACAAAATGTTAGCTCTAGAAATTCTTCAGTAAACATTTAATCTTCTTTCCTACAGCATTTGTAAACATCATTTTATGAACTATAACATATATACACACATATATACACATGTATACACACATAGATATATATAATATATATTAGCTTGATGAATTTTTACCAAATAAACATACCAATATTACTATCGCTCAGGTTAAAAACTACATTATTACAACCCTATAAACTTCCCCCTTGCTCTCTCCCAGTCGTTACCGTTTCCCAAAAGGTAACCTATTCTGTCTTTATATAGGATTTATGTTGGTGGATTCATAGAGCTTTTAATCTTTTGTGCCTGGATTCTGTCTTTCAACATTATGCTTTTAAGATTTTTATGTGTTGTTTTGAATAGCTGTAGTTAATTCATTTTTAGTCTGAATATAACACAATATATTTATCCTGTTTGCTGTTGAGGGACATATGTACTGTTTTCAGTTTCTGGCTATTTCACATAATGTGCCATGAGCATCTGTGCA
The DNA here is from genome assembly GCF_963924675.1 of Phocoena phocoena. Lineage (NCBI taxonomy): Eukaryota > Metazoa > Chordata > Mammalia > Artiodactyla > Phocoenidae > Phocoena > Phocoena phocoena. The sequence continues at coordinate 45,875,673 of NC_089232.1, forward strand.
AGTGTCTGGTGCTCACAAGCACGTATTTCTGTGAGCTGTATAACTTGAAGTGAAAATGCTGGGTCAAAGGATGTGCATAACTTCAGACTGAGTGGATAATGACAAACTTTCCCAAAGTGGTTGCACAGTTTGCATCCATACCAGCAATGCTGGAGAGTTTTCATTATTCTATATCCCCACAAATACGTGCTATTCTCTGTTTTGGAACAGCAACAACTAATAGCCAATATAATGGTGTGTAATGATATACCACTGTGGTTTTAAAGTGAATTTTCCTAATCACTAATGATGTTGAATAGTATTTATCGTGGTCTGAGTGCGGGTTGGAAGAAGAATTTCCAGACACGAAGTATTTTAGAAAAGAGTGAGTTTCTTGAGAACAAAGAACAGAGTTAGTGAGGGGTGCTGCAAATACAGCGGGCGGACTTCCCGATCCTCTTTGTGAGCTAGTAGCCAACTTTTATAGCCTTAGGACAAAGAGAATTCCTGCTGGCAAGATGGCATTAGGTCATTCTTGTCAGGATGCTATGAGGTTACTACATGGTGATTATTTTGCTTAATACGGAGTCGGGGGGCTGTCCGGTTTAGATTAGGAGAGCCCATGGCAACAGTTGCAGTGGGGGCTTGGTTAAATCTGGAATTTTTGTCCTGTGTCCTTGATACAGTGTGTCCTTGATGTAGGGCTCAACAGTATTTCATAAGTTTATCAGTTATTTGGATGTCCTCTTTTATGCCTTTTGTCAATTATTTAAAACTGGTTGCTGAATGTAAAATGGATGGCTAGTGGGAAGCTATAGCACAGGGAGATCAGCTTGATGCTTTGTGATGACATAGAGGGGTGGGATAGGGAGGGTGGGAGGGAGAAGCAAGAGGGAGGGGATATGGGGATACATGTATACGTATAGCTGATTCACTTTGTTGTACAGCAGAAACTAACACAACATTGTAAAGCAATTATACTCTAATAAAGATACAAAAAAATACAACTGGTTGCTGTTTTTTCTTATTGATTTACAGTGGTGCTTTATATATTTGAAATATAAGTCCTTTGTCTAATATATGGCTTGCAAACATCTTCTACTTTTCACTCCTAAAGTTGGCTTCTGATAAACAGAATAATGTAGTCTTTATGATCTTTCCCTCTAGGCTTATTGCTCTTTATGCTCTGTTTAAGAAAGGTTATAAAGATGTCTTATGCTATCATCTAGTTACCTTATATTTTTACCTTCTGAGTGGAAAGGGAAGGAATGAGGATCTAATTTGGATCTATCTGGAGTTAACGTGTGTGTGTGTGTGTGTGTGTGTGTGTGTGTGTGTGTGTGTATCCTATGTGATAGAGATTAAGATTCATTTTTTAAAATATGGATGTCTCATTCACCCAAGAAATACTTAATGTAAAGATCATACTTTCCCATCACTCTACCAATGTCATTGTTCTTCAAGATTGCTGTGACTATTGTAGAGCCCTTGAATTTTCATATCAATTTTAGAATCACCTTGTCATTTTAAATTAAAAAATTTCAGGAGAACTTTGAATGGGATTGTATGAGATCTATAGCTCAATATGGAGGAAAACAGACATCTTTGCAACACTGAGTCTTCCATTACTTAATTAGGAAATTTCTCTCTACATCTTTAGTTTCTCTCAGTAATGCTTCTGTGCTTTCTATATTGAGCTTTGAACATCTTTCATTCGATTTATTTCTTTGTATTCCTTTTCTAGGTATAAGTATCATTTAAAAATAGTGTCATGTTAAAAAGTTTCATTTTCAAATTCTTTTTGAATGATATGTAAAAATACAATTTGTTTTGGTATCTCAATGATTTTGCTAAATTCACTTATTAATTCTAATAGATCACATATATTCTTTTAGGTTTCTGTATTATTATGTCACCTGTGTCATCTTCCGTTCCATTTGTTTTTTTTTTTTTTACATCTTTATTGGAGTATAATTGCTTTACAATGGTGTGTTAGTTTCTGCTTCATAACAAAGTGAATCAGTTATACATATACATATGTTTCCATATCTCTTCCCTCTTGCGTCTCCCTCCCTCCCACCCTCCCTATCCCACCCCTCCAGGCGGTCACAAATCACTGAGCTGATCTCCCTGTGCTATGCGGCTGCTTCCCACTAGCTATCTGCTTTACCTTTGGTAGTGTATATATGTCCATGCCTCTCTCGCGCTTTGTCACAGCTCACCCTTCCCCCACCCCATATCCTCAAGTCCATTCTCTAGTAGGTCTGTGTCTTTATTCCTGTCTTACCCCTAGGTTCTTCATGACATTTTTTTCTTAAATTCCATATATATGTGTTAGCATACGGTATTTGTCTTTTTCTTTCTGACTTACTTCACTCTGTATGACAGACTCTAGGTCTATCCATCTCATTACAAATAACTCAATTTCATTTCTTTTTAAGGCTGAGTAATATTCCATTGTGTATATGTGCCACATCTTCTTTATCCATTCGTCCGATGATGGGCGCTTAGGTTCTTTCCATCTCCGGGCTATTGTAAATAGAGCTGCAATGAACATTTTGGTACATGACTCTTTTTGAATTTTGGTTTTCTCAGGGTATATGCCCAGTAGTGGGATTGCTGGGTCGTATGGTAATTCTATTTGTAGTTTTTTAAGGAACCTCCATACTGTTCTCCATAGTGGCTGAACCAATTCACATTCCCACCAGCAGTGCAAGAGTGTCCCCTTTTCTCCACACCCTCTTCAGCATTTATTGTTTCTAGATTTTTTGATGATGGCCATTCTGACTGGTGTGAGATGATATCTCATTGTAGTTTTGATTTGCATTTCTCTAATGATTAATGATGTTGAGCATTCTTTCATGTGTTTGTTGGCAGTCTGTATATCTTCTTTGGAGAAATGTCTATTTAGATCTTCTGCCCATGTTTGGATTGGGTTGTTTGGTTTTCTGTTATTGAACTGCATGAGCTGCTTATAAATTTTGGAGATTAATCCTTTGTCAGTTGCTTCATCTGCAAATATTTTCTCCCATTCTGAGGGTTGTCTTTTGGTCTTGTTTATGGTTTCCTTTGCTGTGCAAAAGCTTTGAAGTTTCATTAGGTCCCATTTGTTTATTTTTGTTTTTATTTCCATTTCTCTAGGAAGTGGGTCAAAAAGGATCTTGCTGTGATTTATGGCATAGAGTGTTCTATGTTTTCCTCTAAGAGTTTGATAGTCTCTGGCCTTACATTTAGGTCTTTAATCCATTTTGAGCTTATTTTTGTGTATGGTGTTAGGGAGTGATCTAATCTCATACTTTTACATGTACCTGTCCAGTTTTCCCAGCCCCATTACTGAAGAGGCTGTCCTTTCTCCACTATACATTCCTGCCTCTTTTATCAAAGATAAGGTGACCATATGTGCGTGGGTTTATCTCTGGGCTTTCTATCCTGTTCCATTGATCTATCTTTCAGTTTTTGTGCCAGTACCATACTGTCTTGATTACTGTAGCTTTGTAGTATAGTCTGAAGTCAGGGAGCCTGATTCCTCCAGCTCCATTTTTCATTCTCAAGATTGCTTTGGCTATTCGGGGTCTTTTGTGTTTCCATACAAATTGTGAAAATTTTTGTTCTAGTTCTGTGAAAAATGCCAGTGGAAGTTTGATAGGGATTGCATTGAATCTGTAGATTGCTTTGGGTGGTAGAGTCATTTTCACAATGTTGATTCTTCCAATCCAAGAACATGGTATATCTCTCCATCTATTTGTATCATCTTTAATTTCTTTCATCAGTGTCTTATAATTTTCTGCATACAGGTCTTTTTGTCTCCTTAGGTAGGTTTATTCCTAGATATTTTATTCTTTTTGTTGCAATGGTAAATGGGAGTGTTTTCTTGATTTCACTTTCAGATTTTTCATCATTAGTGTATTAGGAATGCCAGAGATTTCTGTGCATTAATTTTGTATCCTGCTACTTTAAGAAATTCATTGATTAGCTCTACTAGTTTTCTGGTAGCATCTTTAGGGTTCTCTATGTATAGTATCATGTCATCTGCAAACAGTGACAGCTTTACTTCTTCTTTTCTGATTTGGATTCCTTTTCTTCTCTGATTGCTGTGGCTAAAACTTCCAAAACTATGTTGAATAAGAGTGGTGAGAGTGGGCAACCTTGTCTTGTTCCTGATCTTAGTGGAAATGCTTTCAGTTTTTCACCATTGAGGATGATGTTGGCTGTGGGTTTGTCATATGTGGCCTTTATTATGTTGAGGAAAGTTCCCTCCATGCCTACTTTCTGCAGGGTTTTATCATAAATGGGTGTTGAATTTCGTTGAAAGCTTTCTCTGCATCTATTGAGATGATCATATGGTTTTTCTCCTTCAATTTGTTAATATGGTGTATCACATTGATTGATTTACGTATATTGAAGAATCCTTGCATTCCTGGAATAAACCCCACTTGATCATGATGTATGATCCTTTTAATGTGCTGTTAGATTCTGTTTGCTAGTATTTTGTTGAGGAATTTTGCATCTATGTTCATCAGTGATATTGGCCTGTAGTTTTCTTTCTTTGTGACATCCTTGTCTGGTTTTGGTATCAGGGTGATGGTGGCCTTGTAGAATGAGTTTGGGAGTGCTCCTCCCTCTGCTATATTTTGGAAGAGTTTGAGAAGGATAGGTGTTAGCTCTTCTCTACATGTTTGACAGAATTTGCCTGTGAAGCCATCTGGTCCTGGGCTTTTGTTTGTTGGAAGATTTTTAATCACAGTTTCAATTTCAGTGCTTGTGTTTGGTCTGTTCATTTTTTCTATTTCTTCCTGATTTAGTCATTGCAGGTTGTGCATTTCTAAGAATTTGTCCATTTCTTCCAGGTTGTCCACTTTATTGGCATAGAGTTGCTTGTAGTAATCTCTCACGATCTTTTGTATTTCTGCAGTGTCAGTTGTTACTTCTCCTTTTTCATTTTTAATTCTATTGATTTGAGTCTTCCCCCTTTTTTTCTTGATGAGTCTGGCTAATGGTTTATCTATTTTGTTTATCTTCTCAAAGAACCAGCTTTTATTTTTATTGATCTTTGCTATCGTTTCCTTCATTTGTTTTTCATTTGTTTCTGATCTGATTTTTATGATTTCTTTCCTTCTGCTAACTTTGGGGTTTTTTTGTTCTTCTTTCTCTAATTGTTTTAGGTGCAAGGTTAGGTTGTTTATTCGAGATGTTTCCTGTTTCATAAGGTAGGATTGTATTGCTATAAACTTCCCTCTTAGAACTGCTTTTGCTGCATCCCATAGATTTTGGGTCGTTGTGTCTCCATTGTCATTTGTTTCTAGGTTTTTTTAAATTTCCTCTTTGATTTCTTCAATGATCACTTCGTTATTAAGTAGTGTATTGTTTAGCCTCCATGTGTTTGTATTTTTTACAGATCTTTTCCTGTAAATGATATCTAGTCTCAGAGCATTGTGGTCAGAAAAGATACTTGATACAATTTCAAGTTTCTTAAACTTACCTATGCTTGATTTGTGACCCAAGATATGATGTATCCTGGAGAATGTTCCATGAGCACTAGAGAAAAATGTGTATTCTGTTGTTTTTGGATGGAGTGTCCTATAAATATCAATTAAGTCCATCTTGTTTAATGTATCCTTTAAAGCTTGTGCCTCCTTATTTATTTTCATTTTAGATGATCTGTCCATTGGTGAAAGCGGGGTTTTAAAGTCCCCAGTATGAATGTTTTACTGTCAATTTCCCCTTTTATGGCTGTTAGTATTTGCCTTATGTATTGAGGTGCTCCTATGTTGGGTGCATAAATATTTACAATTGTTATATCTTCTTCTTGGATCGATCCCTTGATCATTATGTAGTGTTCTTCTCTGTCTCTTCTAATAGTCTTTATTTTAAAGTCTATTTTGTCTGATATGAGAATTGCTACTCTAGCTTTCTTTTGGTTTCCATTTGCATGAAATATCTTCTTCCATCCCCTTACTTTCAGCCTGTATGTGTCTCTAAGTCTGAAGTGGGTCTCTTGTAGACAGCAAATATATGGGTCTTGTTTTTGTATCCATTCAGCCAATCTCTGTCTTTTGGTGGGAGCATTTAGTCCATTTACATTTAAGGTAATTATCGATATGTATGTTCCTATTCCCATTTTCTAAATTGTTTTGGGTTCGTTATTGTAGGTCTTTTCCTTCTCTTGTGTTTCTTGCCTAGAGAAGTTCCTTTAGCAGTTGTTGTAGAGCTGGTTTGGTGGTGCTGAACCCCCTCAGCTTTTGCTTGTCTGTAAAGGTTTCAATTTCCCCATCAAATCTGAATGAGATTCTTGCTGGGTAGAGTAATCTTGGTTGCAGGTTTTTCTCCTTCATCACTTTAAATATGTCCTGCCAGTCCCTTCTGGCTTACAGAGTTTCTGCTGAAAGATCAGCTGTTAACCTTATGGGGATTCCCTTGTGTGTTATTTGTTGTTTTTCCCTTGCTGCTTTTAATATGTTTTCTTTTTATTTAATTTTTGACAGTTTGATTAATATGTGTCTTGGCGTATTTCTCCTTGGATATATCCTGTATGGGACTCTCTGTGCTTCCTGGACTTGATTAACTATTTCCTTTCCCATATTAGAGATGTTTTCAACTATAATCTTTTCAAGTATTTTCTCAGTCATTTTCTTTTTCTCTTCTTCTTCTGGAACCCCTATAATTCGAATGTTGGTGTGTTTAATGTTGTCCCAGAGGTCTCTGAGTCTGTCCTCAGTTCTTTTCATTCTTTTTTCTTTATTCTGCCCTGCAGTAGTTATTTCCACTATTTTATCTTCCAGGTCACTTATCTGTTCTTCTGCCTCAGTTATTCTGCTAGTGATCCCATCTAGAGTATTTTTCATTTCATTTATTGTGTTGTTCATCGTTGTTTGTTTCATCTTTAGTTCTTCTAGGTCCTTGTTAAATGTTTCTTGCATTTTCTATATTCTATTTCCAAGATTTTGGATCATCTTTACTATCATTATTCTGAATTCTTTTTCAGGTAGACTGCCTATTTCCTCTTCATTTGTTAGGTCTGGTGGGTTTTTATCTTGCTCCTTCAACTGCTGTGTGTTTTTCTGTCTTCTCATTTTGTTTATCTTACTGTGTTTGGGGTCTCCTTTTTGCAGGCTGCAGGTTTGCAGTTCCTGTTGTTTTTGGTGTCTGTCCCCAGTGGCTAAGGTTAGTTCAGTGGGTTGTGTAGGCTTGCTTTTGGAGGGGACTAGTGCCTGTGTTCTGGTGGATGAGGCTGGATCTTGTCTTTATGTTGGGCAGGTCCTCCTCTGGTGATGTGTTTTGGGGTGTCTGTGGACTTATTATGATTTTAGGCAACCTCTCTGCTAATGGGTGGGGTTGTATTCCTGTCTTGCTCGTTGTTTGCCATAGGATGTCCAGCACTGTAACTTGCTCGTCATTGAGTGAAGCTGGGTGCTGGTGTTGAGATGGAGATCTCTGGGAGATTTTCACCGTTTGATATTATGTGGAGCTGGGAGGTCTCTTGTGGACCAGTGTCCTGAAGTTGGCTCTCCCACCTCCGATGCACAGCACTGACTCCTTGCTGCAGCACCAAGAGCCATTCATCCACACGGCTCAGAATAAAAAGGAGAAAAAGTAGAAAGAAAGAATTAGCAGAAGTAGAAAGAAAGAAAGTAAGAGAGAAAGGAGGAAAGGAGGGAGGAAGGAAGAAGTAGGGAAGGAAGGAAAAGAAGAAAGAAAGAACATAAAGTAAAATAAAATAAGATAAAATATAGTAAAGTTATTAAAATAAAAAAAATTATTAAGAGAAAAAAAAAACGGACAGATTGAACCCTAGGACAAATGGTGGAAGCAAAGGTATACAGACAAAATCTCACACAGAAGCATACACGTACGCACTCACAAAAAGAGGAAAAGGGGAAAAAAATCATAAATCTTGCTCTCAAAGTCCACCTCCTCATTTTGGGATGATTCGTTGTCTATTCATGTATTCCACAGATGCAGGGTACATCAAGTTGATTGTGGAGCTTTAATCCACTGCTCCTGAGGCTGCTGGGAGAGATTTCCCTTTCTCTTCTTTGTTCTCACAGCTCCCAGGGGCTCAGCTTTGGATTTGGCCCCGCCTCTGCGTGTAGGTCGCCTGAGGGCGTCTTTTCTTCGCTCAGACAGGACGGGGTTAAAGGAGCCGCTGATTCGGGGGCTCTGGCTCACTCAGGCCGGGGGAGGGAGGGGCACGGAGTGTGGGGGAGCCTGCGGCGACAGAGGCCTGTGTGAAGTTGCACCAGCCTGAGGCGCGCCGTGCGTTCTCCCGGTGGAGTTGTCCCTGGATCACGGGACCCTGGCAGTGGCGGGCTGCAGAGGCTCCCCGGAAGGGAGGTGTGGATAGTGACCTGTGCTCGCAAACAGGCTTCTTGGTGGCGGCAGCAGCAGCCTTAGCGTCTCATGCCCGTCTCTGGGGTCTGCGCTTTTAGCTGCGCCTCGCGCCCGTCTCTGGAGCTCCTTTAAGCAGCGCTCTTAATCCCCTCTCCTCGCGCACCAGGAAACAAAGAAAGGAAGAAAAAGTCTCTTGCCTCTTCGGCAGGTGCAGACTTTTCCCCGGACTCCCTCCCGGCCAGCCGTGGCGCACTAGCCCACTGCAGGCTGTGTTCACGCCGCCAACCCCAGTCCTCTCCCGGAGCTCCGACCGAAGCCCGAGCCTCAGCTCCCAGCCCCCGCCTGCCATGGCGGGTGAGCAGAAAAGCCTCTCGAGCTGGTGAGTGCCGGTCGGCCCTGACCCTCTGTGCGGGAATCTTTCCGCTTTGCCCTCCGCACCCCTGTTGCTGTGCTCTCCTCCGCGGCTCCGAAGCTTTCCCCCTCCGCCACCCGCAGTCTCCGCCTGCGAAGCGGCTTCCTAGTGTGTGGAAACTTTTCCTCCTTCACAGCTCCCTCCCACTGGTGCAGGTCCCGTCCCTATTCTTTTGTCTCTGTTTATTCTTTCTTCTTTTGCCCTACCCAGGTACGTAGGGAGTTTCTTGCCTTTTGGGAGGTCTGAGGACTTCTGCCAGCGTTCAGTAGATGTTCTGTAGGAGTTGTTCCACGTGTAGATGTATTTCTGGTGTATCTGTGGGGAGGAAGGTGATCTCCGCGTCTTACTCTTCCGCCATCTTCCCGGAATCCCTATTGTGTGCATTTATTTGAGCATAAGTCAGGAGTTAGGTTCACTGTTACACGGTGATCTCATTTCTATAAGGCTTGATCAGAACAGAAATGGGCAAACAGGAAAGGGGCAAAAGAGCTGCTGACAAGTCCCTACTTGTCAAACATCATTCCATTTCTATGGGATTAGGGATGAAAGTCTGTCTTCTGTAACTTCATGCTGACATAGGGAGTCGTATTCTTAGAGTGGAAGATGTTGACATGGGTCTGTAGCATCTCTTTGCTGACCATTTTAGTTGCCTGCTTATATATACAGGCAGAGCAAGCTACAATTATTTTGATGCCCCCAAAGATACAGATAATTATGAGTAGTAAAGTTAATCCCGTTCTCTTGAGCCCAGTACTTGGGACTGTGTTAGCCATAGATGGAGCAGCTTATGTCATGGCTACAATCTGGTTATCATGCAGTTAGCTTTTCTCTCTCTGGTGGCAGTTATAGTATCTGTAAAACAAAGAAGGAAAGTGCATCAGACACTGAGTCTCTGACACTATTGTCCTAATCATTAGCCGTTTGAACCTGATACTTTGTGCCTCAGGGAGGGTTGAGAGACTTCAGCTTTTCTACAAAAAAGAGGCAGGGGACATGGAGGGGGCCTTTGTACCTGGCGGGGATGGCTCAGGGTTCTCTTCTGTTTCATCAGCATCTTATGGAGATTGTTAGAAATAAAAATTCTTGGGCCCCATCCCAGACTTACTAAAGCCTCATCTCTTGGAGTGGGGCCTGGGAACCTACGTTCTAATGTGCTTTCCAGGTGGTCTTCATGTACATAAATGTTTGATAAATTCTGTTTTGAAATGTTCTGCTCTGTCCTCTTGATGGGGTGCCTCCATCCCCAGGCTTTAAAACTCTCTGCCCTGAGTCTGTTTCCAGAACTTGTGTGGGTCTCTCCCCCAGGCCCATCAAGGGGCAGTTGTTTTTTGGGGCTGTGGATGAGTATGGACATGTGAAGGTGTCCACACACATGTATACCACGTCCCTTGCCAGACAGCATGGAACTGAGGGAAGGAAGAGAAGGGCAGTGAGCCACAGGTTGAGGGCTGGTTTTTCCGTTCTTCTAGTTCTAAATTTGAACTTACCTTCTGGGTCATTTTGAAGCTGAATTTATTAAGATAGCAGTAGAGAACATATTTTATTTAACTGTTTGCTAGTTTGATATATACCATTTCAACATTCAGATACATGATATGAGGGTCTCTATTTGTGACCTCTGCCCAGGCCTGCAAATATTAAGGTGGAGCCTGCTGTGAAGTTTTACTATTAGTTTCCCTTCTGTGTTTTCCACTAGGCTGGAACTCTTTGGGAGTAAGGACTGGGTTTATTCGCCCCTAACTCCTTTGCCTCCTGCAGTGCCTGGCAGAAGTGGCTTAGCAAATGTGTGCCAAATAATAAGTAAATGAATAAATAAACGAATGCCTTTGTGAAAATCGGTGCTGTCAGGGAAACCTTGTTGGGGAGGTACTGGCCCCACATGGGGTTTGTCCTTTGAGCAGGACCAGTGAGACCATTGCAGGCAGATGGAGTGTCCTCAAGCAGGCAACACTCTCTGCTATTATCACATAAATTGTTAGAATTAGGGAAAATAAAGGGGGTATAACATCGACTTGATATCATCTGATGGAACAGATTCACCAGACCAAATAAAGCTAAGCAGGCTCTGAAGTCCAAGCAAGGTGGCAAAGAGAACCAAATGCCATAGATTAATTAGAAGTAATGAAAACAGCTATCAAACTAGTCTAAAGTCTTGGCTTACTACAGTTAGTGTTCAGTACAAACTAGTTAAATTAGCAGTTCCCAGGTGTTGGCTTTACAGACTATATAAATTATGCACTGAGGCAAGAAGCTCTGTCCATACCAGGGCCTTATTTTGGTGGTTCTTTTTGTTCTGTGGTTTTCTGTGTGGCATCTGTTTGTTTTTTCTTTTAATTAAAATATAGTTGATTTACAATATTATGTTAGTTTCAGGTGTACTACATGATTTGACATTTGAATACATTATGAAATGATCATCATAATAAGTCTAGTAACCATCTGTCCCTATACAAAGTTATTATGATATTATTGACAATATTCTTTATGTGGTATATTGCATCATTGTGGCTTGTTTATTATATAACTGGAGGTTTGTATCTCTTAATTTCCTTCACCTGTTTCAACTACCTCCCTCTCCCCCCTCCCTTCTGGCAACCACCATTTGTTCTCTGTACCTATGAGTCTGTTTTTGTTTTGTCTTGCTTGTTATGCATTTTAGATTCCACATATAAGTAAGATCATGTGGTACTGGTATTTCTCTGCCTGACTTACTTCACTTAGCAAAATACACTCTAGATCCCTAGATCCATCCATGCTGTTGCAACTGGCAATATTTCATTTTTTATGGCTGAGTAATATTCCTGTGTGTGTGTGTGTGTGTGTGTGTGTGTGTGTGTGTGTTTGTATCACATCTTCTTTATCCATTCAAGTATAGATGGACACTTTCTTTCATATCTTGGCTGTTATAAAGAATGATGCAGTGGACATTGGGATGCATATATCTTTTTGAATGAGTGTTTTTCTTTCTTTGGGTAAATACTCAGAAGTGAAATTGCTGGATCATATGACAGTTATATTTTTAACTTTTTGTGAACCTCCGTACTGTTTTCCATAGTGGGTGCACCAATTTACATTCCCACTAACAGTGCACAAGAGTTCCGTTTTCTCCACATGTTTGGCAACAGTTGTTATTTCTTGTCTATTTGATAGTAGCCGTTCTGACAGGTACGAGGTAATATCTCATTGTGGTTTTGATTTGCATTTCTGTGATGATTAGTGATGTTAAGCATCTTTTCATGTGTCTGTTGGGCATCTGTATGTCTGCTTTGGAAAAACGTCTATTCAGGTCCTCTGCTATTATTAGTTGGATATTAACCCCATATTGGATTATTGTTTGCAAATAGCTTCTTCCATTCAGTAGGTGGCCTTTTCATTTTGTTGATAGTTTCCTTCACTGTGCAAAACTTATTAGTTTGATGTAGTTCCACCTGACTATTTTTGCTTTTGTTTCCCTTGCCTGAACAGACAGATCCAAGAAAATATTGCTAAGAGCAATGTTTTCCTCTAGAAGTTTTATGATTTCTGGTCTTATTTTAAGTCTTTAATCAACTTTGAGTTTACTTTTGTATATAGTGTGAGAAAGTAGTCCAGTTTGATTCTTTTGCATGTAGCTGTCCTGTTTTCCTAACATCATTTATTAAATAGACTATCTTTTCATCATTGTGTATTCTTGCCTCCTTTGTTGTAGATTGACCATATAAGAGTGGCTTTATTTTTGGGCTTTTTATTCTGTTCCATTGATCCATGTGTCTGTTTTTGTGGCCCTACCATACTGTTTTGATGACTGTAGCTTTGTAGTATAATTTGAAATCAGGGAGCATACCTACAGCTCTATTCTTCTTTCTTAAGATGGTTTTGGCTATTTGGGGTCTTTTGTGTTGCCATACAAATTTTAGAATTATTTATTCTAGTTTTGTGGAAAATGCCATTGGTATTTTGATAGGAATTACATTGAATCTGTAGATTGTCTTGGGTAGCATGGTCATTTTAACAATATCAATTCTTCCAATCCATCAGCACAATATATCTTTGCATTTATTTGTGCCATCTTCAATTTCTTTCATCAATGTCTTATAGTTTTCTGAGTATAGGTCTTTTACCTCCTTGGTTAGATTTATTCCTAGGTATTTTTTTTTGATGCAATTTTAAATGGGTTTTTTCTTAATTTCTCTTTCTGATAGTTTGTTGTTAAAGTACAGAAATGCAACAGATTTCTGTATATTAATTTTGTATCTTTTGACGTTACTGAATTCATTTATTAGTTCTAATAGTATTTTTGGTGTTGATTTTAGGATTTTCTGTATGTAGTATCATTCATCTACACAGTGACAGTTTTACTTCCTTTCCAATTTGGATTTCTTTTATTTCTTTTTCTTGTCTGATTGCAGTGGCTAGGGCTTGCAATGCTGTGTTGAATAAAAATGGTGAGAGTGGGCATCCTTGTCTTGTTCCCTATCTTAGAGAAAATGCTTTTACCTTTGCACTATTATGATGTTGGCATTAGTCCTTTTATGTTGAGTTATATTCTCTCTATACCCACTTTGTTGAAAGTTTTAATCATAATAGATTTTGAATTTTGTCAAAAGTTTTTTCTGCATCTATTGAGATGATCATGTGATTATTATCTTTCTTTTTGTTAATGTGGTATATCATGTTGATTGGTTTGCAGATATTGAACCATCTTTGCATCCTTGGAATAAATCCCATTTGATCATAGTATATTATCCTTTCAATGTATTGTCGAATTCAGTTTCCTAATATTTTGAGGATTTTTGTATCTATGTTTATCAGGGATATTGGCCTGTATTTTTCTTTTTTATGTAGTGTCTTTGTCTGGTTTTGGTATCAGGGTAATGGTGGCCTTATGGTATGAATTTGGAAGTGTTCTTTCCTCTTCAGCTTTTTGGAATAGTTTGAGAAGGATAAGTATTAACTCATTTAAATGTTTGGTAGGATTCCCCTGTGAAGCCATCTGGTCCTAGACTTCTGTTTGTTAGGAGTTTTTAATTTAATTTAATTTAATTTTTTTTATTATTTATTATTATTTTTTAAAAATAAATAAAACATAATGGTACAAAAAGGTTGAAAGTTAAAGAATTGGAAAAGATATACTGTGCAAATATAAACCAAAAGGAAATTATATAATAACAGATACAGTAGACTTGAAAGCAAAAGCATTACTAGAAATAAACAAGGCCACTTCATATCAACAAGTCCAATTTACCAGGAAGTTTAAAATTTTTATGCACTTAACTTCAAATTCTATAGAGCAACAGAGCTACAAGGAAAAAATAGACAAATTCACTATCAAAATAGGAGATTTAACATACTGCTGTCATTCACTGATAGAGGATACCTCTTTCAGAACCAGTAGACCCCCACCAAAAAAAAATTAGTAAGGATATAAAAAACTTAAATAAAGTGAGCAGCAAATTTGATTCAACAAGCAGATATATAGTCAGTATACTCCAAAACTTTACATTACAAATTATTTTCAAGCACACTTGGAACATTTTTTAAACTGACCATATTGTGCTATAAGGCAAATTTCAACAAATTTCAAAGTAGTAAAATTATACAAAGTGTGTTTTTGACTTGTAGTTAAGCTACAAATCAGTAACAAAATAGTAACTAGAAGTTATGAAAAACACTACTTCTAAGTAACCCCCTGAAAAACAAATCACAATTGCAGTTAGAAAATAATTTGAACTGAATGATAATAAAAATATTACATACCAAAACTTGGATGTGACTAAAGCTGTGCTTACAGGAAAATGTATAGTCTTTTTTTTCTTTTCAAGGTAACAGTAGTGTTGTTGTTTTTTTAAATTGCACACATGTCTATAAACCTAATAAATAGGTTTTCTTCATTTTTTTAATACAGCAAGTTCTTATTAGTCAACAATTTTATACACATCAGTGTATACATGTCAATCCGAATCGCCCAATTCATCACACCACCTTCCCCACTGCCCCCGTGGCTTTCCCCCCGGTGTCCACACATTTGTTCTCTACATCTGTGTCTCAATTTCTGCCCTGCAAACTGGTTCATCTGTACCATTTTTCTAGGTTCCACATATATGCGTTAATATATGATACTTGTTTTTCTCCTTCTGACTTACTTCACTCTGTATGACAGTCTCTAGATCCATCCACGTCTCAACAAATGACCCAATTTCATTCCTTTTTATGACTGAGCAATATTCCATTGTATATATGTACCACATCTTTATCCACTCGTCTGTTGATGGGCATTTAGGTTGCTTCCATGACCTGGCTATTGAAAATAGTGCTGCAGTGAACATTGGGGTGCATGTGTCTTTCTGAATTGTGGTTTTCTCTGGGTATATGCCCAGTAGTGGGATTGCTGGATCAAATGGTAATTCTATTTTTAGTTTTTTAAAGAACCTCCATACTGTTCTCCATAGTGGCTGTATCAATTTACATTTCCACTGACAGTGCAAGAGGGTTCCCTTTTCTCCACACCCTCTCCAGCATTTGTTGTTTGTAGATTTTCTGATGAAGCCTATTCTAACTGCTGTGAGGTGATACCTTATTGTAGTTTTGATTTGCATTTCTCTAATAATTAGTGATGTTGAGCAGCTTTTCATGTGCTTCTTGGCCATCTGTATGTTTTCTTTGGAGAAATGTCTATTTAGGTCTTCTCCCCATTTTTGGATTGGGTTGTTTGTTTTATTAGTATTGAGCTGCATGAGCTGTCTATATATTTTGGAGATTAATCCTTTGTCAGTTGATTCGTTTGCAAATATTTTCTCCCATTCTGAGGGTTGTATTTTGGTCTTGTTTATGGTTTCCTTTGCTGTGCAAAAGCTTTTAAGTTTCATTAGGTCCCATTTGTTTATTTTTGTTTTTATTTCCATTACTCTAGGAGGTGGATCAAAAAAGATCTTTCTGTGATTTATGTCATAGAGGGTTCTTCCTATGTTTTCCTCTGAGTTTTGTAGTGTCCGGTCTTACATTTAGGTCTCTAATCCATTTTGAGTTTATTTTTGTGTGTGGTGTTAGGGAGTGTTCTAATTTCATTCTTTTACATGCAGCTGTCCAGTTTTCCCAGCACCACTTATTGAAGAGACTGTCTTTTCTCCATTGTATATCCTTGCCTCATTTGCCACAGATTAGTTGACCGTAGGTGCATGGGTTTATCTCTGGGCTTTCTATCTTGTTCCATTGATCTATGTTTCTGATTTTGTGCCAGTACCATATTGTCTTGATTACTGTAGCTTTGTAGTATAGTCTGAAGTCAGGGCATCTGATTCCTCCAGCTCTGTTTTTTTCCCCTCAAGACTGCTTCGGCTATTCAGGGTCTTTTGTGTCTCCATAACAATTTTAAGATTTTTTGTTCTAGTTCTCTAAAAAATGCCATTGGTAATTTGATAGGGATTGCATTGAATCTGTAGATTGCTTTGGGTAGGAGTTTTAAAGTTCCTGATTCCATTTTATTACTGGTAACTGGTCTGGTGATATTTTCTATTTCTTCCTGATTCAGACTTGGGAGATTGTATGTTTCTAATCTGCTGTTAATTCCTTTTAGTGTATTTTTCATTGCAGTTTTTGTATTTTTCAGTTCTGAGTAGTTCTTTTCTATATTTTCCAGTTCTTTGTTGTGGTTCTCATTGCGTTCCTTCATTCTTTTGCTGAGTTCAGTGAGCATTTTTATGACCATTGCTTTGAACTCTATATCAGGTAAATTACTTATTCCATTTCATTAGGAGTTTTTCCTTGGGGTTCATCTTGTTCTTTGATTTGGGACATATTCCTCTGTCTTTTTTTTTCTGACTTTCTCTGTTTATCTCTATGAAATTAGGTGAAACAGTTACCTATCCTGGTCTTGCAGGTGTGTCCTTGTATGGGCATGTCCCTGTGTAGTCTGTGTGTGCCCAGTGGCTTTGATGGGAGAGATGGATCTGAAGCGAATGTAGGCTGGCTTTTTCCATGACATGCTGGGGCATTGCCTTATAGGGGTGGACTTGAGACAGAGGGAAGGGGCTAGAGCTAGAGGTTGGCATTGGCTGGGCTTCTCCTGGGATGCACAGGTGGCTGCCACCCTGGCAGGAGTAGAATGGAGCCAGGAAGGCTAGAACCAGAGCTCAGTGTGAGCCACCACTTTTCCCAGGGCATACTGGCAGTTGCTGCCTTGGCCAGAGGGTGGGGTGGAGCCACATGAGCTGGACCCACAGCCTGGTGCAAGCCATGCCGGCTTCTGGGGTGTGATGATGGTTGCTTTGGTGGAGGATGGGGCAGGAGCTGGATCAGGGGCTGAAGCCACAGCCCAATGTGAGCAGTCTCAGTGTGGTGTTTTCTTTATATCCTTGGTTGTAGAACTGTTCTGCAAGTCTTCAGCTCATTCTCAGAGAGAGTTGCTCTATATATAGTTGTAGTTTTGGTGTGTTCTCAGAAGGAGGTGAGCTCAGGGTCTTCCTACTCTGCCATCTTCATCCTGCCTCTCTTCTTTTTTTTTTTGTTTAGCTTGGGTGTTTTTCACTACTCTATGTTCTAGTTCATGGATCCATTCCTCTGTATCATTTAATCTACTATTGACAACTTCTAGTATATTTTTATTTCAGTTATCATATTTAGCTCTGTCTGGTTCTTCTTCTTTGTATTTTCTAACTTTTTGTTAAAATTCTCACTCTGTTCATCCATTCTTCTCCTGAGTTTGTTGAGTATCTTTATGATCATTACCTTGAACTCTTTATTAGATTGCTTATTTCCACTTCATTTAGTTTTTTTTTCTGAGACTTTGCCTTGTTCCTTCATTTGGAGCGTATTCCTCACTTTGCCTAATTCTTTGTGTTTGTTTCTTTGTGTTAGGTAGGTTGGTTACGTTTCCCAATCTCGGAGAAGTGGCCTTATGTAGGAGAAGTCCTAAGGGGCCCAGCAGCTTATATGCTCTAGGGGTGCTCCCTATGTGAGCTGCGTGAGCTCTTTTGTTGTGGCAGAGCCACCTACTGTGGGTGTGCTGGTAGGTGGAGTTGGCCCCAGCACAGCTGACTGCCAGGCCCTGCCTGATGCGGTGGTTGCTGGTCCAATGGCAGGCAAGTCCAGGTCCTGGGGTGACTGGCTGCCGGGCTCAGGGGTGCTCAGGGCTGGTGCCAGCCTGCTGGTGGGTGGGTAAGCCCTCAGGGCTAGTAGGCTAGAGAGAGCACTCCAACATGGCACTTGCCAGCACCAGTGTCCTTGTGGTAGAATGAGCTCCAAAAAATGGCTGCTGCCAAATCCCTAGGGGGATCCCAGTTGAACAAGTGGCCCTGACCCAGGTTTTTTTCAGATTACGACTTCTGTGCTGGGACTTGGAGCCTGTGAGATTTTGCAAGTGCTCTTTAAGATAAGACTCCCTGTTTTCTACGGCCCTCCGGCTCTCCCATACAAGCCCTTCTAGTGGCTTGTTTTCTCAGTGCAGGATCCCTGGGCTGGGAGCCTGATTGGAGCTTTGACCCCTAGCTCCTTGGGAAAACCTCTGCAACTGTGATTTTTCTCCCATCTGTGGGTCGCCTACCCAGGGATGTGAGTCTTGACTATACCATATCTCTGCCCTTCCTACCCATCTTGTTGTGGTTCCTTCTTTATATCTTTAGCTGTGGAAAATCCTTTCTGCTGGTCCTCAGGTTGTTCTCACAGAAAGTTGCTCTCTAAATAGTTTTAATTTTGGTGTGCCAGTGGGGGGAGGTGAGCAAAGGGTCATCCTACTCTGTCTTCCTGGCCACATGCCCTGTTTCTGGTTTTATTGTAATGCTTCATGTCAGGTATACCCAAAATAGCAGCATAATTGGACAATTGGGATGGATGCTGAATATTTAATAGGTTCATATTTTGATTTTTTTTCTCTTTCTTTGAAATTCATTTTTTTCCCCCTCTAAACACTTCACCTGAGTCTCTTAATAAAGTTGATGGTTTGTAAGATTCAGCCAACCCACCAATATTCATTAAAAAGTCTACTTTGTGTGCGACACCCTGGGCCAGTCTGGGTGGAAACTGTGAAGTGGAATGAAGGCTGTCCCAATCCACGGAGAGTTGAGAGTGCCACTGAGAAGTTAGGACGCATATGCAAACTTGCATTGACTCACAAGCCATGTGTGCTGAGTGCCAATTATACTGTGAAAAGTAGGCAATCATTTTAGGACGGAATCCCCTCCAGCTGAGGAGATAAGTGTTGTCCATGAGAAATGTCCAGTATCACTCTGACATCCCTTTGAGCAGTGTTTTTCAAACTGTATTGACTTTGAGTCACAGTAAGTAAAGTACTTGATATCACAACCATACACATTTATGGGTGTGAATCACTGAAACTGAAGGTTCACTAAATAATACTTAACCCTTTCTATGTGTTGTGCACTTTGGCCTTTCAATTTTATTTTTTAATACTCTATTCTATAAAAATATTCTACTTTATGAAAAACATTGCAGGTTGCCGTCTCAATAAATTCTTAAATGCTCCACTAATTAGTTACCATCCACAACCTGAAAAACATTGCTTTAGAGGCCCAACTGACAATCCTGCTGCCTCTGTGTGGTCAGGCCACTCAAGATGGCTGCTCTCTTGTTCTCTGTACATCCCCTGCCTGACAAGTGCCTGCTTCACCTAAAGCCTAGTCACATGACTGACCTTCCTGGGAAGTTGCCCCAGACCCCAGCTGGTGATTGTTCTTATCAAAGGTGTGGTGAGGGGCGTGCCCTCTGCTGGTTTCCCTGGTAACTAATGAACCCACCTGATATCAATTCCCTTATAACTTCCATCCTCCTCCTGCCCCCGGAAGTAAAGAGTGCTGCCATGTCGTGCCTGCCGTCTGCACACACGGTGGGGTGTTGCTCCGGGACCTTGCTTCAGACGTGTAAGCTCCCCCATCCATTAAGCCATTGATGTCTCTGTTGCTGACTCTGGCCTGTTTCCTTGGTCTTAAAGCTGGGCAAGTGCAGGCCTTGTAGGGCTGCGGGGTGCAGCCCAACTGCTTCCCATTATGTAATCTGCCTTTCTGTCCTCTCTGTACTATCCTATAATACAAAACTTATGAAATCATCAGTGTCTCTGCAGTGGACTAGTTAGGGGTAATTCTTGGTGTCTGCATAGGATAGGTGTTCCTTCTATAACAATTTGAGGACTTAACTTCTCCCCCTTCCTTCCCCACTCTACCAGGCCAGGTTGGGGCCACTTGCATGGAGTATACAAGGAAGGGAAACCGTGGAACCCCTTTGCCAAGCTAATCCAGCTCCAGTTATTTGTTTCATGCCTTTTTGATCAGATTTCAGATGATTATTCAGAGGGAGGTAGTAGGAGGTGTGAAGAAATAAATTTGGGATGTGGGAGGAGGGTTTTAATAATATTTTCTTGCCCTTGAGGGATTTGTTCTCATTGAAGATTAAGGTGATTATTTCTAGAGTCACTTGAATATTAATCTATCTTCAGGAAACCTTTTTCTGGACAAATTTATATAATGATAGTTGCTTTTAGCATAGCACCAGGTATTCGGCTGGAAGAATGTTTCATTAAATGTCATGGTTTGTTTATACACTTAAACATCTACAAAGAGTCTTTTATATTCCCAGCCCTCTGTTTTTTCTGGGTTATCATGTCCTGACACATGAAAGCTTCAGAGTCTGGGGTGAGAGACAAACATGTAAAATCATTCCCATGAAAGTGCTATGTAGAGGTTTATGCAAGAGACCATGGGCCACAGAAGATGCAGCCCCTAACTTCCTGTGAAGATCAGGAAAGTTTTTTGGAGGAGGTGACATTATGTAGGGGGAAGTGGAGTTTGCTAGGGAAGAGGTTGAACTTTCCACGGGAAGGGAACAGGATGTGTGAGGCATCAAAGATAGGAAAGATCCCAGACCTGCAAGAAGCTTAGTGAGGGTGGTGGAGTGCAGAGGAGAGAGAGGAGGTGGAGAAATGTGCAGAGGTGAGATGAAGAAGGAGCTCTCATGCCATGCTGAGGAGTGTGGATTTTAGCCATTGAGAACTGGGGAGAGATGCATTTAAGGATTATTAGTAGAGGAGTGATGTAAGTAGAATTCACATTTTGTAAAGAGTACTCTGGTAAATAGCATATTTCTAGGGAATTTAATTGTTCCCAAAGGTCTCACATAATGACCACAGAATTTTAGAGTGGGGAAGAGGATGTGGATCGGTGTTTCTCAAACTTGAATGTGCATCACCTGGAGGGCTTGTTAAAACAGGTTGCTGAGGGCTTCCCTGGTGGCACAGTGGTTAAGAATCCTCCTGCCAATGCAGAGGACACAGCATTGAGCCCTGGTCTGGGAAGATCCCACACGCCGTGGAGCAACTAAGACTGTGTGCCACAACTACTGAGCCTGCGCTCTAGAGCCCATGAGCCACAACTACTGAAGCCCATGTGCCTAGAGCCTGTGCTCCGCAAGAAGAGAAGCCACTGCATTAAGAAGCCTGAGCACCGCACCAAAGAGTAGCCCCCGGTCGCTGCAACTAGAGAAAGCCCAAGCGCAGCAGCGAAGACCCAAAGCAGCCAAAAATAAATAAATAAATTTATTAAAAATAAAGTATTGTATAAAAAAACAGGTTGCTGAGACCCACCCACAGAGCTTTTGCATCAGTAGAACAGGGGCAGGTCCTCAGAATTTGCATTTCTAATAAGTTCCCAGGTGATGCTAATGCTGCTGGCAGGGACAGCACTTTGCTCACTGAATGATGCGGTAGGAAGAACAGTGGCCCCCGGAGATGTCCATGTCCTAATCCTTGGAACCATGAATATATTATGCTGGATAGAAAATGGGAATTAGGGTTATGAATAGAATTAATTTATAATTAACTTATTAATTAATAGATCAGTAGAGTGAGATTGCTAAAGAGCTGACCTGAACATAGGGAGAGTAGCCTGGATTATCCAGGTGGGCCCAATATAATCACAAGGGTGCTTAAAATGGTAAGAGAGACAGAAGAGGAGAATCAGAGGGAGTTGTGACTATTGTAGAACGGGCAAAGGGATGCAACGTTGCTGGCTTTGAAGATGGAGGAAGGGGGCTGTGAGTCAAGAAATGTGAGCAGCTTCTAGAAGCTGGAAAAGGTAAGAAGATAGATTCTCACCTGGAGTCTCCAGAAGGAACACGGCCTGCTAACACCTTGATTGCAGCCTACTAAAATCCGAGTCGGATTTCTAATTTACAGGACTGTTAGATAATACAGATGCATTGTTTTAAGCCATTAAGTTTGTGGTAATTTGTTACAGCAGCAAAAGGAAGCTAATACAAATGTCTCCAGGGAAGTGATGGGTACTGGGAGTCCTATGGTAAAAACCGACCTGGTCAATGACTGTCAGCTTCCCTAGTTTTTTCCCTCACGTCCAACTCAGGACCAACAGAGAAAGCCAAATGCGCTTCCAAAATGGTCACATAAGGTGCCCTGCCTCCAGCTTCCCCAAGCCAACAGCTGCCCGTCAGAGCACTCCTGAAGCCTTCCCCTTTTTTTCCCTATAAAGCTCTCCACTGCCCTGCCTGCCTTTGAGTCTCTGCCAATCACAAGGGATGGTGCCCGTCTCCCTTGCTATAGCAAGCTCTGAATAAATAGCCTCTGTTTATTCTCATTTGGGTGATCTGCGTTGATTTCCACAAGAGATGGTGCTCTATTCTTTTTTCTTTTACTCACTGATTATCCTAATGCAGCAGTTTCCAGTGGAGGGGGATTTTGCCCCTCACCCACCTCCCTGAACGAGGGACATCTGGCATTCTCTGCACACAATTTGGGTTTTCACAACTGGGGAATACTACTGGCATCGAGTGGGTAGAAGCCATTGTAGGAATGGGCTAAACGTCTACAATGCACAGGAATATCTCCAGCAACAAAGAATAATCTGGACCAAAATGCAAATAGTGCTGATCTAATGGCAGAAATTTCTAGCCCCCGTGCAGTAGAGAGGTGTTGTGTGGAGGTGTTTCTTTTTTTCTTAATCTGAGTGGGACAGTAATACTAAAATAAGAGGGGGCCAGCAATCTGTGTATTTATTCCAACTAGGCTTGGTCTGGTAGCAAAGAAAGTCCTTATTTCTGCTTCCAAAAAAGAATGTGACCTCCCTTACCCTGAAGGAGCAGGGAAGTCTAGCATTTCATTTTGTTTCTCTGCTTAGTAAGTCCTAGAAATTTACAGTGTATGTAAAAATACGTTAATATATTTACATCTATTTATATATACATATGAAATATGACTATAACATGAAATTTTGACATGAATTGTGGAAATGATCTCTTTACTTCATAGCTATATCATACATGCAGACACGCACATAAATTTGTTTCTAGCTGGTTCAATTTGCAAAACTACTTCCCTAATTCTCTCTGTGCACCAGTGCCCAGTCCAATGGTGCGGTACTTCGTTTGAGCTTTATGTATCTGAGACACTCTCATCTCTGGGTCTTCAAAGTTGATTTGGAATGCATGCTATAGAAGCCTTCACATTCTTCATGCATTTAAAACAGAGCTGTAGTTGGAAATTTCTTCCACAGATCGACCTCTAGTTCTAATTGACAAGCTCAGGAAGGAAGAGGTGAGGTAAGCTGTTAGCTGTAGAGAGAGGCATTCTCAATCCTTTCGCTCTGACATTTTGCAAGCTCACAGGCTAATTAATCAATTTCATTAAGAAAGAGAGCATGTTGCTATGGTATCACGAGGCATGTTTATACTGCCACATTAAGATTTCAGAGTATTTTCAATTTTTAATTACCTACTTCCATTTTTTTTTATTGAATTGGTAAAGACCTTAAATTTTTTTTTCCTTTTGATTATGTGATTTTTCTGCCAGTGTTTTCTGAGCTTGAGGTACTAATTGAAATAGAGCTGCCTCTCTTCTTTGAGAAGAAATAAGATCACCTCTGGAGCCCTGGTTCTGTGCAAGATTTGATTAAAAAGTTCCACGGAGGACATTGTACCAGCTGGCCTTCAGTGCATGTGCTTATGTACAAGAAGCCACTCATTTATCGACAGAGACATGACCCAGGAGGAGTTTTATCTATAATGGATGTAACATATGCTTGCAAGGATTCAAAATATTTCCAGAAACATTTTCAGTTCTAGCTTTTTCTTTCCTACAGCATCACAGAAATGTTTAGTGTTAATGATAAAACAGGTGACTTTTTGCCTTAGACAATAGTTTTCTGGGAGTGTCAAGAGAATTAAATATGCCCAGGTTCATTTAAAGAAGCCATTAATTACTTGAAGTAACAGGTAACCCTGATTATTCAAAGAGCCCTTTTCCATCATGTTTTCTAGCTCCTAGTCATTAAAGGGATGAGTGAAGGTAGGGAGAGAGAGGGTGCAAAGTAGCTTTTGAATTAGATCAGACTGAAACTTTATTATTAAAGTAGAACAGGAATAACATAATAAAGACAAATCAGACAGAAACACTCTCCTGTATCTTATGAAGGATGTGAAATTGTGTGCAGTAATTCTTTTTTCTTTTCTTTTTCTTTTTTTTTTTTGATTTACTATAAAGTGTTTGTGCTTAGAGGGATTTGGAATCTTATTAAAAAAGAAAAAATGAATACATGGAAAATATAAATGTGTGTCTTTTATAAGAGGCAGTCTAGCTAGTGTGTCCTCCTCTGGGACTTATTTATGCATTGTTATTAATGCTTAATCTGTGGCTTGAATCATAATGTTCGTTTATAAGATGTGCACATTTATAAGATCTGTATTACTGAAGCGGACACCTTGGGTTTTTCATGTAGCTCAGCGCTGCTAGTGGTGCTTTTGGAAAGAGCCACTTCTTTAAGGACAAAGGTAGTGTCCCAGCAATGCAATCTATAAAGAACATCATAGAAATAGAGTGCCTTTCAGTACGGAAACCTACTGGAATTCTCATTTCCATGTGCAGACTGGCCTGTGAGCTGCCTTGTGACCTGAGTTGGCCACTGTCAAGCTTGTGATAACGCTGTCCTCTTAGATTTGACATGAGAACAACAATTAGAATTGCCTGATAGGATGACAGGACAGCCAGTCTAGGTGACTGAGAATCCAGCTCTGTAGTATAAAAAGTGCTCTATTTTCAGCTATGTCCTGTATTCAAAAAAAAAAAAAAAAATCACACACTGAAAAAAGTACTAAAAAGCTGTCAACACATTTTTTCATGGAACATTTTAAGTATGTTTGCTGCTGCTAGTAGCCTTTAAGGTGGGATAAAAGTATTATTTCAAGTTGGACTTTTGGCCAGGATGATCCGTCAAGGTTGAATCGATGTTGTCTAGTACTGCATTTAGGTCATACAGCACGTGACCTTCAGCTGCGACTCCAAAGACAGTACAGACTTCAAACCCTCTGCAATTTAACAATATTAATTAAACTAGTATAGTTTCTTAAATGTTGGGGCTTATGCTAGGGCTGGAGATACTACAAAACGTAAGACATAGTTCCTGCTTTCAAGAGCTTAGACTCCTAGATAAGACAGATGGAAGGACACAGATAAGAGAAGTAATTGAGGTAAATATTCATATAGTTAGCTTATTTGACTTTGGTTTGGAGTCAGGGTTTACTGCACATCTATTTCCACTTTGCAATAGGAAGTTGTCCTAGGAAATGAGTATTTAGTTCCTCTCCCAGTTGTTTTAGGAACATGTTGGAGGGTTGATCTAGCCCAGCACTTTCCTTTGTGACATCCTGAGGGGCAGGCTGGTGTTAGTGATGAAGGGATTGGGGTTTGAGGAAGAAGAGGTACAGGGACAAAGGCTGGGAGGCAGGCTGGGAGATCTGTTTTGTGGGGAGCTGTGCTCAGATTGTGCATTTGTCATAATGGGAAAGTGACGTGGGGTTAAGAATCATCTGTTCATTGATTTACACAGGCAGAGACTCTCCCTGGAGTGTCTCAAATGCATGCAGTGTGCATGAACACTGGATTGGGATCAGTGAGCTGAAAGATGCAGAGCAGCACACATGGCTGGATGAATCCCTGTGGATTGTGGACGGGAAGAACCGTGAGCACTGTTCATTTTAGAAGGTAGGAGCCATAGTGGGTGTTTGGTGAGGCTGGCTGGCTGGCTCTGAAGCCAGATTTAGCTGTGGCTAAATGACCTTCCATGGAAGTCATGCAGGGTCATTTTTTTTGTTTTGTCTCTCAATTTAAGATTTATGTGTTAAACATAATCACATAATCCCAGTTCCGTTGCTCACTTTCAAAGCAATTAGAAGTCTTAAGTTGATGTTGTTTTAGGTGAGCCATATATATACCAGAAGTTCAGCTTTTATTCCACTTTGGAGGAAGATGTCTATGTGAAAGTGTGATGAGGACTCAGAAATCTAGGGGAAGTGACAGAACAGTTTACCCTTCACTTTTGTAGTTGGCAGGGTTTTTATTCAGAGAAGGTGGTGCTTTTTATTCCTTGACAATTACATTTTACTTTCCCATGAAGAAAATGATGCTGAGCCTGGGTGTGGTGCTGTCTGCACTCTGATGTTTTGAGTAGGCATTTACTCCAGGCCCTGAGCAGTGTGCCAGGAGTTAGCATGCTGACCTCTGGCTGGGGGAGGCCAGCGTTTTCTGGATATAAAGCCCTGTAATAGGAATGACGATGGGGACAGAGGACCCAGTGTTTCCACAAGGGCAGGCGCCTTCTCTCTGCAAGAGGCAGCAGCACTGAATGAGATTGCACTTGTTGGCAAGGAGCCAGACTCTGGAGTTGGCATCTCAGCCCAGGTGCAGTTATCTGGTGGGTTGTCATTTAATCTCCATGCCTCAGTTTGCATCTCCTCTTATCATTAAAATTGAGCCAGTAATACCTGCTCCACCCTCGTTATAGGACTATTCTAAGTTCCAATGGGATGATGATTTAAAGTACTCAAAAAAAATGTAAGTTAAATTTGCATAAGTAAACACGTACAGTCATATTATATTGTGGCATCAGGGCTCTATCAATTATTTTTATAGACAATTGAATATTATAGCTTGAATTCAAGCATTTAAAAATCACCACCCTTTAACCTACTGTATAGCACAGGGAACACTACTCAATACTCTGTAATGACCTGTATGGGAATAGAATCTAAAAAAAGAGTGGATATATGTATGTGTATAACTGATTCACTTTGTTGTACAGCAGAAATTAACACAGCATTGTAAATCAACTATATTCCAATAAAAATTAAATAAACAAAGAAAAATATAAAAAAATTATCACCCTTTAATAAAAAAAGATCTTTCAAAATGCATGGCACTTTTTATGGCCATTAAAACTCAGGTGACACTGAACATGAGAGTCTAAACAAGGAGTTGGTAAGTGCTTTTCTGTAAAGGGCCAGACAGTAAATATTTTATGTTTTGTGGGACATACGGTCTCTATCACAACTACTCAACTCTGCTGTTGTAACACTAAAGTAGCCACAGAAACATTGTTGACCAGTGAGTGCAGCTGTGCTTCAAAAAAACTTTATTTCCATAAACAGGCATTGAGCTGAATTTGGCTTATATGGGCTGTAGTTTGCTACCCCCTGGCCTAGCCTAACTTTAAGGGGTTGGGGAAATGTAATTAAACCATCTTCCTGGGCGAAGAACTGGGATATTTGTGAAGAACATGTTTAGCTGATTGGGAGCAAGCATGGGAGAAGCAGCTGGTACAGTTTAGCCAGTTTGGAAGGTGATGATCATTAATGCGGTATAATGGATGAGGGTAAGGGAATTAATGGTGTTTTTAAAGGAGTGATTATTTAGACGTTAAGCTGGGTAACCCAAAGAGTGAGGAGGTAAGGGGGTGAGAGTGGTGAACATAGTTGGGGTCAGTAGCTTGGTGTTTTTGATGAAGTCAAGCAGTCTTGAAATGGGAATAATAATAGGAGTGCACTGGAAGGATAGGAGATGGTGGTAAACGGGCGTGAACTGGAAATTCTTGGAAGCGAATTCCCACTATTATATATTATGGGATTGGCGGGGGAGGCAGGTAGAGGTGAAATAGGAAAAAATAACTTACTAGAGGTGAGGAGGTCAAGAAACAGGCCGGGATGTTGAATGGCTCATCCATGGAGTTATTGCAAGCATCAAGAATGATACAGAAGTAGAGAGAAAGACAGTAAACTAGGTCTTGAATCCATTGGTAAATGAAGGGGAGTTCCTGAGAGGTCTGTAGGGTTGTGAGAAAGTCTGAAGCTAAGGACTTGAAGTATTTTGGAGTAAGGGAAGAAAGATGACAAATGGTCTGGCAGCAAATACTGTGGCAAACACTGCCTAGATACGTACCAATCCCATTAGTGCTTCTTCCTGAGCATACAAACTATATTTTTTTAGCCTTCCCTGTAATTAAGTGTGGTCAAGTGATACAGTTCTGGTCCATAGAATGAGGATGGAACTATGCTCAGCGCTTCCAAGCCTGTCCCATAGAAACCTTCTATGTGCAGTGCTCCATTGTCTCCCTTGTCTGCTTGATGGATGCAGAGGATCCTGGAGGCCTCTCAGACCCTGGGGGATGTTGAGAAACTAAATGGGAGGATCCTGGGGTCCTGAATATTTGCTGCTTTTAGTCACTAGGCTGGACTTTACCTGAGCAAGAAAGAAACTTCTATGGTGTTAAGTCCCTAGCATTACTTAATCTAATACACGTACTGTAGGGTCCAAAGTACATGGAGTGTGAGAAAAAAAGAAATAAAAAAAAACAAAACAAACTTAAGAGACCTTCAAGGGAAGTAGTATCATCTGGAGACGACCAGATGTCTAATTATGATAATATGATTGACTCTAGCAATAACAGCAGCAATGACAATCCCACCACCACCTATCTGAGCCTTTGGGACCTCTGTCCTAGGTACTGGGAATGCAGCTAGAGATTGTGATAGCTTTTGGTGTTGAATCTGTTGTCTCATTTCCTGTTAAAACCCAGGCATTTTTCACAGGGACTGCAATATTTCCCTTGTCTCTTTCATTTCCACTTGCTCGGTTGCAGTTTTCAGATCGCAAATACAAACACGTTTGGTATCCTTCTTGCTACCTCAGTTTCCCCAGAGATCACCATGGCACTTGGCATACTCCTCTGCTATTTTCTTCATAGTTGCCTTAAACTTCAGTTTCCTTACTTGTGAGATAGGAATAATAAACAATACCTCAAAGGGTTGGTATGAGGAGTAAATAACATGATTCCTGTGAGTAGATCACTTAGCACTTTGTGTCCAGCACAGAGTAAGCCTTCATTAAATGTCAACTATTATTATGATTGGTTGTTCAAGAATTTTAATTGATACAAGCCAAGAAAAGAAAATTATTTAGAGCAGTTATTCGCAAAGTGTGTTCCCCAGACCAGCAGCATCAATACTAAAATTCTTGGGCTCTACTGCAGTCCTACTGAATTAGAAACTCTGGAGGTGGGGCCCAGTAATCTGTGCTTCAAAAAGCCCTCTAGGTGGTTTTGATACATGCTGGAGTTTGAGAACCATTTCTTTACAGGTTTTAGCAATGCTTATTTTTTCATTTGAGAACCTTCTAAGGAGAATCCATTTAATTCTTTAAAACATTCAGAATAAGAGCAGAGAAAATACTCCAAACCATGAAACATTACTGTCTTCAACTGCGAGCAGGAAGTGGCAGAGTGTCGGGGAGAGAGTGTGACCCTGGGATCTGACCTTGTGTCTTGGACCCACACAACTACCCGTTTAGTTTGCCTTGTTTTCACCTATACTACAGGATGTATTTCACAGGCCAGTGACCTTGCAGTGTAAATGCCAGCAAGGCCAGGTTGTTAGCGGGTTTATAGCTATAACCCCTCACTACAAAGGGAATGGTCAGATGGAATTATTTTGCCTTTTGAAGTGGAGGTGCTAGTTTAAAAGCTATTTGGCTCTTGGAGCCATCTTCTTAAATTTCTTGGTGCATGGCTCAGAATCTGGGGCCCAGATCCAGAATGGCTTGTCTGTGACTTTTTTGGATCAATGTCCCATTTGTGCTTTCAATCTGGCTGTCCTCTGCCTTTGAGCTAGGTCTTACGGTGTGGTTTTTTTTTGTTTGTTTGTTGTGTGTGTGTATTTTGTTTTGTTTTTAAGCCACAAATATATATCTGGTCAGTCTGAATCTTATTGGTCCTATTGTCCTATTTCTTTCCTCTCCTTGTGCCTTGCTGAGTACTGGAGCTGGGAAGGGAGGAGGGGCCTTCTAGCCTGACTTTCTTGCTCCACAGAGGGGACACACATCCTGAAATGTGACATAACTCCCCCCAAGGCCACACTGTTGCTCTCATTTTCAGGGTTGTAAGCCTGTCTCTCATATCTCCTCTCTCTGTCCTTTGTAAGTTGACTTTTTCTTCATGCATTTTATTTTGGCATGGATATTCCTCTTTGGGAATGGGAGCATTTTGCTGCGTAATGATTTTTCTTCTAACTGTCAAATGACCATTGTCAGTTTACTGGTTTTGGTGGTGGCAAGAATCTGTGTCTGCAGAACTGTGTCAGATACTTGTTGTGACTCATATGTTTAGGTTTCATGATAAATTTTTTCTTTAGAGTTGGGTTACTTTCCTTCTCTGAAGTTATAGTTGGTTCCTGAGAAGCAACCTCATTGCTGGGGAAGAGCTAGTTGCTCCAGTGGATTTTCTGACATTCAGAGACTTTTGGTGTTGCCATCAGGGTGCGGGCCTGGTCTCCCAGGCTGTCCAGCTGGGTGGCATTCCCAATGAGCAGGTCTGAACACTAGCACTAGAGTTTCAAAGATGGCTGCTAGAGCAGCTCTGGAACCAGGGTAGGCAATAGATCTCTAACTTCCTCTAACAGAATCTCCTTATCTTTCACTTGTGCTCCTTTCCCAGGTATTTTCATGATTGTCTCATCCCAGTTTAACTGATTGACTGCAAAGTTCAAGACAGAGTTGTTACAGACTGTTTGTGTCCCCCTAAAATTCGTATGTTGAAATCTAATCCCTAATGTGATGGTATTAGGAGGTGGGGTATTAGGGAGGTGATGAGGTCATAAAGGTATAACCCTCATGAATGAGCTTAGTGCCCTTATAAAAGAGACATGAGAGAGATCTAGCTGTCTGAGGACACAGTGAGAAGACAGCCATCTATAAACCAGGAAGTGGGCTCTCACCAGATGGCAAATCTGCCAGCACCATGATCTTCAGACTTCCCAGCTTCCAAACCTGTGAGAAATAGATTTCTATTGTTTAAAAGCCACCTAGTCTGGTATTCTGTTAAAACAGCCCAAATAGACTAAGGCAGAGTGATCTCAAAAATCTATGTGCATTGTTAGTAAATGGGCTCTTTAAGGTTCAAAGGAATGAAATTGTAGTGGTAAAATGACAGGCACGATGTTTAAAATTTTTCCAAGATGAACTCAGGTAGGTGTGCTAAATATGTGATCTCCAGCATGAAAAGTACCTCCCCTGTTATTTATCTCCTGTGATAACATACTCTGCTGTTGTGACCAGGGACCACTATGATTCCTGTGTGAGGAAGGGAGTTTCAAATAGTCTGGGAGGGGTAATACATTATATTTGTCATAGCAAGGCATCAGACCAATTATAATACAGTCTGTGTAAAGTTCTGGTTTGTGTGAATGAGTTAAAAATACTTTTACATTGGCTGCTAAGTGTTAGAATTAAAAACTATCTAAAGTTAAAGAAAAATGAAGAGAAAGACGGAGTGAGATGAGGCAAAAGAGTATGTGTGAGAAAGTCCTACAACTCAATGGCAAAAAACCCCCTGCTAACCAGATTAAAAAATGGTCTGAGAACTTGGATAGACATTTCTCCAAAGAAGACATACAAATAGTCAACATGTATATGAAACAATGCTCAAGGTCACTAATCCTCAGGAACTTACAAATCAAAACAACAGTGAGATACCATCTCATACCTGTCAGCTATTATCAAAGAAATAAAATACAAGTGTTGGTGAGGATGTGGAGAAATTAGAACCCTTGGGCACTTTGATGGGAATGCAAAATGGTGCAGCTGCTATGGAAAACAGTATGGAGGCACATCAAAAAATTAAAAATAGAACTAACATATGATCCAGCAATCTCACTTCAATCTCAAATCAGGATCTCAGAGAGATATTAGCCCTCCCACATTCATTGCAGCACTATTCATAAGGGCCAAGATGTGAAAAAAAAACCTAAATATCCATTGACAGGTGAATGGATAAAGAAAATAATAGAAAAATATTTGGCCTTAAAAAAGAAGATTTTGCAATATGTGACAACGTGGATGAATCTGAGGATGTATGCTAAGTGAAATAAGCCAGTCACAGAAAGACAAATATTATATAATTCCACTTATATGAGGTATCTAAAATAGTCAAATTCATAGAATCAAATAGTGGAATGTTGATTGCCAAGGGCCTGGGGAAGAGGAAATGGGCAGTTACTAATCAATGAGCATGAAGTTTCAGTTAAGCAAGATGACTGTGTTCTAGAAGTCTGCTGTACAACATTGTACCTATAGTCAATATTTTATTATGCATTTATCATGAGATCTACCCTCTTAATGAATTTTAAAAAATTTTATTGAAGTATAGTTGATTTACAATGTTGTGTTAATTTCTGCTGTATGGCAAAGTGACTCAGTTATACATATCATTTTTTTTCATATTCTTTTCCATTATGGTTTATCACAGGATATTGAATATAGTTCCATGTGCTATACAGTAGGACCTTGTTGTTTATCCACCCTATGTTATAATAGTTAGCATCTGTCAATCCTAAACTCCCAATCCTTCCCCCTCCCTTGGCAACCACAAGTCTGTTCTCTGTCTGTGAGTGTATTTGTTTTGTATTTTAGATTCCACATATAAGTGATATCATATGGTATTTGTCTTTTTCCTTCTGACTTCCTTTGCTTAGTATGATAATCTCTAGATCTATCCATGTTGCTGCAAATGGCATTATTTCATTCTTATATATATATATATATATATATATATATATATATATATATATACATATACACACCAAATCTTCCTTATCCATTCATCTGTCCATGGACATTTAGGTGGTTTCCACATCTTGGCTATTGTAAATAGTGCTGCTATGAACATAGAGGTGCATGTATCTTTTTGAATTATAGTTTTGTTTGGATATATGCCCAGGAGTGGGATTGCTGGATCATATGGCAACTCTATTTTTAGTTTTTTGAGGAACCTCCATACTGTTTTCCATAGTGGCTGCACCAATTTACATTTCTACCAACAGTGTAGGAGGGTTCCCTTTTCTCCACACCCTCTCCAGCATTTGTTATTTTCTTTTAACTAATTAATTTATTGGCTGTGTTGGGTTTTCACTGCTGGGCGTGGGCTTTCTCTAGTTGCGGCTAGCGGGGGCTACTCTTCTTTGTGGTACGTGGGCTTTTCATTGCAGTGGCTGCTCTTGTTGCAGAGCATGGGCTCTAGGCATGTGAGCTTCTGTAGTTGTGGTACACGGGCTCAGTAGTTGTGGCACACAGGCTTAGCTGCTCTGAGGCATGTGGGATCTTCCTGGACCAGGGCTTGAACCCATGTCCCCTGCATTGGCAGGCAGATTCTTAACCACTGCACCACCAGGGAGGTCCCTTGTATACTTTTTAATGACAGCCATTCTTACCAGTGTTAGGTGGTACCTCATTGTAGTTTTGATTTGTATTTCTTTGATAATTAGCAATGATGAGCATCTTTTCATGTGCCCATTGGCCATCTGTATGTCTTTTTTTGAGAAATGTCTATTTAGGTCTTTTGCCCATTTTTCGATTGGGCTGTTTTTTTTTTTTATTGAATTGTATGAGCTGTTTGTCTATTTTGGAAGTTAAGCTCTTGTGTGTTGCATCATTTGTGAATATTTTCTCCCAGTCCATAGGTTGTCTTTTCATTTTGTTTATAGTTTCCTTTGCTATGCAAAATCTTGTAAGTTTGATTAGGTCCCATTTGTTTATTTTTGCTTTTATTTCTATTGCCTTGGGGGACTGACCTAAGAAAACATTGGTATGACTTATGTCAGAGAATGTTTTGCCTATGCTCTCTTCTGGGAGTTTTATGGTGTCTTGCCTTATATTTAGGTCTTTAAGCCATTTTGAGTTTATATTTGTGTATGGTGAGAGGGTGTGTTCTAACTTCATTGATTTACATGCAGCTGTCCAACTTTCCCAATACCACTTGCTGAAGAGACTGTCTTTTTCCCATTGTATATTATTGCTTCCTTTGTTGAAAATTAGTTGTCCATAGGTGTGTGGGTTTATTTCTGGGCTCTCTATTCTGTTCCATTGATTTGTATGCCTGTTTTTGTGCCAATTCCATGCTGTTTTGAATACTGTAGCTTTGTAGTGCTGTCTGAAGTCTGGGAGGGTTATGCCTCCTGCTTTGTTCTTTTTCCTTAGGATTGCTTTGGCAATTCTGGGTCTTTTATGGTTCCATATAAATTTTAAGATTATTTGCTCTAGTTCTGTGAAAAATGTCATGGGTAATTTGATAAGGATCACATTTAATGAATTTTTAAGTGTTTGTGGTAACACAGTAGAATTTTTATAAATTAAATAAATTGAAAATACAAAAAGTACATGCCACCCTCAAAGTCAGACAAAGAGTCCATACAGTTCTACTTATATAAAAATCCTAGAAAATGCAAATTAGTCTCTAGTGACTGAAAGCAGATCATGTTTGCCTGAAAGGCGGCAGAGAGGGAGGGAGGGAGGGGTGCACAAGAGGGCCTGAGGACACTTTTGGCAGTGGTGGATATGTTCATTATCTTGATTGTGGTGATGGTTTCATGGTGTGTACGTATATCAAAACTCATCAAGTTGTGCATTTTATGGAATGTTAGTTACATTTTAATAAAGCTCTGAATAAAAGTATATGCTGTTTTCATTCTGTGACTAAACGTAGTAAAGCACATTTGTTCAAATGACAGCCACATCCCTACCCCAGGCCATTCCTTTATTCTCCAGGCACCACTTGTGTGATAGACAGATGAAAAGTGAGACAGAAGTCTAGTAGGTTTTGTATCTTTACTCCCGCATCCCTCTCTTCCTTCTCCTTTTCAGTCCTTTCTCCTCCCGCTACTTTTCTCTTCCCACCCCTCCCCAAAGTCACCAGAATGTGAAAGGCTACATCTGTTCCTGCAAAAGTTATTTTGCAGTGCAATTAAGCATTCCTCACCTTATCTCCCCAGAAAGCTGGAGACTTGTGTGATCACTGGCATAATGGATGGTACCCAAAGCCCTGGCCCAGGTGTGCAGAGGCTGCACACACATCCATGTGGGCGGGAGCATGCAGCTTTCTGGCACACGATGTGGGGCTGCTGCTCCCCTCCTTGGGCCTCTTCAGAACTCAGAGCAGCTGCTACCCTCTAGGTGACCAAGAAGGGCTGCCATCATTCACCTGGCCAGGCCAGCTAACAAATGGAGCTGGTGCATTGCAGTCTGAATAAATAGTTCTGTAACCATCTCTGGCTTCAGGCTAAGGGAAGAGATGGATGAGCTCTGTGACCTGATGGGATTCTTTCAGGCTGGAGGGATTCTTTCAGGCTGGAGAGAAAAACTATTTAGAACTTACATCCATGCTCTTTTCAGTTCCTTTCAGAAAGCTTGAATGGCTCCTAGACATTTTCTTGATATACGATACTCATTTCCCAATATGGATATAACAATGACTAGAGCATCCAAATCCTTTGCCGATAATTATTTAGTTTCTGTCATTTTAGTTACTAAAAAATAATGCATATATATTTATAACCTATAGGAATATTAAGCATAATATCAGCAATAAGTAGCTAATAATAGTACATTAATTAATTCATTTTGACCATTCTGTAGCTTTTTAGAATGAATTACTAATAAAATTGGGACACAATTAGAATTTTGGGCATTGAGTCCACACTGAACATTCAGAAACTACTATGTTCTCCTCTGACTGGTTTGCCTGAACATTATCCTATCTGAGACCTCAATTTGTTCTCTAATGAATACCTCTATAAGAGGAGAAATTATATAGACTAACTTTCTTTGTATGCTTCCAGCTTAATTGTACAACTATATTGTTACAAATTGACTGAAACAGACTATTTCAGTTTTTTCCCCTCCATAACCAGCTCTGAATAGATGAACAGAAATAGCTCTCTTCATGTCAGAAACTTTAATTAAACCATTCTGAAAATAAGCATGTGGAAGTACTGGCAGGACCTTAATTTAATCACATTTCCTGCTCAACTATTCCTGTTGCTTCTTTGAAAGGTTGGAGGTTAGGCTCAGCTGTGACCCCGCTGTTGGCATGGACAGCCAAAGTCTGCAGGATTCAGAAGATTGTGACCTTCGATCTTTTGGACTCCCACACTAAATTAAAATCAGGGCCACAGGAAGGCATATGGCTGATGGAATGTTCTAAGAGGTATTCATGTGACTGAGTCACATGAAATTAATTGATGATCCCTATTTACATACACATTCCATAAATCTGTTTTCTTTGATTTCATTTTATTGTTTAATAAAAATTTATGGCATCATATATTTGCAAGGGACTGCTTTAAACACTTATAAAGGTTACTCCTTTACTCCTTATAACAATCCTATGGGTTAGATCCTCTCATTATTCACATTTTACATTTGGAGACTTAAGTAACTTTCTCGAGATAATTGCACATGGGTTTGAACCCAAAAAGCCAGCCTCCAGAATCTGGGTTGGTCAATACTGTTTCTTTCATCAAGGTTTAGGAGTGCCTATTTGGAAGGAACCAGATTCTTCTTCATGTTTTTGCATATTACCCCAGCATCCTGCTTTCAAATAAAATCTCTCCAGTGCAATTGTTCCAACTCATCCCACTGGCTGCCCATGTGCTCATCTCCAGATTGCATGCAACATTCAGCTTTTCAGTGTATTTCATCCAGAATTGTCTAATTTCCTGACGTTTAAAAAAAAATTTTTTTTTTCCTGCTTCTTAACTCTTGGGCTTCTCTGCCCTTTTCTTCCCCACTCTCCAGCAGTCAGTTCTTCTGGAATGATATATATAACTGGGCCCTTTCACAAGTCATTCAGGTAGGAGAATACAGGTAGAAGTGAAATAGAAAAAAAAAAAAGCATACTAATACTGTATTAAAGGATTATTTTGTTTTTAATCCCCACCCTGCCCCCTCCCATACACATAAATAGCTTTCTAGCAAGAGATACTGTATTCTCATCCACATATACATTGGGTGTTAGGTGACATGTAGCACTGAGATTTTACATTTTTCAATTGGAGAAAAATAATGACATCTATGTGGTGGGATCGATACTTCCATTAGAAATATAATCAATATTAAAGAATTTGTAATATATTAAAATCAAATGCAGTGAAAATCCAGGGAGAAAAAGTTTTTCAATATAACTGAATTTAATTAGCTTATAAACTGTCCTGCTGGCACACGAAAGCTTGTTCACAGAGCGATGCTAAAATAAAACTATTTTAGGTGTCAGATATACATTGATAAAGATCAGATTCCTCACAGCTTTATTGAATTACAGAGGTTCCTCTACTCTTCTGTTCCCATCTATTCCCAGTGGATGTGAAGTTAGTTCAAATCAGAGTGAGAGTCATGAAACCATAGAATCCACTTTTTAAGATAGTTTGCTGGATTTTTCTGAAAACACCTTTTGTTAGGAACGATTCATTTATATGGCTCTGCAAGTCTAGGCCATTCATCTTCTTTTTCCTTAACCATCTGTGGTTATTTCACAAGCATTCAGTTGAGCCACTTCCTTAGATATCTTTAAAAGAAAAGGTATGATGAGGTGCTTACAAAGAATCTAAATTTCTGGAAGAGGTTTTGGCTATTAAAAGCCCTACCTTTAAGTAACTATTGATCAACATGTCTTTAAAAAAGATGTTAGAGAAGGTTTGACAGCACTGAATTAATTTTCTCACTTATCTTAGAATAATGGGGGAAAAACCCATTTTGATTTGCATTTCTCTAATAATTAGATATGTTGAGAGTCTTTTCATGTGCTTGTTAGCCATCTGCATGTCTTACAACTGTCTTTTAATGTTGGGAATTTTAAGTAGCTTCTTACATGTTGGGGTCTTCATTTCTCTGATTTTTCATCCTTTAGGGTACGTATTTGCAAGGAAACATTAGTACGGTCATACTGGTTGTTAAGATATGGAAATCATTCCTTATTTGGTGGTAAATAGCCATTGTCTTGAGCTTCCTAAATGATGCCCATCATCTGTGGTCATCCTGACCTTTCCTCTGCTCACCTCCTCAGAGCTAGACAGCTGGAGGCAGAGAAGGGTGGTCCCCAGAACCCAGCTTGGGTGCTTCAGTCAACATCCCCTCTGACTAATTACTGCCTCGTACTATACTGGGTGTTAACAATTTTGAATCTTAACCCTGCAGATAGGAAGCAGATAGGAAGCTAACTTCAGGTGGAATTGGCTTTGGGCTGAACTAGTCAGTGATCAGTGCAGATAGACACAAATATTTTGAAGACCAAACTATAGTGAAAGTTATATGACTTACACATATTCTAAGAAGCAGTGTGAGAGTAACAACAAAGTTCATAGCAGTTTTCTGGAGAGAGGAATTAATCATGAGACATTTATTTGAAAGAGACTAGGCTGCCCAAAACAGACTCTTCTCAATTGTCAGGTCTGTCTTTATTCTCTCATACTGTATGACAGTGGGGAAAGTTCTGTCCTGAATATAGATTATAAAGAAGCATTAGCAGTTTATGTCTTAAAGAGATTCTTACTGATGAGTTGGTAGCTGGTGATTCAGAACGAGGCTTTGTCTTAGTCACAAAATAGTATGTCAAATTCACAGCAGCTTGGAAGTTTTCAAAGAGAGTTGCTATACTTCAGATAGAACGATTACCTAAGATGATGTTATATATCCACCTATGGGAGCCTGAATATAGTGTATAACACTCATATTTATACCTTTAATATATGACAGACAAATTTTTTTCATAAATTAATTAATTTATGGCTGCATTGGGTCTTCATTGTTGTGTGCAGGCTTTCTTTAGTTGCGGTGAGCGGGGGCTACTCTTCGTTGCGGTGCACGGGCTTCTCATTGTGGTGGCTTCTCTTGTTGAGGAGCACAGGCTCTAGGTGCACTGGCTGCAGTAGTTGTGGCATGCAGGCTCAGTAGTTGTGGCTTGCAGGCTCTAGAGTGCGGGCTTCGTTGCTCCGCAGCCTGTGGGATCTTCCTGGACCAGGGCTCAAACCCATGTTGAGCCTGAGTCTTGGGTCTTGAGTCTTGCAAATCCACCTCTGCATTGGCAGGTGGATTCTTAACCACTGCACCACCAGGGAAGTCCAACAGACAAATTTTGATTTAGACACAGATCTGAGGAAAGATGTTTTTATTAGCTTGCTAGTTATATGGGGAAACTTGAGGTTCAAGTCAGCGATTTAAATTACGTATCACATACAGCCCAACTACTGTTGTGGACATTTTCATATTCTCTCATTGATATTTCCAATAGCATTGTGTAGCTGGTATTGTTAATTTAATTTTAGAGATGAAGCTCAGAGAAGTTATGTGATTAGGCATTCAAAGGCCTTTACCCAGCAGATGTCTCGAAGCATCTTCTGTGTGTGTGTCTGTGCATCCATGTTGTAAAGATGAGTAAGTCACATCCTCTGCTCTTAGGAAACTTCTTTCTTAACTCCTATTACACCTTTGGTCTTTCTTTGATATTAAATGGATGTCTCAGCTCTATGAAAAGCAGAAATGTTTGCTAAAGTGATCTGCAGCGATGTATATTGAATGGGATTAGGAGGAGATGAGGAGTAGATTCAAGATGTGAAGGATAATGAAGTCAGGAGGCTGCCCCTCTCTAGGTCACAAGAAATCCCTTGGCTTCTTACGGGTTGAAAGTTTAGAGCAGAAAGATTTAGATCTCAAAATCTTTATTGAATGAATGCTCATTATTGTTAGGTTCCTTCACATGCAATTTCCTATCCAAACCTCAAAAGAACTCTATGAGAAAGATGTTAAGCTTGTTTTCCTGATGAGGTGCCTGAAGCTGTGTGGTGTTGTGTAAATTACATGGATAGAATTGGAAGAGATAGGGGCCCAGTTTCAAAACTGCAGTCTATGACAGCATTTCTATGGAATGTTTCACTTTTACAGATATTAAAAACTAAGGGGCCAGTTTTGACTGGAAACCTGTTCTCCTTTCTAGTTTCCAATTAAGTTTAGTTTAGTACTGAGAGGCGAATATTGGATTTCTAAATATTAATAGTTCATTTCATTGAAGGCAGTAAGCAACTATGGTGCCAAGGTGTTTATCGTATCATATTTTAAAAGTGTCTTACAATATGAATACATTGTCAACATTTCTGATGCTGGAGAGAAGTATGTTAAGATAAAGCAATTGAAAAATAATTGAAGCAGTTATTAAGCATAGAGCCCTATGTGAGATAATATGCTAAGAAAAAATACTCTACAAATTAAAATTTTAATTTATAAATAAATTACAAATGTATAAGTTTAATAGTTAGAAAAGTAATTTTTTTCAACTGATTCTAGTCCAAGCTCCTAGTAAACATAGCTTATTGCATTGACTGCACATAAGCAGCTGATTTTTGTAAACCACTGACTCTGACAGGAACTTTCAAGCAGTTCTAATTCAGAGGTTGTCCCTGCAAGGTGATTCATTAGCTCTTTAATCATACAAATAAGGCCAAAGCCACACTCCCCTGATACACATAATGGATACGGCAAACATGTTCTGTATGCACCACTGTTGCTGACCTTTAAAAGAATTCTACTATCCTTGTGGGGTGAAGCTCCTTTTTTTTTTGTTTTTCTGTACTGCTGATGACCTTTACCCCCAAGGTGATACCTCCGCTAAATACTGCTTTTATTCTAGTGGCTTAGTGTTGAGTTGCAGGCATTAGAAACAAACAGGTGAGTCTTGAAAATTATTTTAAAAAGATTGGAAAATGTGATGGAGCCTGCAGAATTTACATGGGCCTTGCCCACACTTCTACTTTCTCAGCTTTCATAGAGTCATAGCTCTCATTGGCTAGAGAAACAGGAAATTCACACTGTCTCTCTTTTAAAAGAATTATAGACCCATGATGAGTAGGGTCCATGAGCCTACTGTATCCTCTTGCATGTAGCCATGGAGATACATCCAAGCCTCCACATGGCCACAAAGAACAGGTAAAGTGGGGCACCTTTCCCTATTCTAACTGGTCAAAGGGACATGCCTCTTTGTTACTAAAAACACTTGAAATTCAGGAAGTGATAATACTTCTACTGACTATTCTCTCAGTGGTTTTCCATACTAATAGAATCTGTCCATTTGCATCTCCTTTTCTGTTCTCTGTGAATTTTCTTTAACTACTGTCTCTTCCTTTGTTAGATAATAGAAATATTGAGAAGAGTTGGAAAAAAGTTATCAGAGTTTCAAGGTTAAGAGGAATAACAGAACAGTGGCAGTCCTGTCCGTCCTCCAAATAAGCATGTCTGCTGTATCAACACATCTGCTATATGACTGGGGTTCAGCATAGAGTTGTGGTCAGAAAACAATGTGACATGAGTATTGTAGAGGTGGCATTAACCTCATTAACAGCAAGCCATAGAAGGCAATGCAAGAGGCCTGAGCATAGAGGTTATGGGATTCTTCTTTCCACAAAGCATTCAGAGTTATAATCTGAACTCTGTACAAAATAAAATAGGAGGGGCTGCCTGTTTTCCACTTCTCTGAGGTCTGCTCCTAGAGTTTAACAGCTCTGTACACTGAGAGTTGTCTTTCTGGGACACAGGAGCACAGAACTTGTCATTTGTAGGTGTTGTCTGTCCAAAAGAAGTTATGCATTCTTTACCGTACAAGTAAAAGGCAAAGTCAGGAGCATTCTTTTGCAGAAGGCCAGCAAACGGTCCTGTTTTCAGGAAAAAACCAAGGGAGTAAACATAGAAGTATGTTTCGCTTAGGATTATCTTTGATGGTTTAATGAGTCTTTATGAAATTTCAGGTGTATTCCCAATTCTCAGATTTGCCCACAACTGCATGTTTTAATTACTCTGGAGCATAGAGGGAGATTTTGTTAATCCGTAGCTATAAGACGCTTGAATGATTTGAATACTTCAGCCCTTCGGTCAATAGCATGTGTATTCTATATGGAGGCCACATTAACTATGCAAAGGGCCACATGAGGACCGGTGAGAATGGTGTTCAAAACATGGTCTCAGCAGAAAGGATGTATTATTGTTAAGACAAAACACCTTCACAAACTCTCAACGAAACCCACAGCCTCCTATAACCTCAAACCAAATATTTATGGCTAAGTCTCTCAGGATGTAAGCATTGTTACTAACAAGTTTTGAGGCATATTTGTTATTAAGTTTATTTTGTTAAAAATTTAAGAAAGAAACTGACGTAAATTTACTGTAGAGGTGTCATTCACTGGGGTCTTTTATCTGTGAAAGATCAAAGTTTACATCATGAATCCAATTAAAACCTTTATCTTGGGTCAAATGTCTTGAAATGTGTTTTGGTGACCCTTTATCTGTCCCCATCATTATTTTTGCTTGGATTTTAAAGGCTATTCATATTAGTAGGGGATGAACGTGAGAATGATTAGAAAGGGAGTTTAGAAATTAACATTAAGCTATTTGCGAAAATGATTGTATATACCCAGTTCACACTGTCTTCTAGCAGAGTTAGTTTGGGAATCCATGTTTCAAGTCCAGTGATGCTGCCGGAGCTAACATATTTCTGGAAGTCTCCTTTGGAAATGTCTGTAAATGTCAGTTTATAAGCCCCACAAGACTTCCTAATCTATTTATTTATATTAACTCCTTTTTGAAAAATTCTATTATTTACCAAATTTTATTTCAAATAGTGTTTGGCTATTTAAAAAAGACAAACTTGGAAGAGAAAAAAGATATTAGGAAAAACTGAAGAAATCGAAATAAACTATGGATTTTGTTCCATAATAATGTGTTGGTTCATTAATTGTGACAAATGTATTATACTAGTGGAGGATATTGATAACAGGGGAAACTGGGTGTAGGGCATATGGAAATTCTCTGTAGTAACTTTGTCATAATTCTGTAAATGTAAAGCTATTCCAAAATAAAAAGATTTTCAAAAAAGGACAAATCTTATACTTGAGATATGTTGCCTTTTTCTGGTACCTCTCATTGACTGAGAAAAGAAAAGGAAATGAGGAATAAAAGAATAAAGAAACTAACCTTTTCTGAGTATCTATCATGTTCCAGAATCTTATGTATATGTTCTCATTTACTTCTCATAATAATCCAATGACAGTAGTTATTATTTCAATCTTATAAAAAAAGAAAAAGAATTCTCAGTAAGGTAAATGATTTGGCTGAGGACAAATAGCTAATATGTGTTAAACATGAGAATTCAAGCCCATTTGTATGTAGGTCTTAATTCTCTCCACCACATAATCATATTTCTGCCCTAAAAATTTATCATAGGCTTTGAAACTAATTTCCAAAGAGCAGTTTCTAAAACAGTGTCAAGTACAAATTACCCAATACTAACCACCATGAACAGGGTAACACTAGATACAAAATTTCTGGTATATGTACTCTTCAAAATTAGTTATTTTATAATTCAAGTTATTAATTTCCTGATAGAGTCCATAAGGGTGACAGATCTTTCCCCTTTGGGGAAAGTTTTCACTTCAGGGACAGTGGATCTCTTGGACCAAGCCCCATTCTGAACTTGTCATCATGCCAAAACATCCGTTTGGTAGAAAGGCCTAAAGTGTGGAAATGAGGTTGGCTCTAGGAAATGTAGGCCCAAATAAATGCTTCTGTGTTGATGGAAGACCCAGGGCTTTTGCCAATATTATGGCTTATTCAGGTTACCATGGAGAAATAGAGGGACCTGCTGATGAGGCCAAAGAATGACCTGCTGGCAGTGGGTTTTCACACCTGTGGGGCACTGCCCAGATCCTCCACTCTTCCAGCTGCTGGGAGTGTTGACTGCTGGCAGCTCACCGGTGGGTGCCTCCCCAGGAGCTGCCCTCTGATGGAGGGAGCTGCCTCACCCAAGTTTTGCACCTCCCTTTGGACTGCAGGCATCTAACGATGCATAGATGTTGGGGTTACAAAGGCCTGCTCCCCTTGCCTCAGTACGGGGCATCTTTCAAGGACCTCCCCAGCTTCAGAGCTCCCTTTGGGTTCAGCTGAGGTCTCTCTTGCAGCTGCCTTACACTTCCAACCTCACCCTTTGCTCATTTCTGCTTCCCTTACTCGCTTACAAGTATTGACCCAAGAGGGATCCTCAGGGAGACATCCATATGCAAATCTCAGAGACACTTTCCTGGGGAGAACAGTCTATGCCACTATCTCAATGTGCTACTGCCCTCTCCCCTTAGGGGAAGAATCTAGTACTTTAAAATGCTCTCTTAAAAGTGTAGACATCACTCTTTCCAGGAGGCCTCCTCTGACTAGGTTAGTGCCCTCTTAGGAAGCCCCTCAAGCTTAGTTAAGTACCTTCCGCAGTAGGACATTTATGTCACCAAACTGTAATTGAATTGTACGTAAATATGCCAAATTAGTCAAGCCCCTTTAAAGGATTTTTATTTATATTGGCTTTGCTCCAAAGATATTTTGTCATATAAACATAAGCATTGATGGGGTTATCCTGGAAACTTTATTTCTTGTTTTTCAATGCCAGTTGATTTAAAACAAATGGGCAAAGAACTGAAAGGATTGACATCCTGAAGAAAGAAATCCTGAAAACAGATTTGCCTATAGATAATTTTTTTTCCTATATTGTATGTGATTCTGAAACAGAGACGTACATACTACAGAATATTGATTCAGAATTCACATTTCCTTCCAACCAAGAAATGTCTACTTAAAGCTGGAGGAAATCTTACTGTGCTCCAAATTATTTTTACAGATGATGGAATTGTCACATATGAGTAAATGTTCATAATGGCATCTTCTCAGATTCCTCCAGCTTATGGTACCATTCCTTTTTCTGACTCTCCATTGTCTCTTTGTGCCACCTATTAAGAGTTAACCATGGATGGCCATTGAGTACATTTGCAGACAGGCTCTTGGGGAGTCTCTGGCCATAGGCACCTTGAACAAAGGACCAACTCAAGGTAGATCCGAGAGACTCCCCAACCAGAAAACAT
This sequence comes from Phocoena phocoena, assembly GCF_963924675.1. Classification (NCBI taxonomy): domain Eukaryota; kingdom Metazoa; phylum Chordata; class Mammalia; order Artiodactyla; family Phocoenidae; genus Phocoena; species Phocoena phocoena. The sequence continues at coordinate 45,920,410 of NC_089232.1, forward strand.
CTCTATGGTTTCCCACATAGAAGCAAAGCCTAAGTAAAGATGCAGACTTCATAGGCCCGTAAGGCCTTACTTTATAAGCTTTCCAGCTGCTTCCTACCATGATCAGTGGGCTTGGAGTGAATCCCTTATATCTGTATTGTTTTTCTCTCATGATAGGTGTTTTATCTTGCCTCCTCCCTGTGAGAACACTCTTATTTCTCATTTATTTAATGTCCCAATTTTGCTTACTGCTTTACTTACTAATCTAGATTTTGTTGTGGTTTTTCTCACTATAATGACCCTACAACCCAAGTGGAAGGGGAGAACTTACTCTGGAATGATGGACTGCAGCTGCACAGTCAGTTGCTCTTGAAGATTTCACCTGGTTTGAGAGCTAGGTTGAAGTTGTGGGTCTGCTTTAATCCTGGAGATTCTTAAATCCCCACTCAATCCTTTATACTAGCAGTGCTCTCTTCATTACTGGAATAGTTTGAACTAATAAAGAGAAGCAAGTAGTTTGTGTCTTACCTAACAGAAAGCCAATTTCCTCACTGCTAATCATTCTCATGAAACTTTATATCCAGTCCCATAACCAGTGGTCTGTTGTATTGAATACCAATGACCCTCTTTTATTGAGGTTTAACTCCTCACATATGTCTCTTGTCTTCTTAGAATAAATGCTCACTGAGGGAAAGATTCTTGCCTTGAATCATTTTTAATCTTTCAAGAAGCTTAGGGTACTGCTTTGCACAGAAACTGCTGGGCTAAATATGCTTTATTATACTTAGCGTTGACTTTCACTTCCTTTTTATCCCTCCAGCCAATTCATGCCCATCCAGATTATACACAAAATGGTTTTATATTATAATTTTCTTTGCTTTTATGTTTCTGATTTCTGATGAACTATGAGGGCTTTAAAAATGCAAAGGATTCACCTATATTCCTTTAGTCATTTTAAAGGTGGGAGAATGAGCTCCTGCATTCTTCAGAACAAGTGCAAGCACGTTCAGTTGGTCAGTAACAAAGAATTATAGCAAATAGGATATTAAAGATAGTAGAAGTTTTGAGTTAAAAAATACTCTATTGGTAGGTGAACCTTTTCAGACTCTGCAATTATTTACTCAACACCCCAGTTTAACAGTGAACCACTTATTTCACTGGTCACTAGTTTTATTTAAGTCTTAACTAAATCTCACATGAGTTCTTTTGTGGTACAAATCCACATTCTGAGGTTGAATATTGTGGACTATTTAATTTTCTGAATGTAATTTTGCATATAATAGGCTTATCTTAGGATGAGCTCAAAACACATTGAAATAAGAGGATTAATGAGGCATGAATCATAAATCATTTGGCTCTCCCCAGATTGCACTTCTGGTTGTGGAGTTAGGACCACATCCTAACTGTCTTGATTCTAGTACACTGTGCTCTCCACTGGCCTTCTTTTTGTCTGTGGTCTTTTAGGTCTGTGATTAACTGAACCCTTTAATTTGAGCTTTCTGACATTCTTTCTCATGCATGTTTTCCCTTTGGGTCTGTAAATGAGAACTACATCCACTGGCTTGGCAACCTCAGCTCTTGTGAGTATAATGACGGCTGCTAATATTAACATGGCACTTTATAAATATCTTTCACAAATTTTAGTTATTTGAGCCTCTCAAAACCTTATGGGTAGGTAAGGCAGGTATTATTCTTAGTTTATAGACAGGGAGAGAAATATCTGAGAAAGATACAAATATTTTTAAATGAAGGATGGAATCAGTTTGGATTAAAACAAAAACTACTTCTGTAGTTTAAAAATATTTGCTAGAAACTTGAACCGTTGTGTCCAGAAATTTAAAGTCAATAGTATTAAAATGCCTAAGCCTCAAGCTTATCTGTGGTAACGAGTGATGTGGTATTTCACCAACTGACTTTTGCAAGTTAGCATAGTTTATAAGCCAGAGAGAAGGTAAGAAAGATACTTTGCAGGAGAACTTGTGAGCTTTTGGCAATGTTAGCAATGTAGATTTTGATTCCAAGGCAAAGGGGCTCTTCCAGTCTCTAGTTTCCTGGACTATTCTGGTCCACTAGCTATGAATGACTCAAGGGCAAAAAGATCATGCCTTATTCAATTGTAAACCAAATTCCTTGAACAGTGCAGAGAACATAGTCAAATGTCCACTAAGCTATTCTAGTGGCTCTTATTCCAAAGTTCCTCTGAATTAATACATTTTCTTTTGAAGTACTGTGTTGAATGCATAACCTCAAATGCTATTGTGAATCTCCAGTCCTTCATTTGATAGTCTTTCCTAGTATAAAGCAATTTTTCTTGTCACGATGGCTCTATAAATGCTTGCTGTTTATTGCATCTGCTTCCATTATTCTCTCTCCTTACACATTTAATTCACTCTTATACTTTATTTTCCTTTTGTTAGATGCCATGGGTAAATCAGAAAGTACAGATAGAATATGAGTGGAACCTTTTGTCCCTCTGTTCTAGACAAATGCTCTTTAACCAGAGCATTGTAAACATTGAATCGAGCTGAATAGATGGAACACTGAGTCATTCCCCAGGGCTTTGAGAAAACCTGGTGCTGTGGCAAGGGCTCAGCTTTGCCCTCCACACCTGTTACACTTGTGCTCACATTGGGGTGTAACAGGGTGCTGACTACATTGGCTCTTCCAGTGACCTAGAATGGTTGACAACTGTTTGACAATTCTTCTGTGAGAATTTCCAAGGGACAAGGGTATCTGAGGCTGGCTCTATCATCTTCCTGTTGGTGTTCCATTTTCATGCGCCCTCTTCTTTTCAAAGAAAAAAAAACTTTTTTCAAGAGTTTCACCCAGAATAGAATTCCTTTTTGGTACCTAAGTTTTGAGTATTTAAAAAAAAATCTCCTACTGCCACATCCTCCCAAAGTCTAAGAGGAACTGACTTGGCAGTAAGTGTAGCATTTGTTCGCTTCTCCCTTTACTAAGAAATTCCCAGAGGATCCTTTCCTCAGAAATACAAGCTTGAATTGTGCCCAGTCCTTGCTACTAATGCTCACTAAGAGAGATGGCAACACTAAAACAAGCAGCTATTAGCAATGGCATTTGGGCTGTGAGTGGTTTGTAGATGTTGAGAGTGAAATATTTCAAAATGGAACTGGGTGGAAAAGCCAAATTCTGATTGATAAAGGGCCTGTACATGTGCTTCATTTAACTTCAGACAGACTTTTGACTACTTGTGTCATATACAAATGTGTACAACAAAGCTTGAAATTGTATTTCCATTTTACTTAATTAGATTAGTGCAAGACCTGCATAATAATCAACAGTTAGTAGCTTCACTACTACTGGGGTTCAGAATCTCAAAATAATTGCTGCTTTTGAAGTTTGGTCTGTCCTCTGGGAATGAGGTCAATTGGTTGAGTTTTGGTATTGCTAAGGTTAGTTTTACTTGTATTTGTGTGGTCCAACTAAAAGACCTCAATTTTCTTAAACTAGAGTAGGTAGACATAAAATAGAATGCATTTTTAAAATTCTGAAGAAGTGATTAAGGATTTTTTTTTAAATTAAAGTCTTCCTGCTTTAACAAAAATAAGTTCAAGTACTATTTTTTTCCAAGTTTTAAAAGAAATGGGTAATGAAACTTCACTGCATGTTTTCTCTCCAACATGAATAATAAGAAGTTGAAATCCATTATAATTACAATTAGGGTGTTTTCTCTCCAGGTTTTAGATATCTACAGTGTGAGGCCTGCAAAGAGAACAGCTTTACATAATTACAAAAGACGAGGAAGATTGGTTTCAGAAAAGCCAATAGTGGAACAGACTATTACACATAAAATTCTGGGCAAGAAGACAAGGACAATACCAAGAGAGAGAGCGCTCAAGAGAGCGATACTAATTACCATTCAGAAATCAAGAAAACCCCAATAGCATTTATCCAAGCAGAGAGCAGCTCTGCAGTTTTCTGTTAAGCAAAAGGAAGGCAGATGTGCCATCTCGTCCCTGTTGGGAAGATTTTCATATGCAGCTGGGTGATGTTTTAAAATAAGACTTTCATAAGTACTGCTTTGTAGAAGGAAGTTGAATTTCATGACAGCCAAGAGGAGTTTTGGGCCACTCTTGCAGCTCTCAGATGTGCAGTTCAAACTTTGACTTAAAAGGAACATGTAGGAGTGGAAAAAGTTCAAGCCTTAGAGTTACGGACCTTACGCCTGCCTTGGCCATTAAGTCAGGCTATCTACCTTTTCATGCTCCAGTTTCTTCATTGGCTGAGCAGATTATAATAACACACTGTGACTGTGTGAAGTCGGTTGGTACACCTCTTAACTTTCCTGAATCCTGGTAGTTTTATCTGTAAAGTGAGATCATTTATGACTTTTGAGAATGTCTAGGTAAGGGGCCTTCATATTTCTTGTAAGCTAATTCTCAATTAACTCCATATTTCTCATATTCTATGGCCCTGCTATCTGCCTTTTATGTTTCATGGAGTGTTTATGAAGATGAAATAAGACCATGTACAGGTCAGTGCTTTAAAGGATATAAAGGGCTACCTAAAAATCAAAGTGGAACTCTTATTGTTAATACAGCATCGGATTTTGAAACAAGTTCCAGTTTTTTGTCAAAATGTTTATAAATCATATATCCCATCTGGGGTAGGATCATTGGGGGAAATTTCTTACCCTAAAATTAGTAAACATATCAGATAGAATTTGGACCCAGGTCAGTCTGATCAAGGTCTATGTGTCTGCTGATTACCTGTATTGGTAGGTAGACGACTGTTGTTAAAAGATAAACTGAGGCATATTAAAAATTTTAAGACTCTATTTGAGCAAGAATGGATTTGAATCAGGCAGATACAAAGGAGCTCTGAATAGCTTTACAAAATGAATGACTTTTATAGCCAGAAAGGAATGGGAATGAGGAAGTTACACTAGGCAAAAAAAAGTTTGGTTATTGCAAGGTTACTTTCCTTTAGGGAATGACAGGAGTCTATCAGGCAGACTACCTAACTGTTGATCAGGTGATTCCTGGTTGACTGGCTTAAGATTCTATTTATGAGAGCTGTAAATGTAATTCAGTCTTGGTTTGGTGATGTGGGTCTTGGCATAAAGAACTCTATTTTGGGCCTGTTGTCTTTTTTTTTTTTAAAACATTATCTGTAATGGTGAGAATGCCCACTACTCAAACTGGCTTAGAGGGAACGCTGATAAAGGGGTTTGAAACTTCTTCACCCATTTTCTTTGGGTTCTTTCCATCAAGGGTAAAAAGTCCAAAAAAACACTTACTTGCTTCTCTCAATAGGTCTCTGTTAACATCAAGAGAGAGGTGCTCTGAAATGTTTTGCTTTCACTGAGGGGTCTGATGAGTTACAGCTCTTATGATTAGGTTATTGATATTGGAAATATGCATCTTCCCTTACTGGTTATGTAAGATTTTTTTTTTTTTTTTTTTTTTTTTTTTTTTTTTAATGCGTTACGCGGGCCTCTCACTGCTGTGGCCTCTCCCGTTGCGGAGGACAGGCTCCGGACGCGCAGGCCCAGCGGCCATGGCCCACGGGCCCAGCCGCTCCGCGGCATGCGGGATCTTCCCAGACCGGGGCACGAACCCGTGTCCCCCGCATCGGCAGGCGGACTCTCAACCACTGCGCCACCAGGGAAGCCCTGGTTATGTAAGATTTATGTAACTTGAGTTTTTTTTATTTAACAGGGCTGGGAGTCTAAATGTATTGTTAAAAGTCTGTGAATGGCTGAGGTTTTCTTAAATTTTATAGCGTAAATTATTGGTAATGTAGCTCATAAAATCTCAGGAAGATAAGACTCTATGAAAATATAAACTTTATTATTAAAGACTTGAAGTGTTTTTACTGAGCTGTGAATTGTGGTGGTGGGGTGTGTGTGTGTGTGTGTGTGTGTGTGTGTGTGTGTGCTGTTCCCTGGCAGCCGACAAACACAGTGAGGTCATCAGCATGTGCTAAGATCCTGAGAGTGAGACTCATGTCTGTGCTCAGGATCAAGAAGCACCATGTATATAAGAGGGGGAATGTCTTGCTGTGCAACAGACTGGGTGTGGAATGGAAGGAAGTGGAGGGAGCCTGAGATGTAGCAAAGGTTTCCAGATTGGGTGACTGGGATGGTGGGGACAGGAAGAGAAGCAGGTAGGCTCTCAACAGTACAGATGTGTACCTCAAAAGAGGGATCTGTACTCGATATGCAGAATTGGGATTAAGCAGCTTTGAGAGGATGGGATCACCTGTGGGAAGAGATGGACCCGGGGAAAGGGTGTGCCATGAGATTCCCTTCTCTGAGCTGGTTTTAAACAGAGGCAGGTACAGAACGAAAAGGACAAAATGGTACTAGCAAATCCACTGGGGGGGCAACATAACCTACTCGTACTCCAGGGCCTTAGCACATTTTGCACTCATTGTCTAAAAAATTCTTTCCCCATCTAACTCTGTGGGTCGTTGCCTCATCCTTTTCAGAACTTGGCTGAAATGTCACCTTCTCAGTGAAGCCTTCAATGACTGCTCCATTTAAAACTGCAATCTCTCCCATGCTCAGCATTCTCCATCCCCCTGCCTTACATCATTTTTTTTCCTAAAGCACATATCCCCGTATGCCTTACTCTTAAGTTTAACTGAATGGTTTGTTTAATGTTGGTCTCCATCCACTAAAATGACCAGCTTCAGGAGGTCAGGGACTCTTGTTTACTTTGCATCTCTGGAATCACTGAGATTGCCTGGCACATAGTAGGAGCTCCAAAAATACTAGTTGAAAGAACAAGTAGGCTCATAGGGACCTAAAGGCCCAGCTCTCATGTGATCATTAGCCTTGGAAATGCAGGAGGACCCAATTCTGGTGGGAGAGTGAAAAAAAGATTATCTACTAACTTGATAGCAGGAAACTTGAGGCCACATTTTGTGACTAGAAAATGTTTAAAGAAGACAAATAGCAAAGCAATTTGTCTTCCAGAGAGGATAATTCAGAATATTAATGGGGCTGCTGATAAATTCGTTGAGAAAATGAAGGATGCACTCGCAATGTTTGTGCAGCTGGAGATTGATGACAAGACAGCTGGTTTGGAGGGACGTCAGTGTGTCTGAAAAATCAGGCAGGCTGTGATTTGGTTTAGGTGGGCATAATGATCTCTCATGTATACTCAAGGTGGTTATAAGTGGTAGGTCAGTCTTGGTTTCTTAAAGTGCTTTTTAAAAATGATCTCTATAATTCAGAGAAATTAGGATTAGAACAGAGAAATTACCTGAGTTGATAAAATGAAGAGAACGAATATGCTGGATTCACTAGAACTTGAAATTAAGTTGTTGTAGAGAAAATGCAATTTTCAGAATGACATAATTTTTAGAAAATGATTTAAGGATACATTAAAATATATGGAAAACTCAGTTTAATGTGAAATTTTTTATTGAAGAGTTGTAAAATGATGCAACCCAGTTGTGGGTCAGACCTTACAAGTTTCCCTCTTGGATTCTCAGAAGGTCTGGTTGGCTCATGGACTTCCTGGAAGTGTAACTTTGCACACTGGGAAGTCAAGTGGATGTCCAGGACCCCATCTGAGGTGGCCATTGCATGGTCCTAGGAAAAGACTTGTATGTGGTGTGAAGTCCAGGAGGCAACGCTTGATTTAATTCTGTTCAAATGATGAGCTGACCAACATAATCTGTATTTAAAAGCTTATTTTCTAAAGCACCAATGACTGCATACTGTTTGCATACATTCATTTACTTCTTTTTCTGGAAGGAGAGTTTGTATAATTGTACCTTCTCAACAGGAGTAGTACCTGTCTTATCTTTCCATGGGCTGATCATTTTCCATGTTGCTTTCATTTCTGGGTCTTGTCAGTAACACAATTTGGTCAGTGACGCTGACACAGGGCTGCTCCTTTCTTCCCTGGAGATGATCTTCCACTCTTCTCCCCTCCCTATTTTCTAAAAAAGAAATATCTGATTTGTCTAGCTTGGTTAAGGGAATATAAGACCTCTCATCCAGTGGTGGGAGGTAATTCTCCCCAAAGAAATCAAGAATATGAAATAGATAGTGGGGCAATGAAAAAGTAGCCAATATCCAAAAACTGATGGATTAAGAGAGCACTAAAATGTAAGTAAACTGCTATGCCCCTGTATGTGGCCATAGCAGTTTAATTTCTGTGCCTGACATTTAATTTTGGATACTTCTAGCCCCTTGATGTTTTCTTCCATAGTTTATCAGAGTGCTGGTAGACAATTAGTTGACTTTTTTTTTTTGGTGTCTCATGTGATGAGATTATTGGCTCTATAAATCTCCTGTCTGCTAACCTGTATCCTGTAGGTGAATGAAAATAGGATTTGGAGTAAAACTGTTTAGGTAGGAAGTTATTAAACATTATTCTAAAATTACCACTTCCAGTAGTTTTAATGTTGTAGCTTTATTGGCATATTTTCATCATGATACTTCCCAGTGGGAGATCTGTTTTCAGATTGATCCGTATTTAGGAAGAGATGTCCTACCATAAGGTTTTTTGTTGTTGTTGTTAGTTTTGTTGTAATAATGCTGTGTAACAAATAACTCCCCAAATCGCAGTGGCTAGAAACATTTATTTCTCACTCATTGGTCTGAAGATCCAGTGACTCTGATGGGCTCTGCTGTGCTTGGTTGGGCTTAGATGGGATAGACTGTAAGAGGATGGACAAAGGTAGTATGAGGCTGGCGAGCTCCCCAAACGCTCGAGTGCCAAGCATTTGCTGATTCCACCCTGTGCCTGGTTGGGCATTGCCACCTCCCCCTGGGCCAGCACCACCCACGTACCTCTTGGCAGAGGCCACAATTGATTGACTTGCTGTTGAGCTTCCACTCTTTGGCATGGCTGCATTTTGACGGCAGAGGGAGCAGTTATGCCCAGAGCCCGGTGTGTTGGCATCACCAGTCTGACCTGGGCACCAAGTGCTGCATGACATGACACGTGGCACAGGGAGAACTGCCCAGCATGGAAGATTCTCAGGTGCTGCTAGAGTCATCCTTGATGGCATCAGGCCTTCCAGCCACTCAGAGGATGAGGAGTCACTGGCAGGGCAGAAGCGGGCCTCGTCACAGGCTTTGAGCACCATCCCTAAATGGAGAATCTCCTCCAGGTTCATCAAGAGAAAGAAGTTTGATGGTGAGCTGGCGGAGAGCAGCCTGGCTAAGTCCTCTACCCGGGCGAAGGGGGCCAGTGGGGTGGAACCAGGGTGCTGTTTGGGGAGTGAACCCTCCTCCAGTGAGAAGAAGGTGTCTAAAGCCCCCAGCACCCCTGTGCCACCCAGCGCATCCCCAGCCCCTGGACTCACCAAGCATGTGAAGAAGAGCAAACAGCCACTCCAGATGACCAAGGATCTGGGTCGCTGGAAGCCTGCAGATGACCTCCTGCTCATCTATGCCATATTGCAGACCAATGACCTGACATCTGTCTACCTGGTTGTGAAGTTCAGCTGCCGCTTCACCCTGCGGGAAGTCCAGGAGCACTGGTACACCCTGCTCTACGATCCTGTCATCTCCAAGCTGGCCTGCCAGGCCATGAGACAGCTGCACCCAGAGGCCATTGCTGCCACCCAGAGCAAGGCCCTGTTTAGCAAGGCTGAAGAGCAGCTGCTGAGCAAAGTGGGATCGACCAGCCAGCCCACCTTGGAGACCTTCCAGGACCTGCTGCACAGACACCCCGATGCCTTCTACCTGGCCTGTACTGCCAAGGCTCTGCAAGCCCAGTGGCAGCTCATGAAGCCATATTACCTGTTGGAGGACCAGACAGCCGCTGCCCAAGGGGGACCAAGTGCTGAACTTCTCCATCGCAGAGGACTTGATTGATGACAGTAAGCTCAGTGACATATGAGATGAAGTCCTAGAACATGAGCTGACAGTGGTTGACTGACGCCAGAAACAAGAGATTCGGCAGCTGGAACAGGAACTGCATAAGTGGCTGGTGCTAGTAGATAGCATCAAAGGCATGAACTCTCTGGACTTTGACAATCAGACCCTGGCAGTGCTGCGGGGCCACATGGTGCGATGCACTTGAGAAAGATCACCCTAGGCAGAGCAGCTGAGGATAACCAGATTGACGCAGACCTGCCTCTGGAGGGTCCGGCCTGGAAGATCTCCCAGAAGCAAGGTGTCATCGAGCTGAAAAACAACGGTGATTTCTTCATTGCTATTGAGGCCCGGTGGCCCATCTACATCAATGGCCTGTGCTGTGTGGTTCCAAATGGCGCCTTAGCAACAGCTCCATGGTGGAGATTGCCAGCCTGTAATTCATCTTCCCCATCTACAGGGACCTCATTGCCCTTATTCAGGCTGAGGCTGCCAAGATCACGTCACAGTGAGAAGTGGTGGCAGGGTGCATGGGCTCTCTCTGGCCTCAGTTTCCCCTGCCATCCCAGACCCCTGGAGCTTGGAACTCAGGCTCCTGGAAAAACCAGAGGGGGCTGAGGGAGATTCAGCTCCTGGCCCCTTGATCTGAGCCTCTGTGGGAGGGTGGAGCTGGCCCTGGGTAAGCCCCTAGAGGCTGGGACCCTCAGGCTTCCTTAGTGCCAGAGCCCCTCCACTTCTCTGTCTGCAGAGGACCCTACCCTTTACCCCAGATTCCCACCTTTGCCTGGTGTCTCTAGCTGATTAGGTTCAGACTTTTCCTTTATTATTTTTCTTCTGTAAATACAAAGCACTGAGTTCCGAAGTAAAAAAAAACAAAACAAAAGGATACATTGAGAGTGATAATCCATACTCCAGAATATGGTTACATGTAAAACAAACATATAAAATACATATATATTATTCACATATAAAATAAGCAAGATCAGGGCTTCTCTGGTGGCACAGTGGTTGAGAATCTGCCTGCCGATGCAGGAGACGCGGGTTCGTGCCCCGGTCCGGGAAGATCCCGCATGCCGTGGAGCGGCTGGGCCCGTGGGCCATGGCCACCGAGCCTGCGCGTCCGGAGCCTGTGCTCCGCAGCGGGAGAGGCCACAGCAGTGAGAGGCCCGCATACCACAAAAAAAAAAAAAAAAAAAAAAAAAAAAAAAAAAATCAAGATCACATATATAATAAACTGATATTTTGTGGCTCTAATCTACCTTCCAACTTCGTAATGCAATGAACTAAGAAAGTCCCACCAGGTGGGAATTGTCTCACTTCTAGTCTTGTCCAGACCATCACTTTCATTGTCTTGGTTCTGTATGTGGACTGATTAGCACTTGATTCTTAATGACCTTCCATAGTAGTCAGTCTCTGCATTGGCAGGGTTGCCTCCTTATACATTAAGATTCTTATACTCAATGTAGATAATTCTCAATATATCTGTCTATAGTTTAAGGAAATAAAGAGTTTACATCAGCTCTATTCTTTTTCTCTCTTGCTATCCTTAAATGGCATTTTACTCAGACATATTTCTTGAATGCCTATGCAGGGTAGTGTGTGAGCTAGTGGATGAATTAGATATGGTTCTTGCACTTGTCACATTCACAACTCCTCCATAAATAAAGGCCCTGCTGGAACAGAAGGCACGTTGGTCTTCTTCAATATGCCACCTTCTAAATGCCTGAGAATCACTTGAGAAATGATCTCTCTGTGCATTGGAGTCTCTTCTCTGTTGGTAGGGGGCTTGGGATGGGGAAATACTCCTCCCTTCTTAGGATAGTTTGTGTGGGACATTAATGAGATTCCTTTGGTTTGTTTGAGATAGGTGGTTGTTTATAGTTTAAATATTTCTTATGTGCCTATGTAGAATAGAATTCCTGTTTCTTCTCTGAACTTAAAACACTGTTAATAAGTGAACTCCATAGAAAGGAAGATGACTTTTTGAAAAGCAGTTGATCCTTGAACAATGTAGGGGTTAAGAGTGCCCACCCTCCCCACAGTTGAAAAACCACAGATAATTTATAGTCACTTTCTCTATATAGTATTGTGGTTCTTCCGTATCTGTGGTTCTGCATCTGCTGATTCAACCAACCAACTATTGTGTAGTACTGAAGTATTTACTATTGAAAAAAAAACTGCATATAAGTGGAACTGCATATAAGTACAGTTCAAACCTGTGTTGCTCAAGAGTCAATGTACTATGTCCTAGGTTGTCTGTTATATCTTGGCTTTCTCCTCTGTGCTGGAGTACAAATTACCAGGTGGAAGAAGGGTAGAGTAGCTCATTGAAATTCTTTTAAAGGAAAATAAAGCCCATGTGCAACCACTAGACTATTAAAATGTGTTCTTATTAAGAAAGGAGGATTTGAATAAAAGTTCAACTTTTTTTTAAAAGCCAAATTTGAAAAATTGAAGGTAAAATGGAAGAGTATCTTCAAAAATGTTCTGGAAGTTTCTAGTTGTATTATTCCAAATTGGTGATGTTAATATTGTAAAATAATAATACCTGCATGGCTTATTATTCTCCAGGGATACTCTGATCATTGGAGTTGTGCTATTTATTTATTAGATAGTGTTGGAAGTGAATTGAGAGGTACTGAGAGAGAAAATTCAAGAGTTGCTAAATTTTCCCTGAGGTTTCCATGTTTGTGCATACAAAATGGCTTTAGTCACTTATTCATTTTTCTCCCTACCTTACTGCCAAATGCCTACTTTGTGTTTGTACAAATTTTTGTTTATCAAGAAAAAATCTATTTCTGAACAATATCATATTGTATCTCCAAACTTAAAGAGTTTTCTCTTAATTTTCAGTATGCATAATTTCACTTCTTTTTTTTCACTGCCAATGTCTTAATTGAAATTTTAATACTCTTAGTTTTTCACTGTTCATCAGTTTATTGTCCTAAAAAACATGGATTCGATCCCTGGTGCTCTACAGAAACTACAATTGATTCTTCCATTGCCTTAAACAAAACGTGGCTTTCTATTGTTGCAGAATAAATGATCACAAACTTAGTGGCTTAAAACAACACACAATTTATTATCCAACCATTTCTGTGGGCCAGGAATTTTGAGCACTGCCGAAACATGGTCTTTGCTTCAGAATGTCTCAGAAGGCTGCAGTGAAATCATTGGTCAGGGTTGGGATCTCATCTGAAGGTTCAACTGAGTTTGCATACTTATTGGCAGGATTCAGTTTCTTGAGGCTGTTGATCCAGAGGCCTCAGTTCTTTGCTGGGCTGTTGACCACTTTCTTTCTTTTTTTTTTTTTAATATCTTTATTAGAGTATAATTGCATTACAATGGTGTGTTAGTTTCTCCTTTATAACAAAGTGAATCAGTTATACATATACATATATCCCCATATCTCTTCCCTCTTTTGTCTCCCTCTCTCCCATCCTCCCTATCCCACCCCTCTGGGTGGTCACAAAGCACTGAGCTGATCTCCCTGTGCTATGTGGCTGCTTCCCACTAGCTATCTATTTTACATTTGGTAGAGTATATATGTCCATGCCACTCTTTCATTTTGTCCCAGTTTACCCTTCCCCCTCTTGGTGTCCTCAAGTCCATTCTCTAGTAGGTCTGCATCTTTATTCCCATCTTGCCCCTAGGTTCTTCATGACCATTTTTTTTTTAGATTCCATATATATGTGTTAGCATATGGTATTTGTTCTTCTCTTTCTGACTTACTTTACTATGTATGACAGACTCTGGGTCCATCCACCTCACTACAGATAACGCAATTTCGTTTCTTTTTATGGCTGAGTAATATTCCATTGTATATATGTGCCACATCTTCTTTATCCATTCATCCGATGAGGGACACTTAGGTTGCTTCTATGTCCTGGGTATTGTAAATAGTGCTTCAGTGAACACTGTGGTATATGACTCTTTGAATTATGGTTTTCTGAGGGTGTATGCCAAGTAGTGGGATTAGTAGGTCGTATGGTAGTTCTATTTTTAGTTTTTTAAGGAACATCCATCCTGTTCTCCATAGTGTCTGTATCAATTTATATTCCCACCAACAGTGCAAGAGGGTTCCCTTTTCTCCACACCTTCTCCAGCATTTACTGTTTGTAGATTTTTTGATGCCATTCTGACTGGTGTGAGATGATATCTCACTGCAGTTTTGATTTGCATTTCTCTAATGATTAATGATGTTGAGCATCCTTTCATGTGTTTGTTGACAATCAGTATACCTTCTTTGGAGAAATGTCTATTTAGGTCTTCTGCCGATCTTTAGGTTGTTTGTTTGTTTTTTGATATTGAGCTGCTTGTACATTTTGGAGATTAATCCTTTGTCAGTTGCTTCATTTACAAATATTTTCTCCCATTCTGAGGGTTGTCTTTTCATCTTGTTTATGGTTTCCTTTGCTGTGCAAAAGCATTTAAGTTTCATTAGGTTCCATTTGTTTATTTTGGTTTTTATTTCCATTTCTCTAGGAGGTGGGTCAAAAGGATCTTGCTGTGATTTATGTCATAGAGTGTTCTGCCTATGTTTTCCTCTAAGAGTTTCATAGTGTCTAGCCTTACATTTAGGTCTTAAATCCATTTTGAGTTCATTTTTGTGTATGGTGTTAGGAAGTGTTCTAATTTCGTTCTTTTACATGTAGCTGTCCAGTTTTCCCAGCACCACTTATTGAAGAGGGTGTCTTTTCTCCATTGCATATTTTTGCATCCTTTACCAAAGATAAGGTGACCATAGGTGCGTGCGTTTATCTCTGGGCTTTCTATCCTCTTCTATTGATCTGTATTTTTGTTTTTCTGGCAGTACCATACTGTCTTGATTACTGTAGCTTTGTAGTATAGTCTTAAGTCAGGGAGACTGATTCCTCCAGCTCCGTTTTTCTTTCTCAAGATTCCTTTGGCTATTCGGGGTCTTTTGTGTTTCCATACAATTTGTGAAATATTTTTTTCTAGTTGTGTGAAAAATGCCATTGGCAGTTTGATAGAGATTGCACTGAATCTGTAGATTGCTTTGGGTAGTATAGGCATTTTCACAATGTTGATTCTTCCAATGCAAGAACATGATATATCTCTCCATCTGTTGGTATCATCTTTAATTTCTTCCATCAGGGTCTTATAGTTTTCTGCATACAGGTCTTTTGTTTCCTTAGGTAGGTTTATTCCTAGGTATTTTATTCTTTTGGTTGCACTGGTAAATGGGAGTGTTTCTTTAATTTCACTTTCAGATTTTTCATCATTAGTGTATAGGAATGCAGGAGATTTCTGTGCATTAATTTTGTATCCTGGAACTTTACCAAATTCATTGATTAGCTCTAGTAGTTTTCTTGTAGCACCTTTAGGATTCTCTATGTATAGTATCATGTCATCTACAAATAGTGACAGCTTTACTACTTCTTTTCTGATTTGCATTCCTTTTATTTCTTTTTCTTTTCTGACTGCTGTGGCTAAGGTTTCCAAAACAGTGTCAAATAATAGTGGTGAGAGTGGGCAACCTTGTCTTGTTCCTGATCTTAGTGGAAATGGTTTTGGGTTTTCACCATTGAGGACAATGTTGACTGTGGGTTTGTCATATATGGCCTTTATTATGTTGAGGTAAGTTCTCTCTACTTGTACTTTCTGGACAGTTTTCATCATAAATTGGTGTTGAATTTTGTGATAAGCTTTTTCTGCATCTATTGAGATGATCGTATGGTTTTTATTCTTCAGTTTGTTAGTATGGTGTATTACATTGATTTATTTCCGTATATTGAAGAATCCTTGCATTCCTGGGATAAACCCCACTTGATCATAATGTATGATCCTTTTAATGTGCTGTTGGATTCTTCTGTTTGCTAGTATTTTGTTGAGGATTTTTGCATCAATGTTCACCAGTGATATTGGCCTGTAGTTTTCTTTCTTTGTGCCATCTTTGTCTGGTTTTGGTATCAGGGTGATGGTGGCCTTGTAGAATGAGTTTGGGAGTGTTCCTCCCTCTGCTATATTTTGGAAGAGTTTGAGAAAGATAGGTGTTAGGTCTTCTCTAAATGTTTGACAGAATTCGCCTGTGAAGCCGTCTGGTCCTGGGCTTTTGTTTGTTGGAAGATTTTTAATCACAGTTTCAATTTCAGTGCTTGTGATTACTCTGATTATGTTTTCTACTTCTTCCTGGTTCAGTCTTAGAGGGTTGTGCTTTTCTAAGAATTTGTCCATTTCTTCCAGGTTGCCCATTTTATTGGCATATAGTTGCTTGTGGTAATCTCCCATGATCCTTTGTATGTCTGTAGTATCAGTTGTTATTTCTCCTTTTTCATTTCTAATTTTGTTGATTTGAGTCTTCTCCCTTTTTTCTTGATAAATCTGGCTAATGGTTTATCAATTTTATTTTCTCAAATACCCAGATTTTAATTTTATTGATCTTTGCTACGGTTTCCTTCATTTCTTTTTCATTTATTTCTGATCTGATATTTATGATTTCTTTCCCTCTGCTAACTCTGGTTTTTTTTTTTTTTGTTCTTCTTTCTCTAATTGCTTTAGGTATAAGGTTAGGTTGTTTACTTGAGATATTTCTTGTTTCTGGAGGTAGGATTGTGTTGCTATAAACTTCCCTCTTAGAACTGCTTTTGCTGCATCCCATAGGTTTTGGTTCATTGTGTTTTCATTGTCATTTGGTTTTAGGTATTTTTTGATTTCCTCTTCGATTTCTTCAGTGATCTCTTGGTTATTAAGAAGTGTATTGTTTAGCCTCCATGTGTTTGTATGTTTTACAGATTTTTTCCTGTAAATGATATCTAGTCTTATAGCATTGTGGTCAGAAAAGATACTTGATATGATTTCAATTTTCTTAAATTTACCACAGCTTGATTTGTGACCCAAGATATGATCTATCTTGGAGAATGTTCCATGAGCACTTGAGAAGAATGTGTATTCTGTTGTTTTTGGATGGAAGGTCCTATAAATATTAAGTCAATCTTCTTTAATGTATCATTTAAAGCTTGTGTTTCCTTATTTATTTTCATTTTGGATGGTATGTCCATAAGTGAAAGTGGGGTGTAAAAGTCCCCTAGTATGATTGTGTTACTGTCGATTTCCCCTTTTATGGCTGTTAGCATTTGCCTTATGTATTGAGGTACTCCTATGTTGGGTGCATAAATATTTACAATTGTTATATCTTCTTCTTGGATTGATCCCTTGATCATTATGTAGTGTCTTTCTTTGTCTTTTGTAATAGTCTTTGTTTTAAAGTTTATTTTGTCTGATATGAGAGTTGCTATTCTAGCTTTCTTTCGATTTCCATTTGCATGAAATATCTTTTTCCATCCCCTCACTTTCAGTCTGTATGTGTCCCAAGGTCTGAAGTGGGTCTCTTGTAGACAGTATATATCTGGGTCTTGTTTTTTATCCATTCAGCCAGTCTATGTCTTTTGGTTGGAGCATTTAATCCATTTACACTTAAGGTAATTATCAACATCTATGTTCCTATTACCATTTTCTTAATTGTTTTGGGTTTGTTATTGTAGGTCTTTTCCTTCTCTTGTGTTTCCAGCCTAGAGAAATTCCTTTAGCATTTGTTGTAAAGCTGGTTTGGCGGTGCTGAATTCTCTTAGCTTTTGCTTGTCTGTAAAGGTTTTAATTTCTGTATCAAATCTGAATGAGATCCTTGCTGGGTAGAGTAATCTTGCTTGTAGGTTTTTCCCTTTCATCACTTTAAATATGTCCTGCCACTCCCTTCTGGCTTGCAGAGTTTCTGCTGAAAGATCAGCTGTTAACCTTATGGGGATTCCTTTGTATGTTATTTGTTGTTTTTCCCTTGCTGCTGTTAATCGTTTTTCTTTGTATTTAATTTTTGATAGTTTGATTAATATGTGTCTTGGCATGTTTCTCCTTGAATTTATCCTGTATCGGACTCTCTGTGCTTCCTGGACTTGATTAACTATTTCCTTTCCCATATTAGGGAAGTTTTCAACTATAATCTCTTCAAATATTTTCTCAGTCCCTTTCTTTTTCTCTTATTCTCTGGGACCCCTATAATTCGAATGTTGGTACATTTAATGTCCCAGAGGTCTCTGAGACTGTCCTCAGTTTTTTTCATTGTTTTTGTTTATTCTGCTTTGCAGTAGTTATTTCCACTATTTTATCTTCCAGGTCACTTTTCTGTTCTTCTGCCTCAGTTATTCTGCTATTGTTTCCTTCTAGAGAATTTTTAATTTCATGTATTGTGTTGTTTATCATTGTTTGTTTGCTCTTAATTACTTCTAGGTCGTTGTTAAACGTTTCTTGTATTTTCTCCATCGTATTTCCAAGATTTTGGATCATCTTTTTATCATTATTCTTAATTCTTTTTCAGGTAGACTGCCTAATTCCTCTTCATTTGTTTGGTCTGCTGGGTTTTTACCTTACTCCTTCATCTGCTGTGTGTTTCTCTGTCTTCTCATTTTGCTTAGCTTACTGTGTTTGGGGTCTCCTTCTCACAGGCTGCAGGTTCATAGTTCCCGTTGTTTTTGGTGTCTGCCCCCAGTGGCTAAGTTTCGTCAGTGGGTTGTGTAGGCTTCCTGGTGAGGGGGACTAGTGCCTGTGTTCTGGAGGATGAGGCTGGATCTTGTCTTTCTGGTGGTCAGGTCCGCATCTGGTGGTGTGTTTTGCGGTGTCTGTGAACTTATTATGATTTTAGGCAGCCTCTCTGCTAATGGGTAGAGTTGTGTTCCTGTCTTTCTACTTGTTTGGCATAGGGTGTCCAGCACTATAGCTTGCTGGTCGTTGAGTGGCGGTGGGTCTTGGCTTTGAGATGGAGATCTCTGGGAGATTTTCGCCCTTTGATATTACGTGGAGCTGGGAGGTCCCTCGTGGACCAATGTCCTGAACTTTGCTCTCCCACTCCAGAGGCACAGCCTTGATTCCCGGCCGGAGAACCAAGACCCTGTCATCCACACAGCTCAGAATAAAAGGGAGAAAAATAGAAAGAAAGAAAAAATTATGAAATAAAATAATATTTTTCGAATAAAAAATAATTGGGCTTCCCTGGTGGCGCAGTGGTTGAGAGACTGCCTACCGATGCAGGGGACACGGGTTCGTGCCCTGGTCCGGGAAGATCCCACATGCCACAGAGCGGCTGGGCCCATGAGCCATGGCTGCTGAGCCTGCATGTCCGTAGCCTGTGCTCCGCAATGGGAGAGGCCACAACAGTGAGAGGCCCGTGTACCACAAAAAAAATAAATAAATAAAGAATAATTATGAAAAAAAAAATCTAAAGTAATAAAAAAAAAGAGAGCAACCAAACCAAAAAGCAAATACACCAATGATAACAAATACTAAAAACTACACACACAGAAAAATACCAAAACAAATGGAGAGACAGACCCCTAGGACAAATGGTAAAAGCAAAGCTATGCAGACAAAAATCACAAACAGAAGCATACACATACACACTCACAAAAAGAGAAAAAGGGGGAAAAAAACATATTTATATATATTGTTTCTCCCAAAGTCCACCTCCTCAAATTAGGATGGTTCGTTGTCTATTCAGGTATTCCACAGATGCAGGGTACATCAAGTTGATTGTGGAGATTTAATCCGCGGCTCCTGAGGCTGCTGGGAGAGATTTCCCTTTCTCTTCTTTGTTCACACCCTCCTGGGGTTCAGCTTTGGATTTGGCCCTGTCTATGCATGTCGGTCGCCTGAGGGCTTCTGTTACCCAATCAGACAGGACGGGGTTAAAAGAGCAGCTGCTTCGGGGGCTCTGGCTCTCTCAGGCCAGGGGCAGGGAGGGGTATGGAATGTGGGGTGATCCTGCGGCGGCAGAGGCCACTGTGACGTTGTAACAGCCTCAGGCACGCTGTGTGTTCTCCCGGGGAAGTTGTCTCTGGATCCTGGGACCCTGGCAGTGACGAGCTGCACAGGCTCCCGGGATGGGAGGTGTGGATAGTGACCTGTGCTTGCACACAGGCTTCTTGGTGGCTGCAGCAGTAGCCTTAGCATCCCATGCCCGTCTCTGGTGTCCGTGCTGATAGCTATGGCTCGCGCCCCTCTCTGGAGCTCATTTAGGTAGTGCTCTGAATCCCCTCTCCTCGCGCACCCCAAAAGAATGGTGTCTTGCCTCTTAGGCAGTTCCAGACTTTTTCCCGGACTCCCTCCCAGTTAGCTGTGGTGCACTAGCCCCCTTCAGGCTGTGTTCATGCAGCCAACCCCAATCCTCTCCCTGGGATCTGACCTCCGAAGCCCAAGCCTCAGGTCCCAGCCCCCAACCGTCCCAGTGGGTGAGCAGAGAAGCCTCTCGGGCTGGTGAGTGCTGGTCGGCAGCAATCATCTGTGCAGGAATCTTTCCACTTTGCTCTCTGCACCCTTGTTGCTGTGCTCTCCTCCTCGGCTCTGAAGCTTCCCTGCTGCCACCTGCCATCTCCGCCTGCAAAGGGGCTTCATAGTGTGTGGAAACCTTTCCTCCTTCACAGCTCCTTCCCACTGGTGCAGATCCCGTCGCAATTCTTTTGTCTCTGTTTTTTTCTTTCTTGCCCAGCCCTGCCCTGCCCAGGTATGTGGGGAGTTTCTTGCCTTTTGGGAGGTCTGAGGTCTTCTGCCAGCGTTGAGTAGGTGTTCTGTAGGAGTTGTCCCACATGTAGATGTATTTCTGATGTATTTGTGGGGAGGAAATTGATGTCCACGTCTTACTCTTCCGCCATCCTTTTTTTTTTTTTTCGTACGGGGGCCTCTCACTGTTGTGGCCTCTCCCGTTACGGAGCACAGGCTCCAGATGCGCAGGCTCAGTGGCCATGGCTCACGGGCCCAGCCGCTCCTTGGCATGTGGGATCTTCCCGGACCGGGGTACAAACCCGTCTCCCCTGCATCGTCAGGCAGACTCTCAACCACTGCGCCACCAGAGAAGCCCTCTTCCGCCTTCTTGAAGCTCCTCCCTGTTGACCACTTTGAGTTCCTTGCCGTATGAACCTGTCCATAGGGCAACTCACAGCATGGCATCTTGATTCATCAGAGCCAGCACGAGCGAGCTTCTGCTAGCTAGCAAACTAGAAGTTTCAGTCTAACCTCCTGTAATATAATTATGGAAGTGCCTCTCCAGCATCTTTGCTGTATTCTATTGATTGGAAGCCAGTTGCTAAGCCAGGAGACACTCAAGGGAATGAGATTACCCAAGGGCATAAAATAGCAGGAGGTGAAGATCACTGGGGCCCATCTTAGAGTCTGTCTGCCACAAGGGTTGTTTTATGGGGTATGTTTTATCTGACAGTGGTGTCATTATTTTCAAAGTTGTTCTGGCCTAAACCTGAGAGTTCTTTTCGATTCTGTTTTTTCTCTCTGTCTTCCATTTTTTATCTGTTTCCGTACTTGTGCCATAGTGGAAGTAATAGTGAGAAAAGCAAGTTATAGTCCTAGCAATTCTACCAATCTCTGGGAAGTCGCCTAAATTGTCCTGGCTACAGTTTCCTTCTGTAAAATGAGGTCTGATACTAAGTTACATTTCTCTTCAGTTATAACATTCTTTGATCTCACGTACACTGAGTTTTCCTATGTGAATCTGTTCCTTTCTTTTCTTTTCCCATTCCAATCCAACCAGACCATCATTTCATTTTCATTTTGCCATTTGCCAACTCAGGACCTTATAGAAATTTTCAGTTGCTTACAGGATAAAAGCCAAATACACCTTGGTCTGCTGTTAAAGGCTGTCTTCTTTCTGACCCAAATTCTATCACCAACTTTACCTTGGATTCTGTTCCTTCATGGACTTTCTACCTATGGCTAGACTCAGCTATACACTCATTGCATCTTAATTTTCTTCTCTTCTTTTGTTCACACTATACTCCTTGCCTGATCATCCTTCATACTTTCCCTCTGCTTATGTATTTCCTACCTATTCTTTGGAGTCCAACTGAACTCTCATCTTTATAACATAGATATTAGTATATTGGTTTTGAATTTATAAAGACTAGGGCTCAAATTCTGGCATTCTATATATAAACTTTGTTACTTAAGCATGTTTAAACACCTTGAGTCTCATATTTAAAATAAGACTGTTAATACCTTGCTCATTGGTTATTGTAAAGTTTAGGTAAGATAACATATCTGGTGCTTAATACAGTCCCTAGTACATAACAAGGGACACAAAAATTATTATTGTCCCTGATTTTATCTAATCTGTATTAACTTTTCTTGGTGTAATCTATGGCATGTTGTTGGTTAGTCTTAACACATTTTTTTCTGCCTTTCCTGGTTAGTTAACTATTTTTTCTTTTGCGTAAGTTTTATTATACCCTAAATTGTACATTTCTTAAAGGCAGTGACCATGCTTTATACCCCTTATATTCTCTGATCATCTAGAACAGTGTTTTCCAGCACATTGATCACATTCTCCTCCTAAGTATGTCATCCGTGTTTATGCTGCTGCGACTATGTGCTTTTTTGTCAGCTCTTCTTTTCATTCTCACCCTATCAATTTTTTTCATTCTTTGTGGCCCAGCCCTGAGCATGTCAATTATTCGTTCACCAGATATTTATTGACAGCTTACAATATGCTAGCCACAGTGCTCTGCTCTGAGGGTGCGTTGATGAGCTAAAACCAATGTCTTATCTGACTCATGGAACATATAGTTTAGTTGGGAGAAAATGACATTTATCAAATATTCACAGACACAGATACACATGGCTCCATAAGAAAACTGACCTGTTATCAAATAATCATACAAAGTTACATGGCGTGAAGAGCTACTATAAAAGGGAAATTTGACAGGGATATTTGAAACCTGGAGAATGAGTAAAAGTCATCTGCATGAAGAGCTGATGGAGGAGCAACATGTGGGAGGCAACATGGTGACAGATCAAGGGCAGAGCTAGGTTCTAAAATTAGGGGAGTGAGCCTCAAGGTGGGTCAGGCCAGGAGTAGGCGAGGTGACACGAAAGAGCCACTTTTTGACCATCTACATTACGCATATCATGATGCAGGTTTATTATGCTGTCTCTCATCATAATCTTAATAGTTATGCTAAAATATTACCTTAAAATAGTTGAAAAGGTACCTATCTTCAGCAGTCACACAATCTGCTGCTTCTGACTCCAGTTTTTAGCAAGAGAAACTGAAAAACGAGTGTAGATACATGTCAGAGAGTAGGTGGGACCTTGAGAGTAAATGGGCTTGGAGGGGTAGCAGGGACCAGATCACACAGGGAATTATATACCAAGTTAAGGAGATTTGTCCAAAGGGAAATCATAGGATAGGTTTAAGCTGGGGAGTTATGGGATCAGGTTTGCATTTTGAAAGAAAATCTTTGGCTACTGTGTAGGGGCAGAGGACTTGCCTGAATCATGTTTTGTCACTTGATTTTGTGTGAACAGATTGTTGCTAGATAATTAATGTTTATTTTAATCTACCTCATATTATAGAATTATCCCCCATTCAACTATATGCTACAGTAATTAGGATTTGATTTTCTATTAGTAACAGAAACTTAAACAAATAGCAGCTTAAACACACAGAAGTTCGTTTTTCTCTCACATAAAGGAACCTGGAAGTAGGCATTCCAGGGTGACTATGAAAGCTTAGGAGTCATCAAGCAGCAGTGATCTCCTTTCCTGCTGCTCAACCATCTCAGTGTATACTACCTCATGGCCCAAGAGGGCCATTTGAATTCTGGACATCACATTAATTTCCTTGTCAGAAAGAATTGATGAAGAACATATCTTCTCCCTTTAAGGACACTTACTGGAAATTATACACAATGTTTCCATGTTCTGGAACATAATTACATGCCAACACCCAGTTCCAGAGGATGCTGGGGTATATAGTAAATTTTCTGTGGTGCCATGTATCTAGCTAAAAGCGAACAATTCTATTCCTATAGAAGAAGGGGAACATGAATATTTGGGACAAATTTGGAGCCCATATTTTTTGGCCATACTCTCTTCCTTCTTAGAGAGGTAGCCCTGAATCCTATTAAGCTACTAATTCCAGTTCAAAGTCCAGGATCCCTGGGAGATAGGCAAACCTATCCATCAGGTCTGGATATGATGCCTCATGTTCTGGTGGCCCCAAAACTAAAAGACAAGTTGTCTTCCATAAACACATCCAATGTTCAATAGTGGAGAAGGAAAAGGCTAATTTCAATAAAAGCTTCCATTCAGAAATGGGGAGAATGGGAAACACCTATCAGTCACTGGTCCTTAGAAATTGCAAATTCCCTATGGGCTGGAGCAGTATGGGATAAGTTCCTTGATTAGCCACCTGGACCCCTAGTTCTTTGGGAGGAACTCCCTTATCCATTATCCTCTATGGTTCTGGCTTTGCTCCTGGGAAGTTTTTTCATTTCCATTTACCTCCAAGGACACCTCTGAGGACAACAATAGGTACTAAGCTTTTACTGAGCGTCTTGAAACTTTTTCACATCACTTATTGTTTTTGCTGTCTTGGAGGGGGTGGGGAGCTCAAGAATTGTATTTTGAAGGCTAGACTATTATAGACCTGTATTTTCCAAAGAGGGTTGTAACAATACCTCTCATCACATCAATTCTTCTTACAGCCTTGCTATTTCCCCATCAAGAAGTAAAGTCTGAGTCCCCTTCTTCTTGAAACTTGGAACTTTTTGACTGCCTCAACCAATAGCATAGAGCAGAATGGCACCATGTGACTTCCAAAGCTAGGTCATAAAAGATGATACAGCTTTTACCTGACTCTCTAGTGGACTTGATCCTTGGAAACCAACCACCATGTTTTAAGGAAGGCCAGGCCACATGGAGCGGTCACATGCAGTATTTGGACTTAACTGGAGGTTATTAGGCAACAGCCAGCATCAACCACCACCAGACA
Organism: Phocoena phocoena; assembly: GCF_963924675.1. Lineage (NCBI taxonomy): Eukaryota > Metazoa > Chordata > Mammalia > Artiodactyla > Phocoenidae > Phocoena > Phocoena phocoena. The sequence goes on from NC_089232.1 coordinate 45,944,982, forward strand.
CATGAATGAAGAAACTGTTAAGATGACCCCAGCACCAGCCACTGTCTGGTCGCAACTACATGAGCGACTCTTAAGTGTGAACCACCTGACTGAGCACAGTCATCTCCCAGAACTGTGAGGAATTATGATAATAACAATAAAGGATTGTTGTAGTTCCACACCACTAAGGTAAAGGTGGTTTGTTAGGCAGCAAAAGGTAATTAATACGAGGCATATGCAGACTGGGCATGAAGATTTCTCCAATACAATTCTCTGAACACAATACAAAACAGAAAAAGCAGGCTTTCAAAGTATTCACTTTTGGTGAATTCCATGTATAAATGACCACAGTCAAAGTTCTTGAATAAACCTAGTTTTTAAGACTATGATATTTAAGACTTTTGATCTCCCCTACCCTACCCCTCATGTTAACGGTGACTAGCTGAAATAATGCATCAAGGGTGAAGGAAACACGCTTAACATCATCTTTGCCCATAGGTTCAGTCTTTATAGGGTGGGCATAAATGTAATCTGCTGGAGTCTTTAACTTCTCAGCTACCCCACCTCCCAGTCTCCCTCTGCTGCTTCAAAATGAGATACAGAAGCTGTAAACTTTTTCAACCTAGCAATGTTCTGAATCATTGAACTCTCAATAAACCTAGATTTCAGGGCATAGGTAGAGGGTACCTCCCTTAGCAAAGTGATAAATTCCCTTCCATCTCTGTTTGCACGCTGGCTGGCTCTGGCCCAAGTTTAACTTTTTCTTGTAGATCTTTGCTAAAAGTGGAAAGAAGCAGCCAACAGTCGCCAACCAGGATTCTGAATCTTTTCTATCATTTCCCCTAGAGCTACAGCCTTGTTGGTCATGTGATCTGCCTTGCAAGGTGAACAAGTTTCAGTCTGACTAAGAATTATGACTGCCCAAAAGCTGTGCCATCATAAAACAGGGTCACTGAATTTTTACTCTGGAGTAACTGTATCCTTATCACCAGGTGTCTACCACATCCATTAAGTCAATGCCCCCTCACCTTTCTTTTTTTAAAGTTCTATCATTTTCAGCACCCACTTCTAGGTACCTAACCTTCTAAATCATTTTGGATTAGATCCAGCCATAAGTAACAGATAAATCAAAATAACAGTGCCTTACACAAAATAGAATTATTTCTCTGTGTAACGTAGAGGACCAGAGGTAGGAAATTCAGGATTTGTATGGTAGTTCCATGACTATCAAGATTCAGCTTCATCTATCTTGATGCTCTGACATTCTTACTCTGCTGCCTCATGATCCAGAAGAGCTGCTTGTGCTCTAGTCATCATGCCCACTTTCTCACCAGTAGTAAGGGAAAAGGGAGCAAAGAAGAGTATGCCCTTTTTCTTTAATGGTTATTATTATTGACAGAATTTGCACACACAGCTTCCACTTATATCCCATTTGCCAGCAGTTAGCCACCTGGCTATACTTAACTGGGAGGGAAGATGGGAAATGTATTTATTGTGGGTGGTTATATACCCAGAGTAGCTTTTACTTACATCCTCTTTTAAATCACTTAGCTCTGTTTTTTATTTCCTTTATCTAGTTTTCTCATGCATTTAAACTTTTAAATGAACTGTGCTATGCGAGGAAAACATTACTGGGACTTAATCAGAAAGGAAGCATTTTGAGATCATAAAGCTAAGAAAATCAAGCCTTTCCTGTGTCCTTGGGATCTGGACTCCCAGGACCTTACTCACCGCTGGTAACTAAATCCCCCATACCGACCCTCATTAACCATTCTCATAGAAAGCATTGGTCCTCCCAGAAGGATTTATTATTTAAGTTTTGTGGAGGCAATTAGAAGTTTATAGTAAGATTTAAATTTGATAAGAACTCCAGTGGCCTTTTCTATATTTCAGCTAAATAACCTGACCAAGGTTGTTTACCCCTCACAGTTTAACAAACTTCGTCAAATCTGACACTAGAAAAACAAATGCTGTTTGCTCCAATGAAAGCTCCTTTTTGCTTACCAACAATAAGTTGATATGAGATAATGACTTTTTCTCATTATATCTAAGAGAAAGACTAATGAGTTATTCAGGTGATCAAAACTCACCAAATTCATTCATTTTCAAAAATGTAAACTGAGGACTTATTATGTAATAGTGCTAGCTGTTGACATGCCTATTTAAAATGATTGTGTTTACTCTCTAACCTGGAGCTTCCTACTGGGTTTGCCATGCATGCTAATATACTGATCCCCTCATCCCTTAGAGTGATAAGCAAAGCAGTCCCTGTCTTGACTGTGATGGCTGAATAATGGCCCACAGAGATGAGTCCAAGTCCTAATCCAGGGAGCCTGTAAATATGTTACCTTACATGGCAAAAGAGATTTTGCAAATGTGTTGAAGTTAAGGCTCTTGAGATGGAAGATTATCCTGGATTGTCTGGGTGGGCTCTAAATGCAATTACAAGTGTCCTTTATAAGAGGAAGGGAGAGGGAGATTTGAGAGAAGAGGAGGAAAATAATGTGATGATGGAAGCAAGGATAGAAAAGACAACGTGATGCAGAGCCATGAGCCTAGGAGGGAACAGCCTCCAGAGGCGGGGAAAAGCAATGAAAGGTGTTCTCCCCTAGAGCCTCCAGTGGGAGCGTGTCCTTACCCACACCTTGGCTGCAGCCTAATGAAACTAACCACTGACTTCTTGTCTCTAGGACTGTGAGAGACTATGTTTCTGTTGTTGTAAACCACCAAGTTTGTGGTCATTTGTTACAGCTACAGGAAACAAATACACTGCCTTTCAGAGAGTTGACAATCTAGTGGGTTAAAAGGCAATTAAAATGGAGGATGAAATGATACCTAATCATAACCTTATAAAAGCAATACGGGTTAGTGTTGGTAAGAGAGTGAGGGAGGGAAAAATGAGAAATAGATGGAAACCCTGAGTTTCTAAAAGTCATTCAGTCTCTATGAAGTGGAGAATGCTTTTATGGAGGTGAGGGATTGCGGTAAGAAATGAGGCTGAATGAACCATTAAGCAGGTGCTACATGATGAAGGCACAAGTCATGCTGAGGAGTTTGGACTTTGTTCTTTGGCTTGGGGAGCCATTCAAGAGTTCTGAGCAGAGTTGTAGTATTATCAGGTCTGCATTAAAACAAAACAAAACAAAAAACTTCTCAGGCTATAGGGTGGGTTATTGGAAAGTTCCTAATTCCATGTCACTCTTTTTGGGACCCATTCTTGGACCTTTGAGGTCCATAGCACACATTATACTTTAATACTATATAATTTCTTTCTTTATTATTTATTTATTTTCTTCATTATTATTTTAAAGATGTTGTTCTCCCCACCCCACCTTGGAAAGTAAGTTTTATGAGGGAAGAAATTTTGTCTGTATTATTCATTATTCCTAGTGCCTAAAACATTTTCTGGCACATAGTAGGTGTTTAATAACTGGTACTTGTGTGGATGAGTAAGTGAATGCTGTGTTGATGACAGTTTTTTTTTTTTTTTTTTTTAAACATCTTTATTGGGGTATAATTGCTTTACAATGGTGTGTTAGTTTCTGCTTTACAACAAAGTGAATCAGCTATCCATATACATATGTTCCCATATGTCTTCCCTCTTGCGTCTCCCTCCCTCCCACTCTCCCCATCCCACCCTTCCAGGCTGTCACAAAGCACCGAGCTAATATCCCTGTGCCTTGCGGCTGCTTCCCCCCAGCTATCTACCTTACTACGTTTGTTAGTGTGTATATGTCCATGACTCTCTCTCGCCCTGTCAAAACTCACCCTTCCCCCTCCCCATATCCTTAAGTCCGTTCTCCAGTAGGTCTGCGTCTTTATTCCTGTCTTACCCCTAGGTTCTTCATGACATTTTTTTCCCTTAAATTCCATATATATGTGTTAGCATACGGTATTTGTCTTTTTCTTTCTGACTTACTTCACTCTGTATGACAGATTCTAGGTCGATCCATCTCATTACAAATATCTCAATTTCATTTCTTTTTAAGGCTGAGTAATATTCCATTGTGTATATGTGCCACATCTTCTTTATCCATTCATCCGATGATGGGCGCTTAGGTTGTTACCATGTCCTGGCTATTGTAAATAGAGCTGCAATGAACATTTTGGTACATGACTCTCTTTGGATTTTGGTTTTCTCAGGGTATATGCCAAGTAGTGGGATTGCTGGGTCATATGGTAATTCTATTTGTAGTTTTTTAAGGAACCTCCATACTGTTCTCCACAGTGGCTGAACCAATTCACATTCCCACCAGCAGTGCAAGAGTGTCCCCTTTTCTCCACACCCTCTCCAGCATTTATTGTTTCTAGATTTTTTGATGATGGCCATTCTGACTGGTGTGAGATGATATCTCATTGTAGTTTTGATTTGCATTTCTCTAATGATTAATGATGTTGAGCATTCTTTCATGTGTTTGTTGGCATTCTGTATATCTTCTTTGGAGAAATGTCTATTTAGGTCTTCTGCCCATTTTTGGATGGGTTTGTTTGTTTTTTTGTTATTGAGCTGCATGAGCTGCTTGTAAATTTTGGAGATTAATCCTTTGTCAGTTGCTTCATTTGCAAATATTTTCTCCCATTCTGAGGGTTGTCTTTTGGTCTTGGTTATGGTTTCCTTTGCTGTGCAAAAGCTTTGAAGTTTCATTAGGTCCCATTTGTTTATTTTTGTTTTTATTTCCATTACTCTAGGAGGTGGGTCAGAAAGGATCTTGCTGTGATTTATGTCATAGAGTGTTCTTCCTATGTTTTCTTCTAAGAGTTTGATAGTTTCTGGCCTTACATTTAGGTCTTTAATCCATTTTGAGCTTATTTTTGTGTATGGTGTTAGGGAGTGATCTAATCTCATACTTTTACATGTCCCTGTCCAGTTTTCCCAGCACCATTTATTGAAGAGGCTGTCCTTTCTCCACTGTACATTCCTGCCTCCTTTATCAAAGATAAGGTGTCCATATGTGCGTGGGTTTATCTCTGGGCTTTCTATCCTGTTCCACTGATCTATCTTTCTGTTTTTGTGCCAGTACCATACTGTCTTGATTACTGTTGCTTTGTAATATAGTCTGAAGTCAGGGAGCCTTATTCCTCCAGCTCCTTTTTTCGTTCTAAAGATTGCTTTGGCTGTTCGGGGTCTTTTGTGTTTCCATACAAATTGTGAAATTTTTTGTTCTAGTTCTGTGAAAAATGCCAGAGGTAGTTTGATAGGGATTGCATTGAATCTGTAGATTGCTTTGGGTAGTAGAGTCATTTTCACAATGTTGATTCTTCCCATCCAAGAACATGGTATATCTCTCCATCTATTTGTATCATCTTTAATTTCTTTCATCAATGTCTTATAATTTTCTGCATACAGGTCTTTCGTATCCTTAGGTAGGTTTATTCCTAGATATTTTATTCTTTTTGTTGCAATGGTAAATGGGAGTGTTTTCTTGATTTCACTTTCAGATTTTTCATCATTAGTATATAGGAATGCCAGAGATTTCTGTGCATTAATTTTGTATCCTGCTACTTTACCAAATTCATTGATTAGCTCTAGTAGTTTTCTGGTAGCATCTTTAGGATTCTCTATGTATAGTATCATGTCATCTGCAAACAGTGACAGCTTTACTTCTTCTTTTCCGATTTGGATTCCTTTTATTTCCTTTTCTTCTCTGATTGCTGTGGCTAAAACTTCCAAAACTATGTTGAATAAGAGTGGTGAGAGTGGGCAACCTTGTCTTGTTCCTGATCTTAGTGGAAATGCTTTCAGTTTTTCACCATTGAGGATGATGTTTGCTGTGGGCTTGTCATATATGGCTTTTATTATGTTTAGGAAAGTTCCCTCTATGCCTACTTTCTGGAGGGTTTTTATCATAAATGGGTGTTGAATTTTGTCGAAAGCTTTCTCTGCATCTATTGAGATGATCATATGGTTTTTCTCCTTCAATTTGTTAATATGGTTTATCACATTGATAGATTTGCGTATATTGAAGAATCCTTGCATTCCTGGAATAAACCCCACTTGATCATGGTGTATGATCCTTTTAATGAGCTTTTGGATTCTGTTTGCTAGTATTTTGTTGAGGATTTTTGCATCTATGTTCATCAGTGATATTGGCCTGTAGTTTTCTTTCTTTGTGACATCCTTGTCTGGTTTTGGTATCAAGGTGATGGTGGCTTCGTAGAAGGAATTTGGGAGTGTTCCTCCCTCTGCTATATTTTGGAAGAGTTTGAGAAGGATAGGTGTTAGCTCTTCTCTAAACGTTTGATAGAATTCACCTGTGAAGCCATCTGGTCCTGGGCTTTTGTTTGTTGGAAGGTTTTTAATCACAGTTTCAATTTCAGTGCTTGTGATTGGTCTGTTCATATTTTCTATTTCTTCCTGATTCAGTCTTGGCAGGTTGTGCATTTCTAAGAATTTGTCCATTTCTTCCAGATTGTCCATTTTATTGGCATAGAGTTGCTTGTAGTAATCTCTCATGATTTTTTTTATTTCTGCAGTGTCAGTTGTTACTTCTCCTTTTTCATTTCTAATTCTATTGATTTGAGTCTTCTCCCTTTTTTTCTTGATGAGTCTGGCTAGTGGTTTATCTATTTTGTTTATCTTCTCAAAGAACCAGCTTTTAGTTTTATTGATCTTTGCTATTGTTTCCTTCATTTCTTTTTCATTTATTTCTGATCTGATTTTTATGATTTCTTTCCTTCCGCTAGCTTTGGGGTTTTTTTGTTCTTCTTTCTCTAATTGCTTGAGGTGCAAGGTTAGGTTGTTTATTCGAGATGTTTCCTGCTTCTTAAGGTGGGCTTGTATTGCTATAAACTTCCCCCTTAGAACTGCTTTTGCTGCATCCCATAGGTTTTGGGTCGTTGTGTCTCCATTGTCATTTGTTTCTAGGTATTTTTTTATTTCCTCTTTGATTTCTTCAGTGATCACTTCATTATTAAGTAGTGTATTGTTTAGCCTCCATGTGTTTGTATTTTTTACAGATCTTTTCCTGTAATTGATATCTAGTCTCATGGCGTTGTGGTCGGAAAAGATAGTTGATACAATTTCAGTTTTCTTAAATTTACCAAGGCTTGATTTGTGACCCAAGATATGATCTATCCTGGAGAATGTTCCATGAGCACTTGAGAAAAATGTGTATTCTGTTGTTTTTGGATGGAGTGTCCTATAAATATCAATTAAGTCCATCTTGTTTAATGTATCATTTAAAGCTTGTGTTTCCTTATTTATTTTCATTTTGGATGATCTGTCCATGGGTGAAAGTGGGGTGTTAAAGTCCCCTACTATGAATGTGTTACTGTTGATCTCCCCTTTTATGGTTGTTAGTATTTGCCTTATGTATTGAGGTGCTCCTATGTTGGGTGCATAAATATTTACAATTGATGACAGTTTTATTTGGAGACATTTCTGTGTTTCTCATTCAGGTTTGGAAGCTCATTTGACATTCACAACTTGTAACTAAGAACCAATTAAGTCTACTGCCATGTTCCATTTTAGACAAAAGAAATATGTGACACTGAAAGGCTAGTGTGTAAGCAATGAGCATCAGTACATCTGTATACTGAAAAAATAAACTTACATGACATACCTATTTAAGATGATTGTGTTTACTCTCTAACCTGGAGCTTCCTACTGGATTTGCCATGCATGCTAAGATACTGATCCCCTCATCCCTTAGGAAGGCTGGGTGACTGGAACTCCCAGGCAGCTCTCTCTAAAGGGAGCAGTCTTGTCTGGGGCATCTCAGAGCGGGAGCCCAAAGCAGAGGGTTTGGCAGCACATTCCCTGTGTGTACTGGGGACGATGAAGGACCTCAGGTACTCATCTTGCGTGGCTGCTGTACTAGGGCATGCCTGGTGCTTCAACATCTCCTCCGTCAACCTGCTGCAGAGCATTCTGCTGCCTATCATGCATAAGAAGTCCATGTACTACTGGGTGGTCTTGTGCTCTAGGTGTACTGGCCAAGGGCACAGTTTAAGGATGCTATTTGGGGTTAAGGAGGCTCAGTGGGGGCTCCTTGTGACTGCACTTCCAGACAGGAATCCAGAAACTCCTTCTTGTCAAATACTAGCTACTTCTGTCCATTCTCCATAGATGGGTCCTATTAGTGTGTCCAAACTAGCTGTAGGGATCTGTTTTACTAATATATGTGTTCTGCAAATCAGGGCTTCATCATTATTTTGAAATACTTGATATGAAAAGTTCAATTGGATTTAAAAATATCTTCATGTTATAAGAAATTGTACAGTTACATTTGTCAATGAAAGAGCTCTTAAATTCTTTAAATATAATTTCAGCTGTTGTAAAATTTCGAATGTTTGCATAAAAAGATTCACATTTTAAAAAATCATCTGGTAAAAATAAAATTTCTCTCTGTGGTGCCCATCAAAATTTTACAGAGATCATCATTAAAATGTCTTGAACAGGAATTGAATAAAACCATTCAAACTATAGAAATGCACATAACTTGTTAATTCAAGTTTTGTTTTTGTTTTTTAATGGTTAAAATGGCTTCATTAAAAATGTTTAAAGATTTTAACTGGAAGTTTTATAAGAATTCTATGTTTAATACCTTCCCTAAATTTTTGCCTTTTATTTTTCTTACCTTAATAATATGAGGAAAAGGTAATGACTTTTTAATCAGGACTCATATAGAGGTCTCTCAGTCTCCTTCAATTTACCTCAGTGTGCTGCACAAATATTATCGTTTTCTTGGTGTTCTTTGGCTTGAAAAAAGTTGGGGAGTTCTACCCTATGCTGTCTGTTCCTTCTTTTCTCGATCAGGTAGACCTCTCTGATCTTAACAAGGAGGAACTCAACTCAACCCATGAAAACGGCCAGGAGAGTTGGCTCTGCCATTTTCGGGTCACAGATGCTGTCAGGCAGGACAGACAAAGCCATTCTGACTTACGAACTTTTGGATTATTCATACTATTAACAGGCTGGCTAATGGGAGGCAGATACCATGCCCCATAGTCTCAGAATTCACTGATACAATCCATCCTTTTAAAAATTCTAATTTCTAATACAAATCTTTCCTTTTATCATCTTGCTAATTGTCCTCTATATTAACTTATTCTCCATTCTTCTTTTTTACTTGTGATTACAGGATGTTAGAACTGAACACTCACTTCTTTTTTATCATGTCTAATTCTCCTTGCTGATCAAGACACTTGTTCTTCTTGAGGGCTGAATCATGCTTATCTAATTCTCCTGATATAACACATCATAATTTTATAAAAAGAAACAGGCAAACTATTCCCAAATGTGCATTTTCTTATAACTATGCCTATTCTTTTAATAAAGTCTCTAATCAGATACATTTTATACATTCATTATTTAACCCAATATATTTCCCTTCCCTTGATCAGTACATTTCCCTTTGGTTAGTGCTGCCTAAAATCAGACTTTAGGCCTGGGGAGGGAGAAATCTGGTTCCTGATAATATTCAGAAGTCTAGTATATTACCCATCATTTCTGATCTAAAATTGTGTTCTGAACTTGCTAATCCCAATCAAAAGAGAAACCAAGGCAGAAGATAGGTGAACAGTTAAGGCAACGTGTAGCTGCTAAATGTTTTTTCAAATCCAAAGATAATCTCAATTATTCTCCTTTGAGTCTTATTTTTTTCTAACTACTGTATTGCTCTCTATATAAGACCTCATTCTTCTTGATCAGACTGACATTCAGTTTCATAAAATAGCCTTCCTCTAATTACACCTAAAAGGTTGACAAAATTAGAATACATTCTCTCTTCTCATTACCCATCTAAAAGGGAAATTCACTTTGTGAAGATGTAATTTTACTTTTCCTTTTGAGTAACAAGTGAAGGTTCATTGAAATGTGAGGAGTGGCAGCATAATTTTCTCTTATGTTATCTATACAGCATTTGCAGCTAAATTATTTTCTGGATAAATTTTATTCACAAAGGAGACCATAGCTTGCTTTTCACATTTTTATGACCTAACATGCCATGAGTGTTCCCCAATACATTGTTAAAGGAATGCCTGCAAGGTCCGATTCCTTTAGTCAGAGTCTCACACTAAGAACAGTTCTCTGTGGAGGAGGCCCTTTGTCATGTTGTGCGGATGTTGGAAAACAGCTGATTGGTGACAGAGTTGGACACAGCAATTCTGATTCCTAGAGGTTTGGCTTTCTTCCAAGTACTATTAGGAGCAGAGCTGATTTATAGGAAGCAATTTGATTGGAGGCATATTCCATCAAATCTGAGTGTTCCTCTCACTGCAGTCTATGGACCACGCTATCAGAATCACCAGGCATGTGTTAAACGTGCAGATTTCCGAATCCATTCCAAACTGTGTAAATGAGACTGTTTGGAGGTGGGATTGGGAAATATGAACTATTAAAAGCACTTCAGGGGATTCTTTCTTTTTTAACTAATTTTTAAAACTTTAAAATAATTTTAGATTGACAAGCAGTTGTAAGAAATAATACACAGAGACCCTTTGTATCCTTTCCCAGTTTCCCCAATGGTACCATCTTGCAAAACTTTAGTATATTATGATAACCAGGATATTGAGACTGATACAGTCAAGACACAAAAAAGTTGAGGATCCCTCAAATTGCCCCTTTTACAGCCACCCCTACTTCCCTTCCATCGCCACACCCTCCTTAACCTTTGGGATCCACTATTCTGTTTTCCCTTCCTGTAATTTACTCATTTCCAGAATGTTATATAAAAGGTATCTTATGTATCCTTTTGGGATTGGCTATTTAACTCGGGGTAATTCTTTGTAGATTCATCCAGCTTGTTGCGTGTAACAATGGTTTGTTCTTTTTTGTTACTGAAAAGTTTTCCATGGTTTGGAGGTTACTCGTCTGCTTAATTTTTGACCCATTGAAGGGCATTTCCAGTTTCTAGCTATTATGAGTAAAGCTGCTGTAAACATTTGTGTAAGGTTTTTGTGGAACATAAGTCTTTATTCCTCTGGAATGAATGTCCAGGCGTGGAACTGCTGGGTAGTATGGTGGTTGCAAGTTTAGTGGGTTTTTTTTGTTTTGTTTTTTTTTGCGGCACGCGGGTCTCTCACTGTTGTGGCCCCTCCCATTGCGGAGCACAGGCTCCGGACGCGCAGGCTCAGTGGCCATGGCTCACGGGCCCAGCCGCTCCGCGGCATGTGGGATCTTCCCGGACTGGGGCACGAACCCGTGTCCCCTGCATCGGCAGGTGGACTGTCAACCACTGCGCCACCAGGGAAGCCCAGCAAGTTTAGTGTTTTAAAAAAGAAAGTTGCCAAACTTTTCCAGAGTGGTTGTACCAGTTTTACCTTCCCACCAGCAATGTATGAGTGATCCAGTTTCTTTGCATCCTTGCCAGCATAAAGTATTGTCAGTGTATTTTATTTTAGCCATTCTGATACGTGCATGATGACGTTTCACCGTGGTTTAACTTTTATTCCTTAATAGCTAGATGTTGAACCTCGTTTCATTAGTTATTTGTCATCTGTATATTCTCTTTGGTCAAATATCTATTCATGTCTTTTGCCTATTTTCTAATTGGATTTTTAAAGACTTTTTTTAAAAAAGGAAGTTTACTGTTAACAGCAAAATTGAAGGGAAGGTACAGAGATTTCCCATGTACCTCCCATGCAAGCAGAGCCTCCCGCATTATTGACATCCCCCATCAGAGTGGTACATTTGTTATAATTGATGAACCTCCACTGATATATCATGATCATCCACAGTCCATAGTTTGCATTATGGTTCACTCTTGGTATGGTATTTTCTATGGGTTTGGACAAATGTACAGTGACATGAATCCATCATTATAATATCACACAGAGTATTTTTACCACCTTAAAAACTTCTGTACTTCACCTATTTATCGCTCCTCTCAACCCCCAACCTCTAGCAACCATTGATTTTTCACTGTCTATAGTTTTGCCTTTTCCAGAATGTTATATATTTGGAGTGATGCAGCATGTAACCTTTTCAGATTGGTTTCTTTCATTCCGTAATACACATTAAGTTCCCTTGGTGTCTTTTCATGGCTTGATAGCTCATTTATTTTTAGCACTGAGTAGCATTCCATTGTCTGGGTGTACCTCAGTTTATTCATCTTGTTTGCTTCGATGGTGTTATTGAGGTCTTCTATATCCTTGCTAATTTTATTTCTAGTTGTTCTTTTAATTGTTCAGAGAGGATTGTTGAGCTATCTAACTATTATTGTGTATCTGTCTGTTTCTTCTTTTAGTTTTACTAGTTTCACTTCACATATTTTGTAGTTCTCTTGTTTGATGCATATACATTTAGGGTTGCTATGTTTTTTTGGAGTGTTGACACCTTTATCATTAAATCTTTCTCTCTACCTTGGTAATTTTCTTTGCTTTGAAGTCTACTTTATTTGATATTTATATAGCCACTTGTGCTTTCTTTTGATTAGTGTTTTCATGGCTTTTTCCATTCTTTTACTTTCAAACTGCCTATATAATTATATTTAAAGTGAATTTCTGGAGAAATTCCCAGCAATTTACAGACATTCACAGCATATAGTTGGGTCATATTTTAAAATCCACTCTGTCAATTTATGTCTTTTAATTGGTATATTTAGGCTATTTACATTTAATATAATTATTGGTGTTAGGGTTCAAATCTGCTATTTTAATTTTTCTTTTATATTTGCTCTTTTTTTTGGTTTCTCTCTTTTATTTTTCATGCCTTTATGTGGTCACTTGAAGATTTTTTAGAATTCCATTTTGATTCATCTATAGTGTTTTTTTTTTTAAAGATGTCCTTGGTATATTAAATATTTATTTATTTGGCTGTGCTGGGCCTTAGTTGTGGCACGCAGGATCTCTTTGTTGCGGCACATGGGATCTTTTAGTTGAGGCAGGCAGGATCTAGTTCCCTAACCAGGGATCGGACCCATGCCCCCTGCATTGGGAGCACAGAGTGTTAACCACTGGACCATCAGGGAAGTCCCTATAGTGTTTTTTTTGAATTGAAGTATAGCTGATATACTATGTAAGTTACAGGTGTACAATAAGTATAAGCATTCACTATAGTATTATAGTGAAAGGTTATACTCCACTTATACTTATTATAGATATTGGCTATATTCCATGTGTTGTACAATATATCCTTGTAGCTTATTTTATACATAATAGTTTGTACCTCTTAATCTCCTACCCCTTTATTGCCCCTCCTCCTTTCCCTCTCTCCACTGGTAACCAGTAATTTTTTCTCTATATCTGAGTCTGTTTCTTTTTTTGTTGTTATATTTACTAGTTTGTTGTATTTTTTAGATTATACATATAAGGGATATCATACAGTATTGTCTTTCTCTATCTGACTTATTTCACTTAGCATAATACCCTCCAAATCCATCCATGTTGTTGCAAATGGCAAAATTTCATTCTGTTTTTGGCTGAGTAGTTTTCCATTGTATATGTGTCATCATAATAATGATATTAGAACATTCTCTAACATGATATACAAAAATAAATTCAGAACGGATTAAAGACATACATGTAAGACCAGAAACCATAAAACTCCTAGAAAAAACATAGGCAGAACACTCTTTGACATAAATCATAGCAATATTTTTTTCAGGTCTGTCTCCTAAAGCAAAGGAAATAAAAGCAAAAATAAACAAATAGGACCTAATTAAACTGAAAAGCTTTTGCACAGCAAAGGAAACCATTGACAAAACAAAAGGCAACCTACAGAATGGGAGACAATATTTGTAAATGATATGACCAATAAGGGGTTAATAACCAAAATATATAAACATTTATAGTGTTTTTGAGTGTATCTCTTTATATAGCTCTTTTAGTGGTTGCTCTAGATATAACATTATACACACAAAACTTATCAGAATCTACTGGTGTCATCATTTTGCCAGTTTATGTGCAGTATAGAAACCTCACTTCCCTTTACATTTTTATCCTCCCTTGTTTATAATACGTAAAAATAATTATAGTATAGGTGAACTTATTATCATATAACACTTTATAATAAAATTACCTTAGATTATTCTTTTATATACATTTAGAACCACATTAGACAGTTACAATTTTTGTTTCAACCATCAACATAATTTAGAACTTTAGAAGAGAGGGAAAGTCTATTGTATTTACCCATATTTCTGCTTACCAAGTTCTTTATTTATTCCTGATTGTTTTAGTTCCCACCTGCTGTTGTAATAAATCACCACAAATATTTTGGAATAAACAACACAAATTTATTTTCTTTTAGTTCTAGAGGTCTGAAGTTTGAAATAAATTTCACTCGGTTAAAAGCTGAGGCATCAGTAAGGCTGCATTTTTTTCCTGAAGGTTCTTGAGGAGAATCTGTTTCCTTCACTTTTCCCGCTTTTGGTGGCCACCTGCATTTCTTGGCTTGTTTTGTCTTTCTACTCTGGCAAGGTGCAGCTCTAAAATTTTGTTGTTTTCCCCAACCCAAGTTAGGATCTGTGCTGCTGGCTAATAAATTCCCAGGTAGATATCCATGAATCTTGCTCTATTTTCACTTTCCCTGGAACTCAGTCCCTCCAGTTATGATCAATGACACTGCCATCACTTTCTCCTGAGACATAGTTTATCTCTATGTGTTCTAGTTCCTAAGACAAGATTTCTGGGTTTTGGTCTTTGGTTTTTAGTCCTGCTTCCTTGTTTTTCTCTAGTTACAACCACAGGCTAATATATGTGGATGCGTCTCCCTGACGATACCTATCTGTTGCCTGGACTCTTGGTTATGTCTAGCCCTGATGTCATATCTGTGCACTGTATCGACCTTCTGGGGCCCTTGCTTTTCCCTTGAAATACTGTAGCCTTTAATGTATCTTGAACATGACTCAGCTTCCTATGCCCTTTAAACATATCCTTACTGTCACTGCCCAGGTACCATTTTGCTCTCATAGTTGAATTTCATTTAACATAGAATTTTAAATTTCAATGAAAATGGAAGATAATCTTGCAAAGAAAACTAACCTAAGGATAGCTAATTCAGCTCCATCAATTTTTTATACACCAAGTTCTCCCTTTTTAAACTTATAGTGACCTAACTATGACACATTCTTGTGGTATAGTGGCTCTGGTATCCCGTGCAATTCTGTGCCTGCGTTCAGCTCGTAAATTATTTCATGCTTTGGTTTTAGCGTTTAGAGTTTCACATTTGAGTTTAGGGTTTCAGATTATAATTTTTACTGCTGATAGTCATTGTGCCATTTACTCAGGAGGCCATAGAATATGAGGCAAAATAAAGCTCCAACTCCAGAGTCAGACTTCCTGGGATGAAGCTTTCTTCCATCAGTTACTAACAATGTGAACTTGGGCAGTGATTTCATCTCTCTAAGCACATTTATTATTATAAACTGAGAATAACAATAATAATGGCATTTGTATATTAGATTTTTAATGAAGACTAAATCAAATACTGTATATAAAGGTAAGTACCACAGTTCCTTCATGTAATAACTTCCCAATAGATGCTGTGTTTTTTAATTACTTATTTGTGGCAAAACTGCAAACTCAGAATTTTAGCTAAGCTTAACATATCAGTTAATTTTACCAATGATTAAGGTTTGATTAGTTTTACGTTTCGCAGATAACCAAAGAGGTCTATTTATTAACTGTCCACCACACACCTGAAGGATAGTCCTCCATCAACAATGAATCTACTTTTTGGTTACAAATTGCATATGAACCTTCACTTCCAAAACCAGGCATAGATGTGGTTCTCAGAGTGCATCGCCAGAGAAGGTGTCAGAAATGCAAGTTCTTGGGCCCCCCTCCTCACTACTGAATCAGAAGCTTGGGGAGTGAGGTTCAGTAAGCTGTGCTTCCACAAGCCCTGCAGGGGATTCTGATATACAGTCAAGTTTGAGAACCACTGTTAGATGAGGATTTGAACTGCTTCATGCAGTTCCTGTCTCACTGCTCTTGCTGTGGTGTTCACTGTTCTTCCTGCTGACATGCTCATCATATAACATTAGCTGATTAGGAAACTAAAAGGCCCAGCATAGAATTAAATGCTTACATTAGATTTAGGTGGAAAACCATTTTTATCTAAAGGCAGGGGATAGCTAATGGCTGAAGCAAGCAGTCACGTCTCCTGTGAATAATCACTGGAAATGCCTATTACATTTGATTATCTGCTTCTCTGTTCAATAGCAACAACCAAGGCCTGAGAATCTTTATTTTCCTTCTGGGGAGATAATCCCTGAGAAACTGGGATTTGTTAGTGTCTATGACTGCCTTGTGCATTGTTATTTTAAGGGGCCTTTTAATTTAATCTTAGTATAATCTTTTTTTTTGGTTAGTGTTTCAGTGCTTATATCAACACATGAATAAGCTTAGAGTGACTGCTTAAAAGCATTTTCAGTAGAGCCTAGGCAGTTGTAAATATAATGTCATTTATTATGAACAGATAATTTCTGGATAAACAGTAATTCAGTTGCTAAAGGCTATCATTGTTGTGTTTTCACATTCTCTAAGCACGCAAAGTGAAGCATAAATATTACATAGAATTGAGAATGGTGATATTGGATCTTATGTAAATTGAGTATATGAATTCTCAAGAAATAGCATGTTCTTTCCATTTACTTTTATGGGAATCCTAATATATTGGAAAACCCGAGGAGAGAATTAGTCTTAGAACAGACAGGCCTGCACAACACCAGGTCTGCCACCTCCTTGACGAGGAGTTTGGGTAACCTTTTTAATATCCCAAAACTCTGATTCCTCTTATTTAAAATGAAGACAAGAAGGCCAATTTCAGAGGGTATTAAGGATTAAATGAAATAATACAGGTAAAGGTCTGGCATAGGGTAAAATCTCAAGAAATATTGTCATTATTTCTGAGACATTTTATACATTAGGTAGTTTTGATTTGCATTTAGTAATCTTTGTAATTGATAAGACAGTTTATATACCTCTTCATTTTTGGATCCATGTTTGAGTTTTCAGTTTTCCTATGAGTTATGTAGGATAGATCTCTTTATTAGTTTTTTTCTTTAATGGAAGTGTTTAATGACACTGATTGCCAGCTTTGACACGGATTCATAAAACTTTAGAATCAGATCTAGGAGTGATTGATCTTGGAGGCCATCTAGTTCAAGCTCCACCTTTAATAAATAAAGAATCTGAGGCCCTGACAGAGGAAATGACATACCCAAGGCCTCAGAGCTAGTCGTAGGCACAATGCTATCTGTTCCCTATTAGCTGGTAACCTGTTATGTGGCAGGGAGAAACAGATCTTCTCAAATGTCCAAAGAACCTTAGCTTGTCCCATGAGGCCCTACCTGATGTGGCCTCCTCTTATTTCCAGCTTCATCTTCACTATTTCCTGCCTCACACGTCATGATTCTGCAATATATATATAATACTGAGGGTTTTCTTTATTCCAGTTCTAATGACATTATCTTCTTTTCCTGAAAGACTCTTTCCACCCTTCCCTATTTCCAACTCATTATTTCTAACTGTGAATCACAGAATAGGAGTCTTTGAAGCTCCCACAGTCCCGTCCCCATATCCCACCCCCTCATACAGCAAGACCTCCCAGGCTGTGAGGTACCACACTGTGTTATAATGATATACTGATATGTCTGGTTAGTTTATTACAAAACTCTCAAGTGCTGGTAACATGTCATTTTTTTCTCTATTTTCAGTAACTACTGTAGCATCTGGCAAATTTTTAAAATTCATTTTTATTATTTTTTTCACATCTTTATTGGAGTATAGTTGCTTTACAATGGTGTGTTAGTTTCTCCTGTATAACAAACTGAATCAACTATATGTATACATAAATACCCATATCCCCTCCCTCTTGTGTCTCCCTCCCACCCTCCCTATCCCACCCCTCTAGGTGGTCACAAAGCACTGAGTTGATCTCCCTGTGCTATGCAGCTACTTTCCACTAGCTATCTATTTTACATTTGGTAGTGTGTATATGTCAATGCTGCTCTCTCACTTTGACCCAGCTAACCCTTCCGACTTCTGGTGTCCTGAAGTCCATTCTCTATGTCTGCATCTTTATTCCTGTCCTGTCCCTCGGTTCATCAGAACTATTTTTTTTAGATTCCATATATATGTGTTAGCATTCGGTATTTGTTTTTATTTTTCTGACTTACTTCACTCTGTATGACAGACTCTAGGTCCATCCACCTCACTACAAATAGCTCAATTTCGTTTCTTTTTATGGCTGAGTAATATTCCATTGTATATATGTGCCACATCTTCTTTATCCATTCATCTGTCGCTGGACACTTAGGTTGCTTCCACGTCCTATCTGTTGAAAATAGTGCTGCAATGAACATTGTGGTATATGCCTCCTTTTGAATTATGGTTTTCTCAGGGTATATGCCCAGTAGTGGGACTTCTGGGTCATATGGTAGTTCTATTTCTGGTCTCTTAAGGAACCTCCATACTGTTCTCCATAGTGGCTGTATCAGTTTACATTCCCACCAAACAGTGCAAGAGGGTTACCTTTTCTCCACACCCTCTCCAGCATTTATTGTTTGTAGACTCTTTGATGATGGCCATTCTGACTGGTGTGAGGTGATACCTCATTGTAGTTTTGATTTGCATTTCTCTAATGATTAGTGATGTTGAGCATCCTTTAATGTGTTTGTTGGCAACATGTGTATCTTCTTTGGAGAAATGTTGATTTAGGTCTTCTGCCCACTTTTGGATTGGGTTATTTGCTATTTTTATATTGAGCTGCATGAGCTGCTTATATATTTTGGAGATTAATCCTTTGTCAGTTGCTTCGTTTGCAAATATTTTCTCCCATTCTGAGAGTTGTCTTTTTGTCTTGTTTATGGTTTCCTTTGCCGTTCAAAAGCTTTTAAGTTTCATTAGGTCCCATGTGTTTATTTTTGTTTTTATTTCCATTTCTCTAGGAGGTGGGTCAAAAAGGATCTTGCTGTGATTTATGTCACAGAGTGTTCTGCCTATGTTTTCCTCTAAGAGTTTGATGGTGTCTGGCCTTACATTTACGTGTTTAATCCATTTTCAGTTTATTTTCGGATGCGGTGTTAGGGAGTGTTCTAATTTCATTCTTTTACATGTAGCTGTCCAGTTTTCCCAGCACCACTTATTGAACAGGCTATCTTTTCTCCATTGTATATTCTTGCCTCCTTTATCAAAGATAAGGTGACCATATGTGCATGGGTTGATCTCTGGGCTTTCTATCCTGTTCCATTGAGCTATGATTCTGTTTTCATGCCAGTACCATACTGTCTTGATTGTTGTAGCTTTGTAGTATAGTCTGAAGTCAGGGAGCGTGATTCCTCCAGCTCTGTTTTTCTTTCTCAAGATTGCTTTGGCTATTTGGGGTCTTTTGTGTTTTTATACAAATTGTGAAATTTTTTGTCCAAGTTCTGTGAAAAATGCCATTGGTAGTTTGATAGGGATTGCATTGAATCTGTAGAATTCTTTGGGTAGTATAGTCATTTTCACAATGTTGATTCTTCCAATGCAAGAACATGGTATATCTCTCCATCTGTTTGTATCGTCTTTAATTTCTTTCATCAGGGTCTTATAGTCTTCTGCATATAGGTCTTTTGTCTCCTTAGGTAGGTTTATCCCTAGGTGTTTTATTATTTTTGTTGCAATGGTAAATGGGAGTGTTTCCTAAATTTCTCTTTCAGAGTTTTCATCATTAATGTATAGGAATGCAAGTGACCGTTTTACTTCTTCTTTTCTGATTTTGATTCCTTTTATTTCTTTTTCTTCTCTGATTGCTGTGGCTAAAACTTCCAAAACTATGTTGAAAAATACTGGTGACAGTGGGCAACTTTATTTTGTTCCTGATCTTAGTGGAAATGTTTTCAGTTTTTCGCCATTGAGAATGATGTTGGCTATGGGTTTGTCATATATGGCCTTTATTATGTTGAGGTAAGTTCCTTCTATGCGTAGTTTCTGGAGGGTTTTCTTCATAAATGAGTGTTGAATTTTGTCAAAAGCTTTTTCTCTGTCTATTGAGATGGTCATATGGTTTCTGTCCTTCAATTTGTTAATATGGTGTATCACATTGATTGATTTGCATATATTGAAGAATCCTTGCATTCCTGGGATAAACCCCACTTGATCATGGTGTATGATCCTTTTAATGTGCTGTTGGATTCTGTTTGCTAGTATTTTGTTGAGGATTTTTGCATCTATGTTCATCAGTGATATTGGCCTATAGTTTTCTTTTTTTGTGGCATCTTTGTCTGGTTTTGCTATCAGGGTGAGTGTGGCCTCATAGAATGAATTTGGGAATGTTACTCTCTCTGCAGTATTTTGGAAGAGTTTGAGAAGGATAGGTGTTAGCTCTTCCTTAAATGTATGATAGAATTTGCCTGTGAAACCATCTGGTCCTGGGCTTTTGTTTGTTGGAAGATTTTAAATCACAGTCTCAATTTCAGTGCTTGTGATTGGTCTGTTTATATTTTCTATTTCTTCCTGGGTCAGTCTTGGCAGGTTGTCCTTTTCTAAGAATTTTTCCATTTTTTCCAAGTTTTCCATTTTATAGGCATAGAGTTGCTTGTAGTAATCTCCCATGGTGCTTTCTATATCTGCACTCAGTTGTTACTTGTCCTTTTTCATTTCTATTTCTGTTGATTTCAGTCTTCTCCCTTTTTTTTCTTGATGAGTCTGACTAATCGGTTATCAGTTTTGTGTATCTTCTCAAAGAACCAGCTTTTAGTTTTATTGATCTTTTCTTTTGTGTCCTTCATTTCTTTTTCATGTCTTTCTTTTATTGTTTGTTTTTTTTAACATCTTTATTGGAGTAAAATTGCTTTACAGTGGTGTGTTAGTTACTTCTTATAACAAAGTGACTCAGTATATTTCATTTATTTCTGATCTGATCTTTATGATTTCTTTCCTTCTTCTAATTCTAGTTTCTTTGTTCTTTCTGTAATGGCTTTAGGTGTAAGCTTAGGTTGCTTGAGATTTTTGTTGTTTCTTGAGGTAGGATTGTATTGCTGTAAAATTCCCTCTTAGAACTGCTTTTGCTTTTGGTTCATCGTGTTTTCATTGTCATTTGTTTCTAGGTATTTTTTGAGTTCCTCTTTGATTTCTTCAGTAATCTCTTCGCTATTTAGTAGCATATTGTTTAGCCTCCATGTGTTTGTAGTTTTGTATATTTTTTTCCTGTAATTGATATCTAGTCTCATAGTGTTGTGGTCTGAAAAGATACTTGATATGATTTCAGTTCTCTTAAATTTACCGAGGCTTGCTTTATGACCCAAGATGTGATCTATCCTGGAGAATGTTCCTTGAACACGTGAGAAGGAAGTGTATTCTGTTGTTTTTGGATGGAGCATCCTATAAATATCAATTAAGTCCATCATGTCTAATGTATCATCTAAAGCTTGAGTTTCCTTATTTATTTTCATTTTGGAAGATCTGTCCATTGGTGAAAGTGGGGTGTTAAAGTCCCCTACTATGATTGTGTTACTGTTGATTTCCCCTTTTATGGCTGTTAGCATTTGCCTTATGTATTGAGGTGCTCCTATGGTGGGTGCATGAATATTTACAATTGTTATATCTTCTTCTTGGATTGATACCTTGATCATTATGTAGTGTCCTTCTTTGTCTCTTGTAATATTCTTTATTTAAAGTCTATTTTGTCTGATATGAGAATTGCTACTCCAGCGTTCTTTTGATTTCCATTTAGTTTAGGTAAAGCTTAGGGTACGGGTTAAGGTTAGGGAATGGGTACGGTTTAGGGTACAGGTTAGGGTATGACAACAGGTTAGGATAAGTGTAAGTGTTAGGGTACGGGTTAGTGTTAGTGTATAGGTTAGGATTAGGGTATGGGTTAGGGTAAGGCTTAGGGTAAGGGTTGGGGTAGGGTTACGGTTAGGGAATGGGTACGTTTTAGGGTATAGGTTAGGGTACGCGTAAGGGTAAGGCTTAGGGTATGGGTTGGGGTTACGGCTAGGGTTAGGGTTACGGTTAGGGAACGGGTATGGTTTAAGGTACAGGTTAGGGTACGACAACAGGTTAGAGTTAGGATATGTGTTAGAGTACGGGTTAGTTTTAGTGTATGGGTTAGGATTAGGGTACAGGTTATGGTAACGCTTAGGGTAAGGGTTAGGGATAGGGAAAGGGTACGGTTTAGGGTACAGGTTAGGGTACGAAAATGGGTTATGGTTAGGGTACGTGTTAGGTTACAGGTTTGTGTTCGTGTATGGGTTAGGATTAGGGTAAGGCTTAGGGTAAGGGTTAGGGTTAGGGAAAGGGTATGGTTTAGGGTACAGGTAAGGGTACAACAACGTGTTACGGTTAGGGTTCGTGTTATGCTATGTGTTAGTGTACGTGTTAGGATTAGGTTACGGGATAGGGTAAGGCTTAGGGTAAGGGATAGGGTTAGGGTTAGGGAACGGGTACAGTTTAGGGTACAGGTTAGGGCACGACAACAGGTTAGTGTTAGGATATGTGTTAGGGTACGGGTTATTTTTAGTGTATGGGTTACGATTAGGGTACCGGTTATGGTAGGGCTTAGGCCAAGGGTTAGGGTTAGGGCTATGGTTAGGGAACGGGTACGATTTAGAGTATAGGTTAGGGCATGACAACGTGTTACAGTTAGGGTACGTGTTAGGGTATGGGTTAGTGTTAGTGTGTGGGTTAGTATTAGGGTATGGGTTAGGGTATGGCTTAAGGTAAGGGTTAGGTTTAGGGTTAAGGTTCGGTTTAGGGTCAGGGTTAGGGATCGGGTACGGTTTTGGGTACAGGTTAGGGTATGACAATGGTTAGGGTATGTATTAGGGTATGGGTTAGTGATAGTGTGCATGTCAGGATTAGGGTATGGTTTAGGGTAAGGCTTAGGGTAAGGGTTAGGGTTAGGGTTTGGGTTAGGGAAGCGGTACGGTTTAGGGTATAGGTTATGGTACGACAACGGGTTAGGTTTAGGGTAAGTGTTAAGGTACGGGTTGGTGTTAGTGTACAGATTAGGATTAGGGTACGGCTTCGGGTAAGGGTTAGGGTTAGGGTTAGGGAACGGGTATGGTTTAGGGTACAGGTTAGTGTACGACAATGGGTTAGGATTGGCGTACGTGTTAGGGTACGGGTTAGGGTAAGGCTTAGTGTAAGGGTTAGAATTAGGGTTAGGGAATGAGTACGGTTTAGGGTACAGTTTAGGGTATGACAACGGGTTAGTGTTAGGGTACGTGTTAGGGTATGGGTTAGTGTTAGTGTACGGGTTAGGATTAGGGTACGGGTTATGGTAGGGCTTAGGGTAGGGGTTAGTGTTAGGGAATGGGTATGGTTTAGGGTACAGGTTAGTGTACGACATCAGGTTAGGTTTAGGGTATGTGTTAGGGTACAGATTAGTGTTAGTGTACTGGTTATGATTAGGGTACGGGTTAGGGTAAGGCTTAGGGTAAGGGTTAGAATTAGGGTTAGGGAATGAGTACGGTTTAGGGTACAGTTTAGGGTATGATAACAGGTTAGTGTTAGGGTACGTGTTAGGGTATGGGTTAGTGTTAGTGTACGGGTTAGGATTAGGGTACGGGTTACGGTAGGGCTTAGGGTAGGGGTTAGTGTTAGGGAATGGGTATGGTTTAGGGTACAGGTTAGTGTACGACATCAGGTTAGGTTTAGGGTATGTGTTAGGGTACAGATTAGTGTTAGTGTACTGGTTATGATTAGGGTACGGGTTAGGGTAAGGCTTAGGGTAAGGGTTAGGTTTAGGGAATGAGTACGTTTTAGTGTACAGGTTACTGTACGACAAGGTGTTAGGGTTAGGGTACGTGTTAGTGTACAGGTTAGTGTTAGTGTATGGGTTAGTATTAGAGTACGGGTTAGGGTAATGCTTAAGGTAAAGGTTAGGTTTACAGTTAAGGTTAGGGTTAGGGTTAGGAAATGGGTACGGTTTCGGGTACAGGTTAGGGTATGACAACGGGTTAGGGTTAGGCTACGGGTTAGGGTACCAGTTAGTGTATGGTAACCCATAGTCTTTGGGTTACGATTAGGGTATGGGTTAGGGTAAAGTTTTGGGTAAGGGTTAGGTTTAGGGTTAGGGTTAGGGAATGGGTACGGTTTAGCATACAGGTCAGTGTACGACAATGTGTTAGGGGTAGGGTAGGTGTTAGGGTATGGGTTAGTGTTAGTGTATGGGTTAGTATTAGGGTAAGGGTTAGGGTAAAGCTTAGGGTAAGTGTTAGGTTTAGGGTTAGGGTTAGGGAACGGGTACGGTGTAAGGTAGAGGTTAGGGTACGACAATGTGTTATTGTTAGGGTTAGGGTTAGGGAATGTGAACGGTTTAGGGTACAGTTGAGGGTATGACAATGGGTTAGGGTTAGGGTACGTGTTAGGGTACGGTTAGTGTTAGGGTACGGGTTAGTGTTAGTGTATGGGTTAGGATTAGGTTACGGCTTAGAGTAAGGCTTAGGGTAAGGGTTAGGGTTAGGGTAAGGGTTAGGGAACGGGTACGTTTTAGGGTACAGGTCAGTGTATGACAACGGGTTAGTGTTAGTGTACAGGTTCGGGTTAGGGTATAGATTAGGGTAAGGGTTAGGTTTAGGGTTAGGGTTAGGGTTAGGGAACGGGTACAGTTTAGGGTACATGTTATGGTACGGCAACAGGTTAGATTTCTGATATGTTTTAGGGTACTGTTTAGTTTTATTGTACGGGTTAGGATTAGGGTACGGGTTACGGTAAGGCTTAGGGTTAGGGTTAGGCTTAGGTCTTTTGTCTTCCTAGGTAGGTTTATTCCTAGGTATTTTATTATTTTTGTTGCAATGATAAATGGGAGTGTTTCCTTAATTTCTCTTTCTGATCTCTCATTGTTAGTGTATAGGAATGCAAGATATTTCTGTGCATTAATTTTGTATCTTGCAACTTTATCAAATTCATTGATTAGTTTTAGTAGTTTTCTGGTGGCATTTTTAGGATTCTCTGTATAGTATCTTGTCATCTGCAAACAGTGACAGTTTTACTTCTTTTCCAATTTGTATTTCTTTTATTATTTTTCTTCTCTGATTGTCGTCGCTAGGACTTCCATAACTATGTTGAATAATAGTGGTGAGAGTGGACAACCTTGTGTTGTTCCTGATCTTAGAGGAAATGCTTTCAGTTTTTCACCTTTGCGAATGATGTTTGCTATGGGTTTGTCGTATATGGCCTACATTCTGTTGAGGTAGGTTCCCTCTGAGCCCACTTCCTGGAGAGTTTTTATCATAAATTGGTGTTGAATTTTTTGTCAAAAGCTTTTTCTGAATCTATTGAGATGATCATATGGTTTTTATTTTTCAGTTTGTTAATATGGTGTATCACATTGATTGGTTTGCATATATTGAAGAATCCTTGCATCCCTCGAATAAATCCCACTTGATCATGGTGTATGATCCTTTTCATGTGTTCTTGGATTCGGTTTGCTAGTGGTTTGTTGAGAATTTTTACATCTATATTCATCAGTGATGTTGGTCTGTAATTTTCTTTTTTTGTAGTATTTTCTCTGGTTTTGGTATCAGGGTGATGGTAGCCTCATAGAATGAGTTTGGGAGTGTTCCTTCCTCTGAAGGTTTTTGGAAGAGTTTGAGAAGGATGGGTGTTAGCTCTTCTCTAAATGTTTGATAGTTTTCCCCTGTGCAGACATCTGATCCTGGACTTTTGTTTGTTGCAAGATTTTTAATCACAGTTTCCATTTTACTACTTGTGATTGGTCTGTTCATATTTTCTATTTCTTCCTAGTTCAGTCTTGGAAGGTTATACATTTCTCAGAATTTGTCCATTTCTCCAGGTTGTCCAGTGGCATAGAGTTGCTTGTAGTAGTCTCTTAGAATGCTTTGTTTTTCTGCGGTGTCTGTTGTAACCTCTCCTTTTTCATTTTAAATTTTATTGATTTGAGTGTTCTCCCTCTTTTTCTTGATGAGTCTGACTAATGGCTTATCAATTTTGTTTATTTTCTCAAAGAACCAGCTTTTAGATTTATTGATCTTTGCTATTGTTTTCTTTGTTTGTATTTCATGTATTTCTGCTCTGATCTTTATGATTTCTTTCCTTCTGCTAACTTTGGGTTTTGTTTGTTCTTCTTTCTCTAGTTCCTTTAGGTGTAAGGCTAGATTGTTTATTCTTGTTTCTTGAGGTAGGCTTGTATAGCTCTAAACTTCCCTTTAGAACTGCTTCTGCTGCATCCCATAGGTTTTGAATCGTCGTGTTTTCACTGGTATTTTTCTCTAGGTATTTTTTGATTTCCTCTTTGATTTCTTCAGTGATCTCTTGGTTATTTAGTAACATATTGTTTAGCCTCCATGTGTTTGTTTTTTTTAGCTTTTTTTCCCTATAATTCATTCCTAATCTCATAGCGTTGTGCTCAGAAAAAGTGCTTGATATGATTTCTGTTTTCTTAAATTTACTGAGGCTTGAATTGTGACCCAAGATGTGATCTCTCCTGGAGAATGTTCCATACGCACTTGAGAAGAAAGTGTAATCTGCTGCTTTTGGATTGAATGTCCTATAAATATCAATTAAATCTGGTCTATTGTGTCATTTAAAGCTTCTGTTACCTTATTAATTTTTTGTTTGGATGATGTGTCCATTGGTGTAAGTGAGGTGTTAAAGTCCCCCACTATTACTGTGTTACTGTCAATTTCCTCTTTGATAGTTGTTAGCAGTTGCCTTATGTATTGAGGTGCTCTTATGTTGGGTGCATGTATATTTATAATTGTTATATATTCTTCTTGGATTGATACCTGGATCATTATGTAGTGTCCTTCCTTGTCTCTTGTAACATTCTTTATTTTAAAGTCTATTTTATCTGGTATGAGTATTGCTACCCCAGCTTTCTTTTGATTTCCATTTGCATGGAATATATTTTTCCATACCCTCACTTTCCGTCTGTATGTGTCCCTAGGTCTGAAGTGGGTGTCTTGTACACAGCATATATATGGGTCTTGTTTTTGTATCCATTCAGCAAGCCCGTGTCTTTTGGTTGGAGCATTTAACCCATTCATGTTTAAGGTAATTATCAATATGCATGTTCCTGTGACCATTTTCTTAATTGTTTTGGGTTTGTTTTTGTAGATCCTTTTCTTCTGTTGTGTTTCCCACTTAGAGAAGTTTCTTTAGCATTTGTTGTAGAGATGGTTTGGTGGTGCTGAATTCTCTTAGCTTTTGCTTGTCTGTAAGGGTTTTGACTTCTCCATGGTATCTGAATGAGATTCTTGCTGGGTAGAGTAATCTTTGTTGTAGGTTCTTCCCTTTCATCACTTTAAGTATATCATGCCACTCCCTTCTGGCTTGGAGAGTGTCTGTTGAGAAATCAGCTGTTAACCTTATGGGAGTTCCCTTGTATGTTATTTGTCATTTTTCCCATGCTTTCAATAATTTGTCTTTAATTTTTTCCAATTTGATTACTATGTGTCTCGACATGTTTCTCATTGGCTTTATCCTGTATGGGACTCTCTGTGCTTCCTGGACTTGGGTGGCTATTTCCTTTCCTGTTAGGGAAGTTTTCAACTATAATCTCTTGATATACTTTCTCTGGTTCTTTCTCTCTCTCTTCTCCTTCTGGGACCCCATAATGAGAATGTCGTTGCGTTTAATGTTTTCCCAGATGTCTCTTAGTCTGTCTTCATTTCTTATCATTGTTTTTTCTTTATTCTGTTCTGCAGCAGTGAATTCCAGCATTCTGTCTTCCTGGTCACTTATCCGTTCTTCTGCCTCAGTTTTTCTGCTATTGATTCCTTCTAGTGTAGTTTTCATTTCAGTTATTGTATTGTTCATCTCTGTTTGTTTGTTCCTTAATTCTTCTAGGTCTTTGTTCATAATTTCTTGCATCTTCTTGATCTTTGCCTCCATTCTTTTTCCAGGGTCCTGGATTATCTTCACTATCATTATTCTGAATTCTTTTTCTGGAAGGTTGCCTATCTCCACTTCATTCAGTTGTTTTTCTGGGGTTTTATCTTGTTCCTTCATCTGATACATAGCTCTCTGCCTTTTCATCTTGTCTCTCTCCCTGTGAATGTGGTTTTTGGTCCACAGGCTGCTGGATTGTAGTTTCTTTTGCTTTTGCTGTCTTCCCTCTGGTGGATGAGGCTATCTAAGAGGCTGGTGGAAGTTTTCTTATGGGAGGTACTGGTAGTAAGTAGAGCTGACTGCTGCTCTGGTGGGCAGAGCTCAGTAAAACTTTAATCTGCTTGACTGTTGATGGGTGGGGCTGGGTCCCCTCCCTGTTAGTTGTTTGGCCTGAGGCAACCCAACACTGGAGCCTACCTGGGCTCTTTGGTGGAGCTAATTGCAGACTCTGGTAAGGCTCACGCCAAGGAGTGCTTCTCAGAACTTCTGCTGCCACTGTCCTTGTCCCCTTGGTGAGCCACAGCCACACCCCGCCTCTGCAGGAGACCCTCCAACACTAGCAGGTAGGTCTGTTCAGTCTCCCCTGGGGTCACTGCTCCTTCCCCTGGGTCCCAGTGTGCAGACTACTTTGTGTGTGCCCTCCATGAGTGGAGTCTCTGTTTCTCTCAGCCCTGTCAAAGTCCTGCAGTCAAATCCCACTAGGCTTCAAAGTCTGATTCTCTAGGATTTCCTGATCCTGTTGCTGGACCCCCAGGTTGGGAAGCGTGACATGGGGCTCAGAACCTTCACTCCAGTGGGTGGACTTCTGTGGTATAAGTGTTCTCCAGTCTGTGAGTCACCTACCCATCAGTTATTGGATTTGATTTTACTGTGATTGTGCCCCTCCTACCATTTAATTGTGGCTTCTCCTTTGTCTTTGGATGTGGGGTATCTTTTTTAGTGAGTTCCAGTGTCTTCCTATTGATGATTGTCCAGCAGCTAGTTGTGATTCTGGTGTTCTTACAAGATGGAGTGAGAGCACGTCCTTCTACTCTGCTATCTTGGTTCCTCTCCTCTTTCATGTGCTTTTAAAAGTATTTTATGCTCATTGAGAAAAGTTTAGAGGGGTTGGAAAATACCAATAAATAAAAAACATAACTGGCTCCTTTGAGGCTGTCACCCAATTATTAACATTTTGCCACAGTTTTTTCATGCTTTCATATATATCAAACTTTAGATGAATATATTCATTGATTATGCACCAGGCGCTGTTCTCAGTGTTGGGAAGATGTTAGGGGTAAGACAGTCAAAGTTACTGGTGTCATAGGCCTTAACCTTGAGTTAAGGAATAATCAATCAATAGGTAATCAAATAAATATTATAATTGCATGTGGGGATTAGTCTTGTTAGCAAAATAAAACATAAAATGGGATAATAAGATAGACAGCTCTGGGCAGTAGACAGGGAGTGGGGTGCAAGGATAGGTTAAAAGAGTGAAAATTGGCTTCTTTTGGGAGGTGACATTTGATCTAAGGCCTGCACAGGAAACAGAAGAGTCGTCCTCAAGTGGGAATAAGGCAGCTTTATGTGCTTTAGGACCAGAAGAAAGGCCTGTTTGGCTGGATTATTGTGAATAAAATGGAGGAGGAGATAAAGCTGAAAATATAGGCAGACATGAGATTTTTCAGGGTCTTGAGGACCTGGAACGAATTTGGATTTGAATTGTGATGGTAAGCTCTTGAGAGATGATGTGATTTGATTTCTGTTTAAAGAGGTTCATTTTGGTTGCTCTGTAGGAATGGAGCATTAACACCAAGAAATAGTGTATTAGTCAGGACAGGTTAACTGCGGTAACAAGTAGCTCCCATTTCTCAGTGGCTTAGCATAGTGTAAGGTCGCTGCTTCCTCACGTCATTGGTCAGTACAGCTCATGGGGGAAGGCTTTATTCCACACTGTGTTTTTGGGTCTCAGGCTCCTTTTATCATGTGATGCTACCATCTTAATTCAACACATGGCCTCCAAGGTTGTTGCAAGAGGAGGAGGAGAGTGAATGGGATTTCAGCAGGGCTCCTGGAAGTGGACTGCAAATGGCCACTTACTACTGGCCAGAATTCAGTCACAGTGTTCAAATTTACCTTCAAGGATAGTGGGAAATGGCATTTTCCTTTCTGTGTCTTTCCTTGTCTCTGCAACACAGGAAACAAGCTAGGAGGCCATTGCAACAGTCCAGGCAAGAAGCTATAATGGTTTGGGCTGTTGGTTCATTAAACAAATATTTACTGAGCACCTTATATGGACTAAACCTTGTTCTGGGTGTGGAAACATAGTGGAGAATAAGACAAAATTTCTGCCCTCATAGAGCTTATGCTCTCGTTGTAGAGAGAAAACTACAACAACAGCAACAATGGCAAACCAAATACACACACACAGACACACACACACTCACACAATAAATTAGAAAGATATTGTAATGAATAAAGTAAGATAGAGTGATAGTAAGGTAAAATATATTGTGGCTATATATACATTTGTATATATATTTCCATGTATATATATACTTTTACAAAAGTTAAATCTCACTTTATGGGTATAGTATTTTTACAGATTTCTCTAGTGTGTGTATT
Source organism: Phocoena phocoena (assembly GCF_963924675.1). NCBI lineage: Eukaryota > Metazoa > Chordata > Mammalia > Artiodactyla > Phocoenidae > Phocoena > Phocoena phocoena. The sequence goes on from NC_089232.1 coordinate 45,975,291, forward strand.
AATCAGTATATGCTCATTTCTACTAGAAAAATACCCAGAAACCTGTTTCCATTTAAACCGTAGGTGTCAAAACTTACCTTTTGGAAAAGATAACACTTTCATGAGTTTCCCTGCCTATCCACCTTCTGCTATTTTTTAGACTCTTGTCCTGGGTGCTGAGCCTCTGAGGCATTCAAATCACTCTCTGGGAAATGCCTTGGTAACTTTTCTCATGAGACCCATCTTCAGCCTCATGACATAGATAGCTCCCCAAATATGCCCCTTTTCCCCAAATGCCCACTCCTCCTCAGTCTCAGGTTTCCTTTCATTGACATTTTAATACATATGGCCTTATTTCTAAATATCTTTTTGGCAGCTATGAGATGCTCAGTTTTATATGTAGCAATGATAATTGAAATAAAACGGGGTATTGAGGTCTGGAGAAGAACAAGGAAGTAAGTGTCAGCAGATGTAAGGTTTTTGTAATGAAGTCTTCGAAGAGATAAAGATGCTGAAAGGAGGGAACAGAGAGACGAGCCTCAAACCTGTGATCCTGCAGCTGCTAGAAGGGAAGGCTCCAGCTGTGTTCTGAGGTGTTTCCACTGAGAACTAGTGACAGTCAGGGTCAACTACTTTGACATAGTTTTTTTTTTTTTAACCAAATCCAAAAAGCATTGAACTTTGGACAGACAAATAGGAGGAGAAAGAAAGGGATATTATATTCAATTAAATTAAATTAATTGCCAACATGTAATTGAAATGTGACAAAAGCAGATCCTGATAACTTTGGGAAGTTCAAAGAACAACAAATGGAAGTTTATTGTGCATTCCGCATCATTTCTATTTTAAAAGGTATACAAACTTATTCAGTTGGAATGTGGTATTATTTTAGAGAATAGAAAAATGCATATGAAGGTTTTCACAATTTCCATTGTGTCTTGCTCCTCACTTCTGTATCCCTAAAACATTTTCATTGTTTCACTGCCAGTTTTCTACCACAGATATTCTCAGGACACTAACTCTTAGGTTTGGGAATAAGTAATTATCTATATAGTTTATTAATGTAGTCACAAAATTAAAAGTGGATCATATTCTAAAAGTTCAGGTAATAGCGAGATATATGTTTGGAAATAAGAAGCATAGCTGTGTGTGAATTAAGATAGCAAATCAAATCCCTGGTCAGCCTTAAACTACCCATTCAATATCCACTGAGCAGGTAGTATACCTTTTAAAATTTGGAATCAGAAGGAAGAAGAAGAAGAGAAAAATGAGTTCGTGATCCCCCCACAGGCCCCTAGGAAAATTTTGAAACAGGCGTTCTTTCATATACCCTCCCACCTTCCTTCTGTACTCCTCTCCCATTTCCTAATATTGCTCATCCCAGATGCCCTGATCTTAATATACTGATGTTGCTTTATGTTCCTCACTGGGGCATTCTGTTGAGGGATGCTTCACTGTCCCACTAAAAGTAATAAATGGTGGTCCAGAGTTAGCTCCCTCATTTTCTATTCCCCTTCCTCCTCCTTTCAGCAAACTTACTTTACATTTGCAAGACAGTTGGAGTGGATGATAAAGGCTCAACTCTTTCAGAAGCATTTGTAAATATTTTTTAAAAAGGTGTTTGATAACTCAATGCATATCCATTTAGTGGAGGTTTAGATCAATAAATTAAATAGGAGAATACACATGAAACACGGAGCATAGTGCCACGAACTTTCTACATGCTAATTCTCATCCAATTCCTAGTATTAAGTTAAACAAACTGAAAAAAATTTTAAAATTGCCTTGTGGAGAAGATACTGTGATTCATCACGGTGGTGTCGTATGTGTATTTTAGACCTTGTGAGGAGCACAGAGTCAGGGTGGGGAAAATTGTTGTGTGTAGGAGAAGGTGGGCCTCAGATAATCTGAATATAGTAGTTTTAGACTTCTTTGCAAGGTGGCACTCATAATCTTTCTTTGTTTCTATTTCGTTGAAGAAAAAGAGTCCTCTATTACATGACCATCTTTATGTTTCTGACAAACTGTTTTTTTGTATTTTGAAACATTATGCTAGAATGTCACTTGGGGTTTCTAGAGCCCTGGTATTCTTCCACATTTTTCTTGTTTATTGAACTTTACTACGAGCTTTAAACTTCTTCCTACCCTCATTGCAACCCGTAGAGTTTAAATTCCATACTCTTTGGTGGTCTTTGATAGGTTTAAATGTAGATGGAAGAACTCATTCTTACGAGTTACATCTAAGTTGGAAATGTCTTGTATATTTTACTTTTATGGTTTTGTTTGTTTTCTCATGCACATTTAAAAACCTCTGAATACCCAGGAAGAGTGTAGTATGTAAATTTAGACCCAATTTAAGAAAAAAAAAAGTGAATTGAGGGTAAGAAATAATGCACGTATTTTCACACTATGTACAATATATGAAGGGCTGTTTTTTTTTTTTTCTTTTGGTCATGATTCTACCTTTTGATTTCTTTAGAGGATATGCCAATGTCTCTAGATAAGTTGCCTTTTCTTATGTACAAGTTTCTTTTATAGATCTTAAGTTGTTTTAAATGTATTAATAATAAGTAGCATAATTCTATATTTATGTGTTTACCACATACACGTCAGAGTGCATATTCTTTGTATTTTCTGTTTTATAGGAAACAATTTTAATTTTTCCGTTTCACTTATCCTTTCTTAGTTGCCCATTGAAAGTTTGGCTATTCTATTAAGCTTCATTCAATTTTTTATTATAAATCTCACTTTTCTTTAAAACCCTTCTTCCAAAGTCTATCCTTTCTCATGTTATTGCTCCTTCTACAGACACTCATCAATATTTGAAAGCTGCTATATTATGAATTTTGGCCACCTGAGCTCTCCAACTTAGATATCTCATCTGGTCCATTTCTAGTTATAATTGCATCTGACCCTTCTGACTTCAACAGTCTGGATAAGGAGAAATCTTGTATTAGTTTCATAAAAACTGCTTTACTTTGTTTTTTTCTCATTGTTAAAGAGATACCTCCAAACCACTTTATTCAGCAGATTAATAATACCTTTTTTTTATCCATTGGTGGTAGTGGTGATATTTTATATGCTACATTAATTTCTGAACAGCAAACTTATTTTTTCTGAAAAGTTTAAAAATAGTTATTAGTATAGGTTCATTATAATAAAAGTTGTAAACAGACGAAAACAAAACTAACAAAAGGGAAAGTACCATTTCCTTTTCAAATGAATAGTTATTAAAATTGGAGTGTAAATATCCAAAATTTTATGAGCATATATATTTTTCTTTAACATATTAAATCTTATTGTAAAGAGCAGTCTTTTTATATTCAGAAGTGTGTCCCTATTTGAATTTGAAGCACAGAATGTTCCCTAAATTTCTAAGATGGAAATGAAATCAAAGGAGTCAGTTAGGAACTTGATTAGGGACTAAGTATATGGTATTAATATGAGTTTAGAATTTATGACAACTCCATTATGCTTCTGTCAAAAAAGAAAGCTCACCATTTAGTGGGGTCTTAGGACTTGGTGTAATCTGTAGTGAAATAATACATATATAGAAAAGGTGGGATAAATGGAGGAGATGAACTATGTGTCCATATGTCTGGCTATGCAGGCATGAGCTGAATGCTTTGAAGGTGGCATGTAGGAAAGCCTTTATTGGTAGTAGTATCACTGAAGAAGGTACTGGGACAATGTATTGAGTTAACACATTTATTCTGTCTGACTTTATTTAGAGGGCATCCTCGCTAAACTCTATTCAGTTTAAACAGTCCTATGCATTCTTCTTATTATTATTGGAATTCCTTACTATTGGAGTTCTAAAGAACACTTTGTCCACACACAACATTCTTTATGGCAGTCTAAATAATTTTTTATCATTTGCTTAGATTCTACCGATTAAGGAAATTGTACAACTTCATAAAAGATGAAGATTCCATCTTTTCCCATTAAAGATATATTTTACAGAGAAAAGAGGAAATGAACATGATTAAGCATATTTCATACCTCTAAATCCTTTTTCTGTAATAACATAAATTACTATACTGTAAGTCCCCTACACATGAACCTTCAAGTTGTGAAGTTTCAAAGATGCAAACGTGCGTTCATGTGTCCAATCATGTAAGTTATTTCACGTGTCTGGTGTGCATTGTCATGTGCGTGCATCCTCTACAAGTGGAGCAGGAAATGGCAAGGGGATTTTCTTTATTTGAGGAGGCACTGTTTGAGGCACAAGACCTGAATGTACAACGGTACCGAAGGTTGCAGCAGCTGTTCAGAATGCAATCCAGTGCTACTGTGTCACCTATAATGAGAAAAAAAGCTACTACCCAGACATCACTGGATCATTTTTTCAAGAGGGTAGTTAGAATTGAATCCAGCAAAGAGCCAGGACCTGTGCTGTCAACGTCAGTTGTGAGTGAAATTGCAGCTTGCCCTCCGTCTCCTATTGCTGATGATCCTTCAGCTCTACCATCTCCCACCTTCTCTCCCTCCTCCAGTCAGTAACTCTTCTTGCCTGTTCACTTGACGCCAACCCCTGTATGCTACCTGTTGTACTGTGCTACTGTACTTTTCAAGGTACTGTACTGTAAGATTAAAAATGTTTCCTTTATTTTTTGTTTGTTTTTTACGTATTATATGTGTGGAATGCATTAGAAACCTATTACAGTACATTAATATATAGTCGATTGTGTTAGTTGGGTACCTAAGCTAACTTTGTTAGACTTATGAACAACTTGCACTTACAAACATGCTCTCAGAATGGAACTCGTTCATATGTAGGGGACTTACTGTATATGTTTTTGTTTTCATGGTTGTTAAATCTGATACTTATTATAGTTATATCATCTGAGTAAATTCATGATGATGTCACTTATTAATTCTTAAGTGCTTTGTGAGAAAAACTCCCCTATTAGCAGATAAGAATGGGGCTAACATGGAGAAAATCCAGCTTTTAAAATTCCAATTCTATATGATTCTACACAGTTGTGGTTAAATATCTCATGACAACTTTACAGATAAAACTCTAGAATGGTGACTGACTGAAAGGAACTTAATTTCCACTTGGCATTTGTCTTCTAATTGTTTAACAGTTCATCAGCAATGTTCTTTGCAAATAGCACAGTTTTTAGAAGACAGTACATAGCTCAATACAGATAAGCTACTGAAATTTTTAGCTAAAATGCTTCTGAAATATTTGGAAACTGAGAAAATATTGTAAGAGAACCAGCATAAAATTATAAAGTATCAGTAAATAACAAAGGCAACAAATTAATGGTGAAATCAGAAAATCATTTAGATAAAAGTGAATTTACTAAAATATGAAATTAACCATTTTCTGTATTAATGTTTGAAAGTCAGGAAAGTTTGCCTGCTTTGTTTTAATATTTGCGAGGAAAAACTGGACTTTGCCATTAACATAGTTGTACCATTTTAAAGATTAATGGAGTTTCAGTTTTCAAGAGGTTGCCAATTATTGAGATCTGTAAGGACTTCAGATGGCCATGGCTTTCTTGTCTGTTTTTTAAAGGTTATTGAATGTAAAGTCACCTCTAGGCTTCTGTACTGAGTACTTTATTACTTCTGTCAGACAACTTTCTGTAGTTGTCAACTCAGGGCAGATTTTATATCCCCAAACCTTGGCCTTGAATAAAGTAAGTCTGGATCCTCAGGTTAGACCACTGGTTCTTGTAATCTTGAAAGATGTCTGGAAGAAGAGTATTCCTTAAGGTCAGGCTTGGGCCAGGAAAATTCCTTATGCTCCCACAGTCTTTAAACTTGTAGACAAGATAGGTAATTTGTGAATATATCATTAATAGAATGTGTCATTTACTGAGCACCTTATGTGCCCATTTAGTTCTACAAATAACACCATGAAGTAAATACTTTATAGATGAGCAGATGCTCAGAGTGGTTAAGTGTATTCTTCATGGTTTCACAGCTAGAAAGCAGCAGAATTGGGATCAAATCCAGACTGAACTGAGTCCAAGGCCTGTGTATATTTCCATGTGACCTCCATTTGTGAAGTAAGGGGGTATGCAAATTAGAATAGGAAATGCCTTTGAGGGAGGTAATGATGCATATTATCACAACAAAACAGTTTTCCTCTTTGGAGACTAGATTGACTGTGAATGTGTGTGTGTGCCATCAAAGATGCTGTTAAGTCAAAGATGGGTTTGTATTTACCTGTGAAGAAGATCCTTAGAAACCAACACATCTGCCACGTGGGCTTTGGTTCATGAGTTGTTGCCCATTCCATTCTGAGGCAGGAACAGATACCATAATGTGACAGTCTGACACCTAGATTGTGTTTCATTCTCAAAAATATGGCCTAATTTGTCTAATTTGCCTAATACTTCCTAACTTATTTCTGTAAAGTGATTTTAGACTTGACAGATAATGCAGGCAATGCTTTGAAAATGTCATGGTGAATGCTTTTCTTCAGACTTTTCATTCACCAAAAGGCTTATTATTCTAATCATGCAATTGCACAACAGAAAATTTTCTAGAGAATTGGATAGAACTGTTTAGACATAGAGAAACTTTTTTTTTAAAACGTGAGACAGAGACCAAGACAGTTCCAAAACAGAAATTGACTCATGGGTTCACCTTTGGTAATTGCACAGTTAGCAGCGAGCTCTGCCACACAGGTGGAGAGCACAGTTCATCTTGTTGATGCTAGTTCTGCCTTGAAACTTGTGCTTCTGCTTGGAGTTGAGACTTACGGGTCAGATAGTCATTCAGTTCAATAAATTCAGTTTGTTTCTCACTCTGCAGGTCTTACCTAATTTCATTCTCCAATGGGAGGGGTTTCTAGTATGGGCACTTTTGTAACTTGACTGAAGTGTCTGGCAGGAGAAATTTCCATCCCTAGACTGAGGAAGAAGGTCAAGAGGAAAATGGTCAGTTATGTTCAGAAGAGATTAGTGACTATACACTTGCTTTCATGGGGAACAGATTCCATCACTGAGTGTGTAGCAAGATAAGTGGGTGAGCAGAGACTCTGTCCTCTCTTATGTATATCTGGAATAAGAATTTAGGCATTACATGTCTTCTATAAAGAATGATTTTCAAGTGACACACTCAAATTCTCCATAAATATTGATTAACTTAGAACCTACCTGCCTAGAATGCTTTCAGTTTTAATTTTATTCCAAATAATAAAAGTTTCAAACCCAAAGAATAAATCACTTTTGTGAATGCACTAGAATTTTTAGGGGCACAGGTATTTTCCTGTATATTATACCTGACTAGTGTCTCCCACTCATAAAAAGTAAATTTGTTGTCGTGGGTAAGAAATATGGGCCATTTTCTAAATTTCCTCTTTTAAAATAGTTTAAAGGGAATCATTATTCAATCAGCTCCTAGATAGTTTCAGTTTCTGATATCCAGAAAGCTCTATGTGTTTCCCAAGCAGAGAGTACACATGTGTGTGTGGGCTGACTCTTGCTTCTCCTTGCACTGTGGTAGAGATGAGTAGGAGCTGCCAGTCTCCATCAGGGAATGAGCACAGCTGACTTCACCTTGTCTCTTTCCTGTTCTTCACTCTAGTCCCAACAACTCACCTGTGTGCTCACAAGTTATAGAATGGGGAAAATGTTTATATTAGAAGATACGCATATTAGTTTAGTTATGATGCAGAAATGATCTAAATGCTCAGGGGTTGGACTCAGTAGTTCACTCCTCTTTTGCATTTCCTGTTCCTGCAGGGCTCTTAGAGGGCCCAAGCCCCATGATATCACTTGGTGACCTAGGCTTCAGCACTTCGGGCTGGACCATCTAGAATCTTCAGCCTGTCTAGTTTGTTAGTCTCCATGGTGGGGAAGGAGAGGACTATAGAAATTCATGTGGGTTTTCATTGCCTTGGACTAGAAGCAGCACATGTCAATGTCACTATCACTTCACTGGCAAGAAATAGTTGCATGACTTCATCTAATTGCAAGAAGATCAGGAAATGTTGGGGATAATGGGAAATAATGGAATATTTGTTAAGTATGTCTGCCGTAAAATTCTCTTTCTAAGCCTCGATAACGAGAATATCTTTAAAGACATGGATGAGAGAATGCAGATGGTTGGAGATAGGTAGGAACTGGAGCATTAGTATTTTGTAAGTTTAATGTCAAGACAGGTATTGCTCTTATGTTATTATGATATTTGGAAGTTTTGTTAGAGGATTAATTGTGAACTTATAGGTTTAAGTCCCTAGAAGTGGAGTTGTTATAAATGTTATGGCAAAAATGTTCCATCTTTTATAATATAAATTCCTGCATTTTTCCTAGGGTTAAGGGCCTGTAGATACTTTATTTTGATTTACTTATTTTGATTTCCATTGAAATGGGTCTTAAGGTCTCAACATTGCTTATGTTCATCTTATCTTTTTAAATTTAAATCACCCCACTTCAAGTATCAATGTATAATTTTATCTACACAGACACTTTTTAATTCTTCAGATTATGTAATAATTAACATTGGTCATTTACCTTTGAAAAATTTCTATTCACCATTATGTCACAAGTTTAAGAAAACTTTAAGCTTTAAGAAAACTAAAGCCCAGAGGTATCAGGTACCTTGTCCACTGTTTAATTATTTCCTGCTCTATAATAACACTCTTCTAATAGTTAATGGATTGGCAGGCACAGACATAAGTAAGGAATAGTTGTGACAGTTGAGGATTTCACTTTATGGCAGTGGCTCCCAAACTTTGCTGTTTATAGCAATCCCTCAGGTTTCTTGTTAGAAATGTAGTTTCACAGGTTTCCCACAGGGATTTGGATTTAGTGGGTCTGGGAGGATCTACATTCCAACAAGCGTGTTCCACATGACTATGGTACAAATGACCTACAGACATTTGGCTAACTGCTGGCTCACACCATAGATCACCTACACCCATCCTATTCTCTCTCCCTCCCTCCTCTCTCCTCTGTTCTATTCTACTGAGGGGAAAACTGGGAGGGATTTATCACATAGAAATATTTATATCTGTATCAGGGTTCTTAGTTGCAAACAATAAACATTAACTCTGGTTGTTTGAGGCAGAAAAGGAATTTATTAAAGGGAGTTAGATAGCTCAGGGTACCTCTGGGATGGCTGGAGAACTAAGCATAGAGATCAGCTACTAGGAACAATGCCTAAAGTCTACATGAGAGCAGTTCCAGAGGATAAAACATTGTCACATATCTGAGCATAAATGCTGCAGCTTATCCAAATGATGCCCCCAACTCTGAGCACTAGATGCTACCACCAGAAGCTCTACTCCAGCTGTCCCAGCCATGTCCAAAAACTGCTTTGAGCTGCTGCCACTCTCACTGTGAAGGATTATATGTGGGGCCTGCTTTAGGGAGCTGATTCAAAGACCAGCTCATCTCATCAGATTAGCAGAGCTTGGTCACAGTCTGCACCTGGCTCTAAGGCAGGCTGGGAAAGAAATACCTGGCATCTGTAGTGGGAGGTGTCCTCTGTTTTCCATCAAGAATCATGAGGTGATGGTGCTTAAAGGTACCATGTTGTCCAAAACAACAATGAAAAAGCAACACTGCATTTATGACATTTGAATTTGGGAACATATGCAACTTTATCTTGCATTGCTAACTGTTAGCTTATGGTGCTGAATTAATGAATGGTCCTCTGTTTGAAAATCAGTTTTATTGCATGTAAATTTTAGCATATAATTTATAAACTACTGTTTTCAAAGAAATGTTTAGTTTCATATCCTTCTGACTTAGCAATATTTCATTTAAAAACTAATACCCATGTTGGCTGAAAAAAATTTTCTCTTCCATCTCAGAGAAAATTTAGTAAAGAAAAGCAACCTTTTCTGAAAGTCTTGTGGGAGGAATTAATGTGAAACATGAGGAAAAATTCTCTTCCTCCGGAGGAAAAATATTACCGAGCCATGAAAGTTTCTATTGTGAGAGAAAAACTTGGATGATTCAGGGTTTGGGTAATCTTTTTTTTCCCAATAAAAATCCTTCTTAAATAAGAGCATATGGCAGAGGAGATTGGTTCAAGATGGTGGAGTAGAAGGACATGCTCTCACTCCCTCTTTCAAGAACACCAGAATCACAAATAACTGCTGAACAATCGTTGACAGGAAGACACTGGAACTCATCAAAAAAGATACCCCACATGCAAAGACAAAGGAGAAACCACAATGAGTAGGAGAGGCACTATCACAATAAAATCAAATCCCATAATTGCTGGGTGGGTGACTCACAAACTGGAGAACACTTATACCACAGAAGTCCACCCACTGGAGTGAAGGTTCTGAGCCACACGTCAGCCTTCCTAACCTGGGGGTCCAGCAATGGGAGGAGGAATTCCTAGAGAATCAGACTTTGAAGGCTAGTGGGATTTGACTGCAGGACTTCAGCAGGACTGGGAGAAACAGAGACTCCACTCTTGGAGGGCACACACAAAGTAGTGTGTGCATCGGGACCCAGAGGAAGGAGCAGTGACCCCATAGGAGCCTGAACCAGACCTACCTGCTAGTGTTGGAGGGTCTCCTGCAGATGCGGGGGGCAGCTGCGGCTCATCAAGAGACAATTCCCAGAGTCTGCCATCAGCCCCACCAAAGAGCCCCAGTAGGCTCCAGTCTTGGTTCACCTCAGGCCAAACAACCAACAGGGAGGGAACCCAGCCCCATCCATCATTAGACAAGTGGATTAAAGTTTTACTGAGCTCTGCCCAGCAGAGCAACAGCCAGCTCTACCCACAACCAGTCCCTCCCATCAGGAAACTTCCACCAGCCTCTTAGATAGCCTCATCCACCAGAGAGAAGACATCAGAAGCAAGAAGAACTACAATTCTACAGCCTGTGGAAGAAAAACCACATTCACAGAAAGATAGTCAAGATGAAAAGGCAGAGGGCTATGTACCAGATGAAGGAACAAGATAAAACCCCAGAAAAACAACTAAATGAAGTGGAGATAGGCAACCTTCCAGAAAAAGAATTCAAAATAATGATAGTGAAGATGATCCAGGACCTCAGAAAAAGAATGGAGGCAAAGATCGAGACGATTCAAGAAATGTTTAACAAAGATCTAGAAAAATTAAGGAACAAACAAACAGAGATGAACAATACAATAACAAATGAAAAACACACTAGAAGGAATCAATAGCAGAATAACTGAAGCAGAAAAATGGATAAGTGACCAGGAAGACAGAATGGTGGAATTCACTGCTGTGGAACAGACTAAAGAAAAAAGAATGAAAAGAAATGAAGACAGCCTAAGAGACCTCTGGGACAACATTAAATGCAACAACGTTCTCATTATAGGGGTCCCAGAATGAGAAGAGAGAGAGAAAGGGCCTGAGAAAATATTTGAAGAGATTATAGTCGAAAACTTCCCTAACATGGGAAAGGAGATAGCCACCCAAGTCCAGGAAGCTCAGCGAGTCCCATACAGGATAAAGCCAAGGAGAAACATGCTGAGACACATAGTAATCAAATTGGCAAAAATTAAAGACAAAGAAAAACTATTGAAAGCAAGGGAAAAATGACAAATAACATACAAGAGAACTCCCATAAGGTTAACAGCTGATTTCTCAGCAGAAACTCTAAAAGCCAGAAGGGAGTGGCGTGATATTCGTAAAGAGATGAAAGGGAAGAACCTACAACCAAGATTACTCTACCCCACGAAGATGTCATTCAGATTGGATGGAGAAATCAAAAGCTTTACAGACAAGCAAAAGCTAAAAGAACTCAGCACCACCAAACAAGCTCTACAACAAATGCTAAAGGAACTTCTCTAAGTGGGAAACACAAGAGAAGAAAAGGACCTACAAAAAAAACCCAAAACAATTAAGAAAATGGTCATAGGAACATACATATCAATAATTACCTTAAACGTGAATGGATTAAATGCTCCAACCAAAAGCCAGAGGCTGGCTGAATGGACACAAAAACAAAATCCATATATATGCTGTCTACAAGAGACCCACTTCAGACCTAGGGACACATACACACTGAAAGTGAGGTGATGGAAAAAGATATTCCATGCAAATGGAAATCAAAAGAAAGCTGGGGTAGCAATACTCATATCAGATAGAGTAGACTTTAAAATAATGAGTGTTACAAGAGACAAGGAAGGCCGCTACAGTATTATCAAGGGATCAATCAAAGAAGAAGATATAACAATTATAAATATATATTCACCCAACATAGTGGCACCTCAATACATAAGGCATCTGCTAACAGCTCTAAAAGAGGAAATCGACAGTAGCCCAATAACAGTGGGGGAGTTTAACACCCCACACCAATGGACAGATCATCCAAAATGAAAATTAATAAGGAAACACATGCTTAAATGACACAATAGACCAGATAGATTTAATTGATATTTATAGGACAACCATCCAAAAACAGCAGATTACACTTTCTTCTCAAGTGCGCATGGAACATTCTCCAGGATAGATCACATCTTGGGTCACAAATCAAGCCTCAGTAAATTTAAGAAAATTGAAATCAAGAATCTTTTCTGACCACAATGATATGAGATGAGAAATGAATTACAGGGAAAAAAGCATAAAAAACAAACACATGGAGGCTAAACAATACGTTACTAAATAACCAAGAGATCACTGAAGAAATCAAAGAGGAAATCAAAAAATACCTAGAGAAAAATGACAGTGAAAACACGATGATCCAAACCTATGGGATGCAGCAAAAGCAGTCCTAAGAGGGAAGTTTATAGCTCTACAAGCCTACCACAAGAAACAAGAAAAATCTCAAACAATCTAATGTTACACATAAAGGAACTAGAGAAAGAAGAACAAACAAAACCCAAAGTAAGTAGAAGGAAAGAAATCATAAAGATCAGAGCAGAAATAAATGAAATAGAAACAAAGAAAAGAATAGCAAAGATCAATAAAACTAAAAGCTGGTTCTTTGAGAAGATTAAACAAGATTGATAAACCATTAGCCAGAGTCATCAAGAAAAAGAGGGAGAGGAGTCAAATCAGTAAAATTAGAAATGAAAAAAGAGAAGTTACAACAGACACCACAGAAATACAAAGCATCCTAAGAGACTACTATAAGCTACTCTATGCCAATAAAACGAACAACCTGGAAGAAATGGACAAATTCTTAGAAAGATATAACCTTCCAGGACCAAACCAGGAAGAAATAGAAAATATTAACAGGCCAGTCACAAGTAATGTAATTGAAACTGTGATTAAAAATTTTCCAATAAACAAAAGTCCAGGACCAGATGGCTTCACAGGTGAATTCTATCAAACATTTAGAGAAGAGCTAACACCCATCCTTTCCAAACTCTTCCAAAAATTGTAGAGGAAGGAAAACTCCCAAACTCATTCTACGTGGCCACTATCACCCTGATACCAAAACCAGACCAAGATACTCCAAAAAAAATTATAAACCAATATCACTGATGAACTTAGAGGCAAAAATCCTCAAAAAAATACTAGCAGGGCTTCTCTGGTGGCGCAGTGGTTGAGAGTCCGCCTGCTGATGCAGGGGACACGGGTTCGTGCCCCGGTCCGGGAAGATCCCACATGCCGCAGAGCAGCTGGGCCTGTGAGCCATGGCCGCTGAGCCTGCGCGTCCGGAGCCTGTGCTCCGCAACGGGAGATGCCACAACAGTGATGGGCCCGCGTACCGCAAAAAAAAAAAAAAAATACTAGCAAACAGAATCCAAAAACATATTAGAAGGATCATACACCATGATCAAGTGGGATTTATCCCAGGAATGCAAGGATTCTTCAATATACGCAAATCAATCAATGTGATACACCATATTAACAAACTGAGGAAGAAAAACCATATGATCATCTTAGTAGATACAGAAAAAGCTTTTGACAAAATTCAACACTGATTTATGATAAAAACTCTCCAGAAATTAGGCATAGAGGGAACTTCCTTCAACATAACAAAGCCTTATATGGAAAACCGACAGAAAACATCATTCTCAATGGTGAAAAACTGAAAGCATTTCCTCTAAGTTCAGGAACAAGACAAGGATGTCAACTCTCACCACTATTATTCAACATATGTTTGGAAGTCCTAGCCACGGCAGTCAGGGAAGAAAAAGAAATAAAAGGAATACAAATTGGAAAAGAAGAAGTAAAACTGTCACTGTTAGCAGATGAGATGATACTATACATAGAGAATCCTAAAGATGCCACCAGAAAACTACTAGAACTAATCAGTGAATTTGGTAAAGTTTCAAGATACAAAATTAATGCACAGAAATCTCTTGCACTCCTATACACTAATGATGAAATATCTGGAAGAGAATTTAAGGAAACACTCCCATTTACCATCGCAACAAAAAGAAAAAAATACCTAGGAATAAACCTACCTAGGGAGACAAAAGACCTATATGCAGAAAACTATAAGACACTGTTGAAAGAAATTAAAGATGATACCAACAGATGGGGAGAAATACCATGTTCTTGGATTGTAAGAATCAATATTGTGAAAATGACTATACTACACAAAGCAATCTACAGATTCAATGCAATCCCTATCAAATTACCAATGGCATTTTTTATGGAACTAGAACAAATAATCTTAAAATTTGCATGGAGGCACAAAAGACCCTGAAGAGCCAAAGCAGTCCTGAGGGGAAAAAAAGGGATCTGGAGGAATCAGACTCCCTGACTTCAGACTATACTACAATGCTACAGTAATCAAGACAGTATGATACTGGCACAAAAACAAATATAGATCAATGGAACAAGATAGAAGCCCAGAGATAAACCCATGCACCTATGGTCAACTAACCTATGACAAAGGAGGCAGGGATATACAGTGGAGAAAAGACAGTCTCTTCAATAAGTGGTGCTTGGAAAACTGGACAGCTACATGTAAAAGAATGAAATTAGAACACTCCCTAACACCATACACAAAAGTAAACTCAAAATGGATTAGAGACCTAAATATAAGACCGGGCACTGTAAAACTCTTAGAGGAAAACATAGGAAGAACACTCTCTGACATAAATCACAGCAGGATATTTTTTGATCTACCTCCTAGAGTAATGGAAATTAAAAAAAAATGGGACCTAATGAAAGTTCAAAGCTTTTGCACAGCAAAGGAAACCACAAAGAAGACGTAAAGACAACCCTCAGAATGGAAGAAAATATTTGCAATTGAATCATCAGACAAGGGATTAATCTCCAAAATATATAAACAGCTCATGTAGCTCAATATTAAAAAAACAACCCAATACAAAAATGGACAGAAGATCTAAAGAGACATTTCTCCAAAGAAAACATACAGATGGCCAAGAAGCACGTTAAAAGCTGCTCAACATCATTAATTATTAGAAAAATGCAAATCAAAACTACAGTGAGGTATCACCTTACACCAGTTAGAATGGGCATCATCAGAAAATCTACAAATAATAAATGGCTGGAGAGGGTGTGGAGAAAAGGGAACACTCTTGCACTGTTGGTGGAATGTAAATTGATATAGCCACTATGGAGAGCAGTATGGAGGTTCCTTAAAGAACTAAAAATAGAATTACCATATGACCCAGCAATCTCACTACTGGGCATATACTCAGAAAAAAACATAATTCAAAAAGAGTCATGCACCCCAATGTTCATTGCAGCACTGTTTACAGTAGCCATGTCATGGAAGCAACCTGAATGCCCATTGACAGATGAATGGGTAAAGAAGTTGTGATACATATATAGAATGGAATATTACTCAGCCATGAAAAAGAAAAAAATTGGATCATTTTAATGACGTGGATGGATCTAGAGACTATCATATAGAGTGAAGTAAGTCAGAAAGAGAAAAACAAATATCGTATATTAACGCATATATGTGGAACCTAGAAAATGGTACAGATGATCCAGTTTGCAGAGCAGAAATTGAGACCCAGATGTAGAGAAAAAATATATGGACACCAAGGGGGGAAAGTGGGTGGGGTGGGTGTGGGGGTGTGATGAATTGGGAGATTGGGATTGACATGTATACACTGCTGTGTATAAAATGGATGACTAATAAAAGAAATAAATAATAATTTTTAAAGAAGCATATGGAAGACTCTTGATTCCTTTGGACAGGATATGCTCTGAAGATAGGTTTTATTCTTTGCCTTTCAGCTTTTTTATTGCTAGGCACTGTGATAAGGGAAAGAAACTGCACTAGGGAAAGAAACTCTAAATTTGCTAACTTTAAAATAGAAAAAAATGGAGCAATCAGTTAAAAAAAAAGCTTCATGTGTTCATTTGGCAAATATTTATTGACTGTGCATTCTACAAAAATGTGTATCATATGGTCCCTATTCCCAAGAAAATCACAAACAAGTGGGAACTCAGCAATAATTGGATTATAAACATAGGGTCCTGTGAGAGTAGAGACAAAACATATTTAACTTAAACTGGGAGGTGTCAAATCTGGCTTTCTAGAATCAATAATGCTTTTCAGTATCTTAAAGATGGAGGGGCTTCCCTGGTGGCACAGTGGTTGAGAGTCCACCTGCTGATGCAGGGGACACGGGTTCGTGCCCCGGTCCGGGAAGATCCCACGTGCCGCGGAGCAGCTGGGCCCGTGAGCCATGGCCACTGAGCCTGCGCGTCCAGAGCCTGCGCGTCCGGAGCCTGTGCTCCGCAACGGGTGAGGCCACAACAGTGAGAGGCCCGCGTACCGTAAAATAAAAAAAAAAAAATAGGTGGAGAAGGAGTTAGACAAATGGTGGGTGTGGGAAATATTACAGAAAACAGCATGGGTCAGAAGCAGGCACATGGCACAGAGGCATGAAGGGGCATTTAGCAAATTTAAGAGGCCATGATTTGGAGCTAGGAGAGCTAAGACTGGAGGGGCTGGTTAAGTGGGGTGAAGTCAGTTGCCCTCAGGACAATGGGGAATCACAGAAGAAGTTAAGTTAGATATATATTAGTAATTTGTTTGAATACAGAAAAGGGGATGATGAGGGTGGGAATGAGATCTGGGAATGTTTCATTAATGCCATCAGGAAATGATGAGGCCATAAGTTAAGATGGAGAAAATGGAATGGATTTCACAGATACATATATGAGAGAATTGATGAGACCCAGAGAATAATTGGACATAGCGTGTCCAAGAAAGTGTTAAAGATAATTTTTAGGTATATAATTTGAACAACTTAGTGGATTATGTTGCCACTCACTAAGACAGAGGATTTCTTTGGGAGAAAGAAAATGAGTGTAGCTTTGGGTGTGTATGGAGGAGGACACCCAAATGGAGATGTATGGTTAGCAGTTGGCCATGTGGGAGTGGAGCTCAAGAGAAAGGTCTAAGCAGACATATGGATTTGTCAGGTTTTAGGTGGTAGTTGAAGCCATTGGCAAGGGTAAGACTGCCCAATGAGATTGTGAGAAAGAGGGCAAAGAATGGAACCCTGAGAGTTACCAGCACATGAGGAGGTTGACATGCAGTCCATAAAGGACACTGGCAGTGTCAGTGTAGGGAGGAGCCCTTATCAACTCCCTTTGCCTCCTGACTCATTCCTCCCAGGTAAATTGGCACAGACCCTACCCACTTTCTCTAAATTTTAGGATCTGCTTCTCTGCATAAAGTGAGTGTTTCTGTCTGCACTTGGCCTGTGCTAAGAGGCTTATCTCTGTGGGACATCCTGAGGCTGTTCAGCTGTGCCGAACCCTTATGAGTAAATATGTTAATTCAAAGTAGGGTGTTAATAGACCTCCTTGACTTCGTATCTAATCAGAGATTCTCAACTGGAAGCAATTCCCCCCACCCCCCACCCTAACACTGGAGACATTTGGCAGTGTCTGGAGATATTTGGGGTTATTTCCATTGGAGGAGGGAGAGAGTGCTATTGTCATCTAGTGTGTAGAGGCCAGGGATACTGCTAAACATCCTACAGGACACAGGACAACCCTCCTTTCCTAATGAAGAATTATTTGGCTGAAGATGTCAGTAGTGCAGAGGCTGGGAAACCCTGATCTAAATCATATTCTTTAATAGTGTACATTAATAAAAAGGTGATATTTTTATCTAGTTGTTTGGATCCTGAGTCTGTCTCTGGTTGGCTACAGAGTTTGGTGGGGAAGAGAATGGTGTTATTTATTGGCCCCCTAAAACACCATCAAGGGGTGGTCAGAAGACATGAGAAAAATCAGAAAGGCATCGTGGAAACAAGGATGGTAGCATGCTTAAGAGGAAGAGGCTATCAAGGCCAACTGCTTTTGAGAGGTCTGGTGAGACAGAAACTTAAAAGTGTTTTTAGGATTCAACATATACGACTTCCCTAGTGAGTTTCAGAGGCATTTGGGTGAGAAGATGAAGCTAGAGTGGGTTACCTTGAGGGGCAAAGGAATGGTGAAGAAATAAAAGCACCCAGCACCATGTGCTTTCCTTGGACACTGAGGAAAAGCAAGACAGGATGACAGCTAGAGGGGAACACAAGAATGGGGGAAGGTTGAACAAATTTTTTCAATGAATGAAGAGGCTAGTAGAGAAGGGGTATCTGAAGACCAGGCAAAAAGGGCAAAATGTATGAAGTAATATTCCTGAGGAGGTCAGCGGGAAAGGAAATCCAGAGCACAAGTGAAAGGATTGGCTTTGCTCAGGAAAAGCAATTTCTCTTCTATGAACATGGAGATGGAGGAGGAAGTAAGTGGATGCAAATAGTTTTGTATGACAGAGGCTTCCTGAAGGTGGGGCAGGAGCGAGAGGCCGCTGCAGCAGATCTCCCCTGACGGCTTCTTTTCTGACTAGCTGAACTAAAAGGCGGTGCCATTTTCTGAGACTTGAGAGGCAAGAGGTGGAATATGGAGCCTAGAGGGACTGTGAAAGTTTGAAATCAAAATCCAATGGGCCCGGGGGCTTCCCTGGTGGCGCAGTGGTTGAGAGTCCGCCTGCCGATGCAGGGGACGCGGGTTCATGCCCCGGTCCCGGAAGATCCCACATGCCGCGGAGCGGCTAGGCCCGTGAGCCATGGCCGCTGAGCCTGCGTGTCCGGAGCCTGTGCTCCACAGCGGAAGAGGCCACAACAGTGAGAGGCCCACGTACCGCAAAAAAAAAAAAAAAAAAAAAAAAAAAAAAGAAATCCAATGGGCCAAAGAGTCAACAAGGGGCCCTTCCATTAGCTTACTTTCTTTTTCAAAAATGCAGTTTGACTTTACATTTTTTAAATGGAAATATATTTGACATAGAACACTGTATAAGTTTAAGTTGTACAACATGTTGATTTAATACATTTATATATTGCAGTATGGTTACCACGGTAGCATTAGCTAGCACCTCTAATCCCGTCACATAATTATAATTTCTCATTTGTGGTGGAAATAATTAAGATCTAATCTCTTAGTAAGTTTCATGTTTATAGTACAGTATTGTCTCTAATCACTGTACCGTGCATTAGATTTTTAGGACTTATTTATGTACTAGTTGCAAGTTATCCTTACGTTATTATGTTTCACAGGAATTTTGGGGGAGGCTGGGAGGGAGAGATCTGATCACCCACATTAACAACCAAGTCAAGTTAGAAATCTCACCCTTTCACATTCTTTTGTCCCCAAACTGTCCTCCCAGATATCAGGTAGAGGAGGCCAGTGGGATGGGATGGGATTGCTGCACTCCTGGCTTCCTGTTTCTTTTTTGCCTTCCATGATCAACTGCATGGAACCATCATTCTGGGTGTCTGGCTTTTTCCCTAAATCTTAACATTTCCCATGTGTGATGTGAATTTACCGTGCTGCCTTCGCATAGCTGCTGAGACTCTTGGGACCTTAGCAGATAACCCATCTCAGACTCAGGTGCATCATATCTAGTGCTTAGACTATGGCAAACAGTATCTCTTGTACCAGTGGTTCAGAAAGTATGCTTACTAAATGTGATATTGTTTGCATCCCAAATTGTTGGAATTTTTATGAGTACTTTAATGCCCCATTTAGACAAGAGGATGGAATATTTGAAATAGATGTCATACTAGGGCATCCAGGAAAAGGTGGCCATAAAGGCAACCACCTGCTTCACCTCCTTGCAGGAATGACTTTAGAATATTTTGCTCCACTGACTTGAGTTTCTGAAATGCTCATGGTACTCACTTCTAGCTACAGCCCTATCACAAAGGGAGCTTGAATGTTTTTATTTGCTTTTCTAAATTCCTGAAAAGGTTTTTTTTTTTTTTGCGGTATGCGGGCCTCTCACTGTTGTGGCCTCTCCCGCTGTGGAGCACAGGCTCCGGACGTGCAGGCTCAGCAGCCATGGCCCACGGGCCCAGCCGCTCCGCGGCATGTGGGATCTTCCCTGACCGGGGCACGAACCCGTGTCCCCTGCATCGGCAGGCGGACTCCCAACCACTGCGCCACCAGGGAAGCCCCTGAAAAGGTTTTAATGTTATTTTACCCACTGGTAAATGTAATAAACAGTGATACTCAGATAGTGCACATCTAAGCTTGCCTTTCCTCTCTACATGAAAGTGCATGCTAATGATCGCTGGATAATTGAAATTAAGCCACATTTAATACGTAAACAAATTAAGCAGAGCAAATTGTGTGCATGCCTCCCTAAACAGCGCACACATTATCAGAGGGGCGACTCTAATTATTCAAAAATATAGCAAGAGCTATTGAAGGAGCTATTGACTTTTTTAAGATAAGAAAGTGTCTTCAGTATTAATGAGTAGTATTTGTTTACAAGTCAAGTTGTAATACTGTAGAAATTAAAAAGGAAATTGGATCAAAACTACCCAAACCTTACACAGAAATCAGGACATATGAAATAATAGATCATGGTCTGCTACTATTAGTTTTAACATTTATTTTTAATTATAAGGTAACACATGAATTTATTTTCTTTGTAAAATATTACAATATTTCTGACCATCCCCAAGTATCCATCCATTTTCAGAGGTAACACTTGGTTTGGTGTGGATATTTTCAGATGATTTCTAATGCATTTTAAATACATTTATCTACATATACTCATACATGTTTTAGAATGTTGTATTGTGGATTTTTTGTTTGTTTTTTGGTTTCCAAAATAAATGAGATCATTCTATATTCACCTTTCTCTAAAATACATTTATCATTCAATCATATGCCTTAGAGATTTTTGATAATGGTACATAACAAATCTACTTCAATATTTCCCCTCGTTTCATTTCTTTTTCCTCTTAAGACATTTGTATCAAAGCAATAAATGCCCTTGATTGAAAAATGAGAAGGGACAAGAAAGGCTTATACTGAGATGCAACAATCTCCTGCTGCATGGCCACCAGACCCCGTCTCACTTCTCATAGGCAGCCAGTCTGAGCAGGTGCCTGTGGATATTATCTACAGATGTCAAAGTAATCTGTGCCTATATCATTATTAATGAGTTGCAATTGCAGACACTATAGTGACTTTCTGCTTGGTGGAATATGATTCTCCATACTTATACTGTTGCTACTTCCTTCCTCATCTTACCCCATATGGTCCTAATATTGCATCTAGTTTCTTTATTATACTAATTATACCATTTAGTAAACAGAACTTATTAATTCTGTCTAATGATTAGTCATTTTTGTATTTTGGTTATGAAATCTGTCTCTACCACAAGATCATGTGGATATTGTTATACGTTATTATACATTATTTTTTTAAAAATCCTACTGTTTTATCTTTAATACATATGGAAATGATTTTTGTTAGTGGTGTTAAGCACAGGTCCAATTTCCCCTTTTTTAATGTACATACCAGCTTGATCAACACCATGTATCGAAAAGAAATCCTTCTGCACTATTTTTCAAGAACAACTATTATGTAAATCAAGTGTCCACATATAGTGGGTGTGTTTCTCGGCTCTCTTTTCTGTTTCACTGGCTTATTTGTCCCTTTAAATATTAATATCACACTGCTTTAATTACTGTCATTTAGTGATAACATTTAATAGTCAACATGATAGATTTTTCCAAATAAAAAAAATATATCCTTTAGAGTATTAACTTGGATTATCTGCTTTCTTTATAAGCTGAATCTAAAAGTTGAAAATCAACAAATGGCATTTACATTCTTCTAACTATGCAAATATGACATGCACAAAGAGTATACACTATCTATGATTTTTCAGAATATAGTTTTCAGTTTTTGTTTCTGATGGAATTTTATTTGCCTTTATCATATCCTTTTAAAAAACTCCTTCAATAAACTATGTATGGATTCTTCATTCCCAGAGATCTTTCTCTCAGGGCCACCATTCTGTTGTTCCAATAAGGACTATTGTTCTCTAGCCTTGTTGCCCAGCTTTTATCCTCACTGCTTCTCTAGAATGTTTCCCTCATTTCTTATTCCCGTATCGTTTTTGCTCTAGAATATTCTCAAGTAATTTACTGAGAAATGGTATCTGAGGGGTAAATTTCCTGAGCATGTCTGAAAATATTTTTTCTACCTTAAAACTTGATTGATACTTTGGTTGGGTAAGAATGAAAGTTTCAAGATTATTTCTCCTTATAATAATGAAGGCTTCAAATGTTATTGTGAGCAGTCTGAAGGCAATCAACTTGTTATTCCTGTGTCCGTGACCTTGTTTTTTTGCCCCATCTGAAAGCTTTCAACATCTTTATTCTCAGTATCATAAAGCTTTACAGATATTTCCCTGACTGTGGGTCTTTCTGTTTTTAAAGTGGGTATTTTGCTTTGGACTCTCATGTCTTTCTTGTATTATTTCTTACATAATTTTTGTCTTTCATTTTCTCTGTCTCATTCCTATTAGAATGAAATGTCTGATCTTTGGGTCATGTGTATTAATTCTCCATTTATATATTTTTATTTCTCGTCTATTCTCCTTCCTGGGATATTTCTTTGATTTTATTTCCAAACTTTCCCTTGATTTTTTTAACTTAATATAGTTTCAACATATAAGAATTTGTTTTTTCATTGACTTCTCCTTTTTAAGTGATCTCTTATTTTTCTATAGAAAAAGAGCATCTTGAGATTTCTGAAGATAACAGAGGTTTTTTTTTCATTTTTATTTATTAGTTACCTATTTTATAAATATTAGTGTTTATATGTCAATCCCAATTTCCCAATTCATCCCATGACCCCGTTTCGTCCCTTGGTGTCCATATATTTGTTCTCTACATCTGTGTGTCTATTTCTGCCTTGCAAACTGCTTCATCTGTACCATTTTTCTCGATTCCACGTATATGCGATATTTAATATATGATATTTGTTTTTCTCTTTCTGACTTACTTCACTGTGTGTGACAGTCTCTAGGTCCATCCACATCTCTACAAATGACCCAGTTTTGTTCCTTTTATGGCTGAGTAATATTCCATTTTATATATGTACCACATCTTCTTTATCCATTTGTCTGTCGAGGGACATTTAGGTTGCTTCCCTGATCTGGCTATTGTAAATAGTGCTGTAATGAACACTGGGGTGCATGTGTGTTTTTGAATTATAGTTTTCTCTGGGTATATGCCCACTAGTGGGATAGCTGGGTCATATGGTAGTTCTATTTTTAGTTTTTTAAGGAACCTCCATACTGTTCTCCATAGTGGCTGTATCAATTTACATTCCACCAATAGTGCAAGAGGGTTCCCTTTTCTCCACACCGTCTCCAGCATTTATTGTTTGTAGATTTTCTGATGATGCCCATTCTAACTGGTGTGAGGTGATACCACATTGTAGTTTTGATTTGCATTTCTCTAATAATTAGTGATGTTGAGCAGCTTTTCATGTGCTTCTTGGCCATCTGTATGTCTTCTTTGGAGAAATGTCTGTTTAGGTCTTCTGCCTATTTCTTGATTGGGTTGTTTGTTTTTTTAATATTGAGCTGCATGAGCTGTTTACATATTTTGGAGATTAATCCTTTGTCCATTGATTCGTTTGCAAATATTTTCTCCCATTCTGAGTGTTGTCTTTTCGTCTTGTTTATAGTTTCCTTTGCTGTGCAAAAGCTTTTAATTTTCATTAGGCCCCATTTGTTTATTTTTGTTTTTATTTCCATTACTCTAGGAGGTGGGTCAAAAAAGGTCTTGCTGTGATTTACGTCAGAGAGTGTTCTTCCTGTGTTTTCCTCTAAAAGTTTTATAGTGTCTGGTCTTCCATTTAGGTCTTTAATCCATTTTGAGTTTATTTTTGTGTATGGTGTTAGGGAACAATATGAGGTTTTTAAATTTTTCATTCCCCTAAATTAATCTTTCCCTCTGACATCATTTTTCTTTTCTTTTTAGATCTTTGTTTGTGCCTTCCCTTTGGAAATTTTCTTCAAATGTTAGCTGATCTTAATGTTAAGTTCTTCTTTCACCTTTTTAGGATGAGGGTATAAAAAACTGTATGGGGAGCTCTGTGTGTGTGGGCAGGGCTTGTCCTCTGGAGGCCTCTGCTCTAGTACAGTTGATTGGAGAACTCTAAAGTTCTCTGAATGTGGATGTCTGCTCTTTGTGCATATTCTGTGAGGGGGGAGATGACTGAGCAGCGAGGCTCCACAGCAGCTTCACAGGAGCCCTCACTCCGAAGGGCCCCACCTTTGGCTTAATGCTCTGTGTTCCCTGCCTTGAAATTATTAAGAATTTAATCTTTGAATCTGTGTTTTCTCAATCCAGTTCAACAGGACAGTGGAGAATGTGTGGAGGTTTTTAGCCTCAGCTCAAGGGGTCCCACCTCCTCCCCAGAACAAGGTTTACTGAGACTCAAGTCTATGCACTCTGGATCCCCAGCTAGCCCATGGTTCAGTGACCCTTGGGATGAGCCACTCAGGGCAGTGACTGGGCTGTGTATGTGTATGTGTAATAGGGGTTGGTGGGGGAGAAAGGGGTTGTGTTTTACTGTTGCCCACCACTCCCTGAGAGGGCCGGGACATAGATGTGAGGTGGGCTGAGCTTGGGTGCAGGTCCCACAGGGCCACAGTACCTGTGGGGTATTTCTAGGGGAGGCAACTCAGCAGGGGTTTCTCACCTACCCAGGTCTAGGAATCTAAGACATCACAGGTCACATCTTACAATCTCTTGAGTCATCTGTCCTTTGTAGACCTTCCCTGCCCTTGGATTTGCATTTTCAATTAGCACTGGGTGTTTTAATTACACAGTCAACCCTGAGTGTAGATAATGAGATAATGAGAATGGGAATCACTTTGCCATCTAAGTGTGCCTTTAAATTTAAATGAGTAGAACAGAAGCTTTAAAGTAAGAAAGCATTCAACGGCCTGACATTTTTAGCCAGCTCTACACAGATCCAACTTGCTGCTGTGTGGCTGACAGGGTCTTGGTGCTCTGGCTGGGTGTCAGGCCTGCACTGCTGAGGTGGGAGAGCCGAGATCAGAACATTGCTTCACCAGAGACATCCAGGGCCCACATAATATCAAACAGAGAACACTGTACCAGAGATCTCTTTCTCAACACTGAGACCAGATCCACTCAACGACCAGCAAACTACAGTTCTGGGCACCCTATGACAGACAACTAGCAATTCAGAAACACAACCCCATCCATTAGCATAGAGGCTGCCTAAAATCATGAGTTCACAGAGACCCCAAAACACCACCAGGTGTGGTCCTGCCCACCAAAAGACAAGATCCAGCCCCCTTGTCCAGAACACAGGCACCAGTCCCCTCTACCAGGGAGCATACATAACCCACTGAACCAACCCTACCCACTGGGGGCAGATACCCAAAACAGTGGGGACTATGAACCTGCAGCATGTGAAAAGGAGACCCCAAACACAGTAAGTTAAGCAAAATGAGAAGAGACAGAAATACACAGCAGATGAAGAAGCAACGTAAAAAGCCACCAGAACAAACAAATGAAAAGAAAATAGGCAGTCTACCTGAAAAAGAATTCAGATAAATAATAGTAAAGATGGTCCAAAATCTTGGAAATAGAATAGAGAAAATACAAGAAACGTTTAACAAGGAACTATAAGAACTGAAGGGCAAACAAACAATGATGAACAACACAATAAATGAAATTAAAAATCCTCTAGAAGGAATCAATAGCAGAATAACTGAGGCAGAAGAATGGATAAGTGACCTGGAAGATAAAATAGTGGAAATAACTACCACAGAGCAGAATAAAGAACACAGAATGAAGAGAATGAAGGACAGTCTTGGAGACCTCTGGGACTAAATTTAACACATAAACATTTAAATAATAGGGGTCCCAGAAGGAGAAGAGAAAAAAGGGAATGAGACAATATTTGAAGAGAGTATAGATGAAAACTTCCCTAATATGGGAAAGGAAATAATCAAGTCCAGGAAGTGCAGAGAGTCCTATAGGATAAATCCAAGGAGAAACACGACAAAACACATATTAATCAAACTATCAGAAATTAAATACAAAGAAAAAATATTAAAAGCAGCATGGGAAAATCAACAAGTAACATACAAGGGAATCCCCATAAGGTTAAGAGCTGATCTTTCAGTGGAAACTCTGCAAGCCAGAAGGGAGTGGCAGGACAAATTTAAAGTGATGAAAAGGAAAAACCTACACCAAGATTACTCTACCTGGCAAGGATCTCATTCAGATTCAACCGAGAAATTAAAAACTTTACAGACAAGCAAAAGCTAAGAGAATTCAGTACCACCAAACAAGCTCTATAATAAATGCTAAAGGAACTCCTCCAGGCAGGAAACACAAGACAAGGAAAAGACCTACAATAACAAACCCAAAACAATTCATAAAATGGTAATAGGAACATACATATTTATAATTACCTTAAATGTAAATGGATTAAATGCTCCAGCCAAAGACACAGACTGGCTGAATGGATACAGAAATAAGACCCGTATATACGCTGTCTACAAGAGACCACTTCAGGCCTACAGACACTTACAGACTGAAAGTGAGGGGCTGGAAAAATATATTCCATGCAAATGGAAATCAAAAGAAAACTAGAGTAGCAATTCTCATATCAGACAAAATAGACTTTAAAATAGAGACTATTACAAGAGACAAAGAATGACACTACATAATGATCAAGGGATCAATCCAAGAGGAAGATACAACAATTGCAAATATTTATGCACCCAACATAGGAGCACCTCAATACATGCGGCAACTGCCAACATCCATAAAAGGGGAAATTGACAGTAACACGAAAATAGAAGGGGAATTTAACACCCCACTTTCACCAGTGGACAGATCATCCAAAATGAAGATAAATACGGAAACACAAGCTTTAAATGATACATTAAACAAGATGGATGTAATTGATATTTATAGGACATTCCATCCAAAAACTACAGAATACATTTTCTTCTCAAGTGCTCATGGAACATTCTCCAGGATAGATCATATCTTGGGTTATAAATGAAACCATGTTAAATTTAAGAAATTTGAAATCATATCAAATATCTTTTCTGACCACAACACTATGAGACTAGATATCAATTATAGGGAAACAATATGTAAAAAATACAAACACATGGAGGCTAAACAATACACCACTAAATAACCAATAAAAAACTGAAGAAATCAAAGAGGAAATCAAAAAATACCTAGAAAAATATGACACTGAAACCACAACATCCCAAAACCTATGGGATGCAGCAAAAGCAGTTCTAAAGGGAAGTTTATAGTAATAAAATCCTACCTGAAGAAACAAGAAACATCTAAATAAACAACCTAAACTTACACCTAAAGCAATTAGAGAAAGAAGAACAAAAGACTCCCAAAGTTAGCAGAAGGAAAGATATCATAATGATCAGATCAGAAATAAATGAAAAAGAAATGAAGGAAACAGTAGCACAGATCAATAAAACTAAAAGGTGGTTCTTTGATAAGATAAACAAAATTTATAAACCATTAGCCAGACCCAACAAGAAAAAAAGGGGGAAGACACATCAATAGAATTAGACATGAAAAAGGAGAAGTAACAATAAGCACGGCAGAAATACAAAGGATCATGAGAGATTACTACAAGCAAGTATATGGTAATAAAATGGGCAACCTGGAAGAAATGGAAAAATTCTTGGAAAAGCACAACCTTCCGAGACTGAACCAGGAAGAAGTACAAAATATAAACAGACCAATCACAATCACTGAAATTGACAATCACAAGCACAGAAATTGAAACTGTGATTAAAAACCTTGCAACAAACAAAAGCCCATGTCCAGATGACTCCACAGTCGAATTCTATCAAATATTTAGAGAAGAGCTAACACCTATCCTCAAACGCTTCCAAAATATAGCATGGGGGGAACACTCCCTAAAACTTCCTATGAGTCCACCATCACCCTGATACCAAAATCAAAGATGTCATCACATAAAAAGATAACTACAGGCCAATATCACAGATAAACATAGATGCAAAAATCCTCAACAAAATACTAGCCAACAGGATCCAACAGCACATTAAAAGAATCATACGCCATGGTCAAGTGGGGTTTATCCCAGGAATGTGAGGATTCTTCAATATATGTAAATCAATCAATGTGATACACCATATTAACCAGTTGAAGGATGAAAACCATATGAACATATCAATAGATGTAGAAAAAGCTTTTGAAAAAATTCAACACCCATTTATGATACAAACCCTCCAGAAAGTAGGTATAGAGGGAACTTATCTCAACATAATAAAAGCCATACATGACAGACCCACAGCCAACATTGTTCTCAGTGGTGAAAAACTGTAACCGTTTCCACTAAGATCAGGAACAAGACAAGGTTGCCCTCTCTCACCACTATTTTTCAACATAGTTTTGGAAGTTTTAACCACAGCAATGAGAGAACAACAAGAAATAAAAGGAATCCAAATGTGTAAAGAAGTAAAGCTGTCACTGTTTGCAGATGACATGATACTATAGATAGATTATCCTAAAGATGCCACTAGAAAACTACTAGAACTAATCAATGAATTTGGTAAAGTTGCAGGATACAAAATTAATGCACAGAAATCTCCTGCATTCCTTTACACTAATGAGGAGAAGTCTGAAAGACAAATTAAAGAAACACCCCCATTTACCAATGCAACAAAAAGAATGAAATACCTAGAAATAAACCTACCTAAGGAGACAAAGGACCTGTATGAAGAAAACTATAAGACACTAATGAAAGAAATTAAAGATGATACAAGCAAATGGAGAGATATGCCATGTTCTTGTATTGGACCTACCAAAAGCAATCTGCACATTCAATGCAATCCCTATCAAACAACCAATGGCATTCTTCACAGAACATGAACAAAAAATTTCACAAAATTGTATGGAAACACAAAAACCCTGAATAGCCAAAGCAATCTTGAGAAAGAAAAATGGAGCTGGAGGAATCAGGCTCCCAGACTTCAGACTATATTACAAAGCTACAGTAATCAAACAGTATGGTACTGGCATAAAAACAGAAATATAGATCAATGGAACAAGATAGAAAGGCAAGAGATTAACCCACAGACAAATGGTCACCTTACCTTGATAAGGGAGGCAAGAATATACAGTGGAGAAAAGATAGCCCCTTCAGTAAGCGGTGCTGGGAATACTGGACAGCTACATGTAAAAGAATGAAATTAAAAAAATTCCTAACACCATACACAAAAACAAACTCAAAATGGAATAAGACCTAAATGTAAGTCCAGACACTATAAAACTATTAGAGGAAAACATAGGCAGAACACTCTATGACATAAATCACAGCAAGATCCTATTTGACCCACCTCCTAGAGAAATGGAAATAAAATTTTTAAATGGGACCTAATGAAATTTAAAAGCTTTTGCACAGCAAAGGAAACCACAAATGGCGAAAACACAACACTCATAATGTGAGAAAATATTTGCAAATGAAGTAACTGATAAAGGATTAATCTTCAAAATATACAAGCAGTTCATGCAGCTCAATATCAAAAAAACAAACCAACCCAATCCAAAAATGGGCAGAACTCCTAAATAGACATTTCTCCAAAGAAGATATACAGATTGCCAACAAACACGTGAAAGGAAGCTCAACATCACTAATCATTAGAGAAATGCTATCAAAACCACAGTGAGGTATCACCTCACACCAGTCAGAATGGCCATCATCAAAAAGTTTACAAACAATAAATGCTGGAGAGGGTGTGCAGAAAAGGGAACACTCTTGCGCAGTTGGTGGGAATGTAAATTGATACAGCTACTATGGAAAACAGTATGGAGGTGCCTTAAAAAATTAAAAATAGAACAACCGTACTACCTAGTAATCCCACTACTGGGCATATACCCTGAGAAACCCATAATTCAAAAAGAGTCATGTACCACAATGTTCATTGCAGCACTATTTACAATAGCCAGGGCATGGAAGTAACCTAAGTGTCCATTGACAGGTGAATGGATAAAGCAGCTGTGGCTCATATATATAATAGATTTTTACTCAGCCATAAAAAGAAACGAAATTGAGTCATTTGTAGGGAGGTGGATGGACCTATACTCTGTCATACAGAATGAAGTAAGTCAGAGAGAGAAAAACAAATACTGAATGCTAACACATATATATAGAATCTAAAAAAAAATGGTTCTGATGAACCTAGGAGCAGGACAGGAGTAAAGACGCAGATGTAGAGAATGGACTTGAGGGTATAGGGAGGGGGAAGAGTAAGCTGGGATGAAGTGAGGGAGTAGCATGTACATATATACGCTACCAAGTGTAGAATAGATAGCTAATGGGAAGAAGCTGCATAGCACATGGAGATCAGCTTGGTGCTTTGTGTCCACCTGGAGGGTTGGGATAGGGAGGGTGGGAGGGAGATGCAAGAGGGAGGAGTTATGGGGATATATGCTTATGTATAGCTGATTCACTTTTTTATACAGCAGAAACGAACACACC
Organism: Phocoena phocoena; assembly: GCF_963924675.1. Lineage (NCBI taxonomy): Eukaryota > Metazoa > Chordata > Mammalia > Artiodactyla > Phocoenidae > Phocoena > Phocoena phocoena. Next base: position 46,005,957 of record NC_089232.1, read on the forward strand.
ATTGTAAAGCAATTTTACTGCAATACAGATGTTAATAAATAAATAAGTAAATAAAGACCAAAAAAAATTTTAATGTGTACATTTACTGGCTCTCTAAAGTGGTTGCCCTTGCTTTACTACCAGAATTTCCCCACACTTTCACCTCAGGTGTTAACATTATCCTTTTTCAATTTGGCCATTCCTGTGATTGACAAATGGTCTCCTGTTGTTTTACATTACTCTGCTTATTAGTGAATTGACTACTTTTTCATAGATAGTTTTATATTAACCTTTTCATATAACTAACCTTATGTATGATTAATCTTCTCATATAATTAACCATTTGTATTTGCTTTTGGTGAATAGTGTTCCAGCCTTTGCTTTTTTGTCTTTTTCTTTTTGCCCTGTTAGTTGTCTATATATATGTTTTTCATATATATACTTAATATTTTCCAGGCACTATTCTAAATTTATATATAAACTCATTTAATTGTTGCAACAACCTTGTAAGGTAGTTTACTTTTATTATCTTCATTTTACATATTAAAAATAATTATGGTACTGAGATGCTAAGTGCTATGAAGGAGTTGACACTGTTAGTAATTTGTTATATCCATTGTAAATATTTTCTCCATAGATTTTTCGTTTGTATTCTCCCTTTTTTAAAAAACATGTTTATTGGAGTATAATTGCTTTGACTGTTGTGTTAGTCTCTGCTGTACAACAAAATGAATCAGCCATATCTATACATATATCCCCAAATCCCCTCCCTCTTATATGTCCCTCCTACCCTCCCTACCTCACCCCTCTAGGTGGTCGCAAAGCACCAAGCTGATCGCCCTGTGCTTTGTAGCTGCTTCCCGTTAGCTATCTATTTCATATTTGATACTGTATATATGTCAGTGCTACTCTCTCGCTTCTTCCCAGCTTACCCTTCCCCCTCCCCATGTCCTCAAGTCCATTCTCTATGTCTGCGACTCTATTCCTGTCTTGTCCCTAGGTTCATCAGAACCATTAAAATTTTTTTTTTAGATTCCATATATTTGTGTTAGCATACTGTATTTGTTTTTCTCTTTCTGAGTTACTTCGCTCTGTATGACAGACTCTAGGTCCATCCACCTTGCTACAAATAACTCAGTTTCGTTCCCTTTTATGGCTGAGTAATATTCCATTATGTATATGTGCCACATCTTCTTTATCCATTCATCTGTCGATGGACACTTAAGTTACTTCCGTGTCCTGGCTATTGTAAATAATGCTACAGTGAACATTGTGGTACATGACTCTGTTTGAATTATGGTTTTTTCAGGGTATATGCCCAGTAGTGGGATTGCTGGGTCATATGGTAATTCTATTTTTAGTTTTTTAAGGAACCTCCATACTGTTCTCCATAGTGGCTGTATCAATTTTCATTCCCACCAACAGTGCAAGAGGGTTCCCTTTTCTGCACACCCTCTCCAGCATTTATTGTTTGTAAACTTTTTGATGATGGCCATTCTGACTGGTGTGAGGTGATACCTCATTGTGGTTTTGATAACATTTCTCTAATGATTAGTGATATTGAGCTTCCTTTCATGTGTTTGTTGGCAATCTGTATATCTTCTTTGGAGAAATGTCTGTTTAGGTCTTCTGTCCATCTTTGGATTGGGTTGTTTTTTTTTTTTGATATTGAGCTCATGAGCTGCTTGTATATTTTGGAGATTGATCCTTTGTCAGTTACTTCATTTACAAATGTTTTCTCCCATTCTGAAGGTTGTCTCTTTGTCTTGTTTATGGTTTCTTTTACTGTGCAAAAGCTTTTAAGTTTCATTAGGTCCCATTTCTTATTTTTGTTTTTATTTCCATTTCTCTAGGAGGTGGATCAAAAAGGATCTTGCTGTGATTTATGTCATAGAGTGTTCTTCCTATGTTTTTCTCTAAGAGTTTGATAGTTTCTGGCCTTACATTTAGGTCTTTAATCCATTTTGAGCTTATTCTTGTGTATTGTGTTAGGGAGTGTTCTAATTTCAGTCTTTTACATGTAACTGTCCAGTTTTCACAGCACCACTTACTGAAGCGATTGTCTTTTCTCCATTGTATATTCTTGCCTCCCTTATCAAAGATAAGGTGACCATATGTACATGGGTTAATCTGTGGGCTTTCTATCCTGTTCCATTGATCTATATTTATTTTTTTGTGCCAGTACCATACTGTCTTGATTACTGTAGCTTTCTAGTATAACCTGAAATCAGGGAGCCTGATTCCTCCAGCTCCATTTTTCTTTCTCAAGATTGCTTTAGCTGTTCGGGGTGCTTTGTGTTTCCATACAAATTGTGAAATTTTTTGTTCTAGTTCTGGGAAGACTGCCATTAGTAGCTTGATAGAGATTGCACTGAATCTGTAAATTGCTTTGGGTAGTATAGTCATTTTCACAATGTTGATTTTTCCATTCCAGGAACATGGTGTTTCTTTCCATCTGTTTGTATCATCTTTAATTTATTCCTCAGTGTCTTATAGTTTTCTGCATACAGGTCTTTGGTCTTTTTAGGTAGCTTTATTCCTAGGCATTTTATGCTTTTTGTTGCACTGGTAAATAGGACTGTTTCCTTAATTCTCTTTCAGATTTATCATCATTAGTGTATAGGAATGCAAGAGATTTTTATGTATTAATTTTGTATTGTGCTACTTTACCAAATTCATTGGTTAGCTCTAGTAGTTTTCTGGTAGCATGTTTAGGATTCTCTATGTATCATGTCATCTGCAAACAGTGGCAGTTTTACTTCTTCTTTTGTGATTGGGATTCCTTTTATTTTTTTTTCTTCTCTGATTGCTGTGGCTGAAACTTCAAAAACTATTTTGAATAATAGCGATGAGAGTGGTGAACCTTGTTTTGTTCCTGGTCTTAGAGGAAATGGTTTCATTTTTTTTTTTTACCATTAACAGTGATGTTGGCTGTGGGTTTATCATATATCGTCTTTATTATGTTGAGGTAGGTTCCCTCTGTGCCTACCTTCTGGTGAGTTTTCTATCATAATTTGGTGTTGAATGTTGTTGAAAGTTTTTTCTGCATCTATTGAGATGATCATATTATTTTTCTTTCAGTTTGTTCATATGGTGTATCACATTGATTGATTCGTGTATATTGAAGAATCCTTGCATTCCTGGGATAAACCCCAGTTGATCATGGGGTATGACCCTTTTAATATGCTGTTGGTTTCTGTTTGCTTGTATTTTGTTCATGATTTTTGCATGTATGATCATCAGTTATACTGGCCTGTAGTTTCCTGTTTTTGTGACATCTTTGTCAGGTTTTTGTATCAGGGGATGGTGGCCCTGTAGAATGGGTTTGGGAGTGTTTCTCTCTGTGCTATATTTTGGGAAAGTTTGAGAAGGATAGTTGTTCAGTCTTCTATAATGTTTGAGAGAATTCACCTGTGAAGCCATGTGGTCCTGGACATTTTTTTGTTGGAAGAGTTTTAATCAGAATTTCAATTTCAGTGCTTGAGATTGGTCTCTTTATATTTTCTATTTCTTACTCTTTCAGTCTTGGAAATTTGTGCTTTTCTAAGAATTTGTCCATTTCTTCCAGGTTGTCCATTTTATTGGTATAGAGCTGCTTGTAGTAATCTCTCATGACCCTTTGTATTTCTGCAGTGTCAGTTGTTACTTCTCCTTTTTCATTTCTAATTCTATTGATTTCAGTCTTCTCCCTGTTTTTCTTCATGGGTTTGGGTAATGGTTTATCAATTTTGTTTATCTTCTCAAAGAACCAGCTTTTAGTTTTATTGATCTTTGCTATCATTTACTTATATTTTTCTCATTTATTTCTGATCTGATTTTTATGATTTCTTCTGCTAACTTCAGGGTTTTTTTGTTCTTCTTTCTATAATTGCTTTAGGTGTAAGGTTAGGTTGTTTTCTTAAGATTTTTCTTGTTTCTTGAGGTAGGATTGTATTGCTATAATCTTCGCTCTTATAACTGCTTTTGCTGCATCCCATAGGTTTTGGGTCGTTGTGTTCTCATTGTCATTTGTTTCTATTTATATTTTGATTTCCTCTTTGATTTCTTCAGTCATCTCTTGGTTATTTAGTAGTGTACTCTTTAACCTGCATGTGTTTGTATTTTTTGCAGTTTTCTTCCAGTAATTGATATCTAGTCTCATACTGTTGTGGTCTGAAAAGATACTTCATACAATTTCAATTTTCTTAAATTTACAGAGGTTTGATTTATGATCCAAGGTATGATCTGTCCTGGAGAGTGTTCCATGAGCTCTTAAGAAGAAAGTGTAGTCTCTTGTTTTGGGACGGAATGTCCTATAAATATAAATTACGTTCTTCTTGTAATGTACCATTTAAAGCTTTTGTTTCCTTATTTATTTTTATTTTGGATGATCTGTTCATTGGTAAAAGTGGGGTGTTAAAGTCCCCTACTATTTTCATGTTACTGTCGATTTCCCCTTTTATGGCTGTTAGCAGTTGCCTTATGTATTTAGGCGCTCCTATGTTGGGTGCATAAATATTTGCAATTGTTGTATCTTCCTCTTGGATTGATCCCTTGATCGTTATGTAGTGTCCTTCTTTGTTCCTTGTAATAGTCTCTATTTTAAAGTCCATTTTGTCTGATATGAGAATTGCTACTCTAGCTTTCTTTTGATTTCCATTTGCATGGAATATATTTTTCCATCCTCTCACTTTCAGTCTGTATGTGTCCCTATGTCTGAAGTGGGTCTCTTTTAGACAGTGTATACACAGGTCTTGTTTTTGTATCCATTCAATCAGTCTATGTCCTTTGGTTGGAACATTTAATCCATTTATATTTCAGGTAATTATTGATATGTATGTTCCTATTATCATTTTCTTAATTGGTTTAGGTTTGTTTTTGTATATTTTTTCCTTCTCTTGTGTTTCCTGCCTAGAGAAGATCTTTTAGCATTTGTTGTAAAGCTGGTTTGGTGGTGCTGAATTCTCTTAGCTTTTGCTTGTCTGTAAAGGTTTTGTTTTTTTCTTCGAATCTGAATGAGATACTTGCTGGGTAGAGTAATCTTGGTTGTAGGTTTTTCCCTTTCATCTGTTTAAATATGTCCTGTGACTCCCTTCTGGCTTGCAGAGTTTGTACTGAAAGATCAGCTCTTAACCTTATGGGGATTCCCTGGTATGTTATTTGTTGCTTTTCCCTCACTGCTTTTAATATTTTTTCCTTGTATTTAATTTTTGATAATTTGATTAATATTTCTCTTGGTGTGTCCTTGGAGTTACCCTGTATGGGCCTCTCTGCACTTCCTTGACTTGATTGACTATTTCCTTTCCCATGTTATGGAAGTTTTCAACTGTAATCTCTACAAATATTTTCTCAGACCCTTTCTCTTTCTCTTCTTCTTTTGGGACCCCAAAAGAGATTTTGAATGTTGGTGTGCTTAATGTTGGTGTGTTTAATGTTGTCCCAGAAGTCTCTGAGACTGTCCTCAATTCTTTTATTTCTTTTTTCTTTATTCTCCTCTGTGGTAATTATTTCCACTATTTTATCTTCTAGGTCACTTATCCGTTCTTCTGCCTCAGTTAGCCTGCTTTTGATTCCTTCTAGAGAATTTTTAATTTCATTTTTTGTGTTGTTCATCATTGTGTGTTTTCTCTTTAGTTCTTCTCTGCCTTTCTTAAACGTTTCTTGTATTTTCTCTCTTCTATTTCCAAGGTTTTGGATTACCTTTACTATCATTACTCTGAATTCCTTTTCAGGTAGACTGCCTATTGCCTCTTCATTTGTTTCATCTGGTGGGTTTTTACCTTGCTCCATCATCTGCTGCATATTTCTCTGTCTTCTCATTTTTTTTAACTTAGTGTGTTTTGGGTCTCCTTTTTGCAGGTTGCATGTTTGTAGTTCCCGGTGTTTTTGGTTTCTGCCCCTAGTGGCTGGGGTTAGTTCATTTGCTTCTTCAGGCTTCCTGCTGAGGGGACTGGTCCCTGTGTTCTGGTGGGTGGGGCTGGATCTTGTCTTTTTGGTGGGCAGGGCTGCATCTGGTCGTGTGTTTTGGAGTGTCTGGGAACTTAATATGGTTTTAGGCATCCTCTCTGCTAATGGGTAGGGTTGTGTTCCTGTCTGCTAGTTGAATGGCATGGGGCGTCCAGCACTGGAACCTGCTGGTTGTTAGGTGGAGCTGGGTCTTAGCGTTGAGACAGAGATCTTTGGGAGAGCTCCTGCCAGTTGATATTATGTAGGGCTGGGAGGTCTCTGGTGGTCCAGTGTCCTGAACTTGGTTCTCCCACCTCAGAGGCTCAGGCCTGATGGCAGGCCAGAGCACCAAGACCCTGTCAGGAACATGGCTCAGAAGAAAAGGGAAGAAAGAAAGAAAGAAAAAATAAATAAATGTAAATTAAAAAATAATAAATAACATTTTTTAACAAATTAAAAAATTATTTTAAAAAAACAAAGTGAGCAACCAAACCAATAAACAAATACACCAATGAAAACAAGTGCTAAAAACTAAACTAAGATAGACATAAAAATCAGAGACAAATCAGTCACGCACAGCAAATCCCAAATCTACAGTTGCTCCCAAAGTCCAGCACCTCAATTTTGGGACAGTTTGTTTTCTATTCAGGTATTCCACAGATGCAGGGTACATCAAGTTTATTTTGGAGATTTTATCTGCTGCTCCTGAGGCTGCACAGAGAAATTTCCCTTTGTCCTCCTTGTTTGCACAGCTCCTGGGGCTCAGCTTTGGTTTGGGGCCCACCTCTATGTGTAGGTCACCCTCAGGGGAAGGAATCTCCTCTTTTCATACACCCCGAAACAATGGTCTCTTGCCTCTTAGGCACATCCAGACTCTTTCCCGGACTCCCTCCCAGCTAGCTGTGGTGCACTAGTTCCCTTCAGGCTGTGGTCACGCAGCCAACCCCAGTCCTATCCCTGGGATTTGACCTCCAAAGCCCGGGTTTCAGCTCACAGCCCCCACCCTCCCCGGATGGTGAGCAGACAAACCTCTCAGGCCGGTGAGTGCTGGTCAGCACCGATCCTCTGTGTGGGAATCTCTCCGCTTTCCCTGTACAACCCTGTTGCTGCTCTCTCCTCTGGGGCTCCAAAGCTTCCCCCCTGCCCATGCCCCATCTCTGCCAGTGAATGGGCTTCCTAGTGTGTGAAAACTTTTCCTCCTTCACAGCTCCCTCCCAGAGGTGCAGGTCCCATCCCTTTTCTTTTGTCTCTGTTTTTTCTTTTTTCTTTAGCCCTACCCATGTATGTGGGGAGTTCCTTGCCTTTTGGGAAGTCTGAGGTCTTCTGCCAGCGTTCAGTAGGTCTTCTGTAGAAGTTGTTCCACATGTAGATGTATTTTTGATGTATTTGTGGGGAGGAGGGTGATCTCCACGTCTTACTCCTCCACCATCATGAAGGTCCCCCATCTCCCTTTATTTATAGTGTCTTCTGTCTCTTGGAAAATTTAAAATTTCATCTTACAAAATTCTTCAAACTTTCACTAAAATTCATCAGAATGTCTTATGTCATTTTATGTCTTGTTTAAAAAGATCTTCCCTATCTTAACTTCATATCCATTGACTCTTAGATTTTTAAATATAACTATACAGTTCTGCTGTTTTTATTGAGATTTTTCATTTATCTTGATTTTTTTGTGTGAAAACTTTTACCTATATAATGAATTGTCTATTCCAATAATTCATCTTTTTTGAATAGTTTATGTTTTAGCCATTAATTTAAGTAACACCCATGTCATACTCTAGATTCACATATATTCCTTGTTGTATTTGGGGTTCTTCTTTTTCCTTTTTAGTTTTACATTCTCAGTTATTGTAGCTTACGATATGTTTGAATATTGGGTAGCTATTTGCCCTTTATTTTTCTTATCCAAAATTGTCTTGCATATTATTGTGCATTTAGTTTTCTCTATGAAGTTGAGAATCAGTTGATCAGGTTTGGTGAAAAGTCCAGTTGCAGACTCTATGTGGACTGCTTTGAAGTTAACATATTGTTTGGGGACTGTTGACATATTTATTTTAATGAGCATGTTATATCACTGTATTTATTCAAGTGTTTTTTAACATCTAGAAAATACATTTTAGAGGTTTTTTGTTTTCTTTTTTTGTTTGTTTGTTTGTTTGTTTTTTTGCGGTACGTGGGCCTCTCACTGTTGTGGCCTCTCCATTGCGGAGCACAGGCTCCGGACGTGCAGGCTCAGCAGCCATGGCTCACAGGCCTGGCCGCTCTGCAGCATGTGGGATCTTCCCGGACCGGGGCACGTACCCATGTCCACTGCATCGGCAGGCGGACTCAACCACTGTGCCACCAGGGAAGCCCCTATTTTGTTTTTTAAATGAAGATCTTGCATGTATTTGTATACTCTTATTCCTATCTAAGTATTTCCTAGTAGTTACTGTGGTAAATGGCATTTTTTTCTGTTACATTTTCTAATTGGTTATAGGTAAAATAGAGAAAAACTATGGATTTTTCTTTTACCTCTTTATTGGAGTATAATTGCTTTACAGTGGTGTGTTAGTTTCTGCTTTATAACAAAGTGAATCAGTTATACATATACATATGTTCCCATATCTCTTCCCTCTTGCGTCTCCCTCCCTCTCCCCCTCCCAATCCCACCCCACCAGGAGGTCACAAAGCACAGAGCTGATCTCCCTGTGCTGTGCGGCTGCTTCCCACTAGCTATCTACCTTACGTTTGGTAGTGTATATATGTCCATGCCTCTCTCTAACTTTGTCACAGCTTACCCTTCCCCCGCCCTCAATATCCTCAAGTCCATTCTCTAGTAGGTCTGTGTCTTTATTCCTGTCCTGACCCTAGGTTCTTCATGACATTTTTTTCTCTTAAGTTCCATGTATATATGTTAGCATACGGTATTTGTCTTTCTCTTTCTGACTTACTTCACTCTGTATGACAGACTCTAGGTCTATCAACCTCATTACAAATAGCTCAACTTCATTTCCTTTTATGGCTGAGTAATATTCCATTGGATATATGTGCCACATCTTCTTTATCCATTCATCCGATGATGGACACTTAGGTTGTTTCTATCTCTGGGCTATTGTAAATAGAGCTGCAATGAACATTTTGGTACATGACTCTTTTTTTCTTTTTTTTTTTTGTGGTACGCGGGCCTCTCACTGCTGTGGCCTCTCCTGTTGCGGAGCACAGACTCCGGACGCACAGGCTCAGTGGCCATGGCTCACGGGCCCACCCGCTCCACGGCATGTGGGATCTTCCTGGACCGGGGCATGAACCCGTGTCCCCTGCATCGGCAGGCGAACTCTCAACCACTGCGCCACCAGGGAACCCCCATGACTCTTTTTGAATTATGGTTTTCTCAGGGTATATGCTGAGTAGTGGAATTGCTGGGTCATATGGTAGTTCTATTTGTAGTTTTTAAGGAATCTCCATACTGTTCTCCACAGTGGCTGTATCAATTTACATTCCCACCAACAGTGCAAGAGGGTTCCCTTTTCTCTGCACCCTCTCCAGCAATTATTGTTTCTAGATCTTTTGATGATGGCCATTCTGACTAGTGTGAGATGATATCTCATTGGAGTTTTGATTTATATTTCTCTAATGATTAATGATGTAAGCGTTGTTTCATGTGTTTGCTGGCAGTCTATATCTTCTTTGGAGAAATGTCTATTTATGTCTTCGGCCCATTTTTGGATTGGGTTGTTTGTTTTTTTGTTATTGAGCTGCATGATCTGCTTATATATTTTGGAGATTAATCCTTTGTCAGTTGCTTCATTTGCAAATATTTTCTCCCATTCTGAGGGTTATCTTTTGGTCTTGTTTATGGTTTCCTTTGCTGTGCAAAAGCTTTGAAGTTTCATTAGGTCCCATTTGTTTATTTTTTTTTTTATTTCCATTTCTCTAGGAGGTGGGTCAAAAAAGATCTTGCTGGAATTTATGTCATAGAGTGTTCTGCCTAAGTTTCCCTCTAAGAGTTTTATAGTGTCTGGCCTTACATTTAGGTCTTTAATCCATTTTGAGCTTATTTTTATGTATGGTGTTAGGGAGTGTTCTTATCTCATACTTTTACATGTACCTGTCCTGTTTTCCCAGCACCACTTATGGAAGAGGCTGTCCTTTCTCCACTGTACATTCCTGCCTCCTTTACCAAAGATAAGGTGACCATATGTGCGTGGGGTTATCTCTGGGCTTTCTATCCTGTTCCATTGATCTATATTTCTGTTTTTGTGCCAGTTCCATACTGTCTTGATTACTGTAGCTTTGTAGTATAGTCTGAAGTCAGGGAGCCTGATTCATCCAGCTCTGTTTTTCTTTCTCATGATTGCTTTGGCTATTTGTGGTCTTTTGTGTTTCCATACAAATTGTGAAATTTTTTGTTCTAGTTCTGTGAAAAATACCAGTGGTAGTTTGATAGGGATTGCATTGAATCTGTAGATGGCTTTGGGTAGTAGAGTCATTTTCACAATGTTGATTCTTCCAATCCAAGAACATGGTATATCTCTCCATCTATTTGTATCATCTTTAATTTCTTTCATCAGTGTCTTTTAACTTTCTGCATACAGGTCTTTTGTCTCCTTAGGTAGGTTTATTCCTAGATATTTTATTCTTTTTGTTGCAATGGTGAATGGGAGTGTTTTCTTGATTTCACTTTCAGATTTTTCATCATTAGTGTATAGGAATGCCAGAGATTTCTGTGCATTAATTGTGCATCCTGCTACTTTACCCAATTCATTGATTAGCTCTAGTAGTTTTCTCGTAGCATCTTTAGGATTCCCTATGTATAGTATCATGTCATCTGCAAACAGTGACAGCTTTACTTCTTCTTTTCCAATTTGATTTCTTTTATTTCCTTTTCTTCTCTTATGGCTGTGGCTAAAACTTCCACAACTGTGTTGAATAAGAGTGGTGAGAGTGGGCAACCTTGTCTTTTTCCTGATCTTAGTGGAAATGGTTTCAGTTTTTCACCATTGAGGACGATGTTGGCTGTGGGTTTGTCATATATGGCCTTTATTATGTTGAGGAAAATATCCTCTATGTCTACTTTCTGCTGGGTTTTTATCATAAATGAGTGTTGAATTTTGTTGAAAGCTTTCTGTGCATCTGTTGAGATGACCATATGGTTTTTCTCCTTCAATTTGTTAATATTGTTTATCACATTGATTGATTTGCATATATTAAAGAGTCCTTGCATTCCTGGAATAAACCTCACTTGATCATGGTGTATGATCCTTTTTTTTTTTTTTTTTTTGCCATACGCAGGCCTCTCACTGTTGTGGCCTCTCCCGTTGCGGAGCACAGGCTGCGGACGCGCAGACTCAGCGGCCATGGCTCACGGGCCCAGCCGCTCCGCGGCATGTGGGATCTTCCCGGACTGGGGCACGAACCCGCGTCCCCTGCATCGGCAGGCGGACTCTCAACCACTGCGCCACCAGGGAAGCCTGTATGATCCTTTTAATGTGCTGTTGTATTCTGTTTGCTAGTATTTTGTTGATGATTTTTGCATCTGTGTTCATCAGTGATATTGGCCTGTAGTTTTCTTTCTTTGTGATATCCTTGTCTGGTTTTGGTATCAAGGTGATGGTGGCCTCGTGGAATGAGTTTGGGAGTGTTCCTCCCTTTGCTATATTTTGGAAGAGTTTGAGAAGGATAGGTGTTAGCTCTTCTCTAAATGTTTGATAGAATTCGCCTGTGAAGCCATCTGGTCCTGGGCTTTTGTTTGTTGGAAGATTTTTAATCACGGTTTCAATTTCAGTGCTTGTGATTGGTCTGTTCATATTTTCTATTTTTTCCTGATTCAGTCTTGGCAGGTTGTGCGTTTCTGAGAATTTGTCCATGTCTTCTAGGTTGTCCATTTTATTGGCATAGAGTTGCTTGTAGTAATCTCACACGATCTTTTGTATTTCTGCAGTGTCAGTTGTTACTTCTCCTTTTTCATTTCTAATTCTATTGATTTGAGTCTTCTCCCTTTTTTTCTTGCAGAGTCTGGCTAATGGTTTATCAATATTGTTCATCTTCTCAAAGAACCAGCTTTTAATTTTATTGATCTTTCCTATCGTTTCATTCATTTGTTTTTCATTTATTTCTGACCTGATTTTTATGATTTCTATCCTTCTGCTTACTTTGGGGTTTTTTTGTTCTTCTTTCTCTAATTGCTTTAGGTGCAAGTTTAGGTTGTTTATTCGAGATGTTTCCTGTTTCTTAAGGTAGGATTGTATTGCTATAAACTTCCCTCTTAGAACTGCTTTTGCTTCATCCCATAGATTTTGGGTCGTTGTGTCTCCATTGTCATTTGTTTCTAGGTATTTTTTTATTTCCTCTTTGATTTCTTCAGTGATCACTTACTTATTAAGTAGTGTATTGTTTTGCCTCCATGTGTTTGTATTTTTTACCGATCTTTTCCTGTCATTGATATCTAGTCTCATAGTGTTGTTGTCGGAAAAGATACTTGATACAATTTCAATATTCTTAAATTTACCAAGGCTTGATTTATGACCCAAGATATGATCTATCCTGGAGAATGTTCCATGAGCACTTGAGAAAAAAGTGTATTCTGTTGTTTTTGGATGGAATGTCCTATAAATATCAATTAAGTCCATCTTGTTTAATGTATCATTTAAAGCTTGTGTTTCCTTTTTAATTTTCTGATTGGATGATCTGTCCATTGGTGAAAGTGGGGTGTTAAAGTCCCCTACTATGGATGTGTTACTGTCGATTTCCCCTTTTATGGCTGTTAGTATTTGCCTTATGTCTTGAGGTGCTCCTATGTTGGGTGCATAAATATTTATAATTGTTATATCCTCTTCTTGGATTGATCCCTTGATCATTATATATTGTCCTTCTTTGTCTCTTGTTATAGTGTTTATTTTAAAGTCTATTTTGTCTGATATGAGAAATGCTACTCTAGTTTTCTTTTGATTTCCATTTGCATGAAATATCTTTTTCCATCCCCTTACTTTCAGTCTGTATGTATCTCTAGGTCTGATGTGGGTCTCTTGTAGACAGCAAATATATGGGTCTTGTTTTTATATCCATTCAGCTAATCTGTGTCTTTTGGAGGGAGCATTTAGTCCATTTACATTTAAAGTAATTATTGATATGTATTTTCCTATTCCCATTTTATTAATTGTTTTGGGTTCATTATTGCAGGTCTTTTCCTTCTTTTGTGTTTCTTGCCTAGAGAAGGTCCTTTAGCAGTTGTTGTAAACCTGGTTTGGTGGTGCTAAATTCTCTCAGCTTTTGTATGTCTGTAAAGGTTGTAATTTCTCCATCAAATCTGAATGAGATCCTTGCTGGGTAGAGTAATCTTGGTTGCATATGTTTCTCCTTCATCACTTTAAATATGTCCTGCTAGTCCCTTCTGGCTTGCAGAGTTTCTGCTGAAAGATCAGCTGTTAACCTTATGGGGATTCCCTTTTGTGTTATTTGTTGTTTTTCCCTTGCTGCTTTTAATATGTTTTCTTTGTATTTAATTTTTGACAGTTTGATTAATATGTGTCTTGGCGTATTTCTCCTTGGATTTATCCTGTATGGGACTCTCTGTGCTTCCTGGGCTTGATTAACTCTTTCCTTTCCTATATTAGGGAAGTTTTCAACTATAATCTCTTCAAATATTTTCTCAGTCCCTTTCTTTTTCTCTTCTTCTTCTGGAACCCCTATAATTTGAATGTTGGTGCATTTAATATTGTTCCTGAGGTCTCTGAGACTGTCCTTAGTTCTTTTCATTCTTTTTTCTTTATTCTACTCTGCAGTAGTTATTTCCACTATTTTATCTTCCAGGTCACTTATCTGTTCTTCTGCCTCAGTTATTCTGCTATTGATCCCATCTAGAGTATTTTTAATTTCATTTATTGTGTTGTTCATCATTGTTTGTTTCATCTTTAGTTCTTCTAGGTCCTTGTTAAATGTTTCTTGCATTTTGTCTATTCTATTTCCAAGATTTTTGATCATCTTTACCATCATTATTCTGAATTCTTTTTCAGGTAGACTGCCTATTTCCTCTTCATTTGTTAGGTCTGGTGGGTTTTTATCTTGCTCCTTCATCTGCTGTGTGTTTTTCTGTCTTCTCATTTTGCTTATCTTACTGTGTTTGGGGTCTCCTTTTTGCAGGCTGCAGTTCGTAGTTCCCGTTGTTTTTGGTGTCTGTTCGCAGTGGCTAAAGTTGGTTCAGTGTGTTGTGTAGGCTTCCTGGTTGAGGGGACTAGTGCCTGTGTTCTGGTGGATGAGGCTGGATCTTGTCTTTCTGGTGGGCAGGTCCAAGTCTGGTGGTGTGTTTTGTGGTGTCTGTGGACTTATTCTGATTTTAGGCAGCCCCTCTGCTAATGGGTGGGGTTGTGTTTCTGTCTTGCTAGTTGTTTGGCATAGGATGTCCAGCACTGTAGCTTGCTGTTCATTGAGTGAAGCTGGATGCTGGAGTTGAGATGGAGATCTCTGGGAGACTTTCACCATTTGATATTATGTGGAGCTTGGAGGTCCCTTGTGGACCAGTGTCCTGAAGTTGGCTCTCCCACCTCAGAGGCACAGCACTGACTCCTGACTGCAGCACCAAGAGCCTTTCATCCACATGGCTCAGAATAAAAGGGAGAAAAAGTAGAAGGAAAGAATTAGTAGAAAGAAAGAAAGAGAGAGAGAAAGGAGGGAGGGAGGAAGGAAGGAAGGGAAGGAAGGAAAAAAGAAAGAAGATAAAGTAAGATAAAATCTAATAAAATTATTAAAATAATTATTAAAAAAAAACAAAAACGGACGGATACAACCCTAGGACAAATGATGGAAGCAAAGCTATACAGACAAAATCTCACACAGAAGCATACACATACACACTCACAAAAAGAGGAAAAGGGGAAAAAAATCATAAATCTTGCTCTCAAAGTCCACCTCGTGAATTTGGGATGATTCGTTGTCTGAAGGAAGGAAGGAAGGAAAGAAAGAAAGGAAGAAGTTAAAGTAAAATAAAATAAAGTTATTAAAATAAAAAATAATTATTAAGAAAAGGAAAACGGACGGATAGAACCCTAGGACAAATGGTGGAAGCAGAGCTCTACAGACAAAATCTCACACAGAAGCATATACATACACACTCACAAAAAGAGGAAAAGTGGAAAAAATAATAAATCTTGCTCTTAAAGTCCACCTCCTCATTTTGGGATGATTCGTTGTCTATTCATGTATTCCACAGATGCAGGTACATCAAGTTGATTGTGGAGATTTAATCCGCTGCTTCTGAGGCTGCTGGGAGAGATTTCCCCTTCTCTTCTTTGTTCTCACAGCTCCCAGGGGCTCAGTTTTGGATTTGGCCCTGCCTCTGCGTGTAGGTCGCCGGAGGGCGTCTGTTCTTCACTCAGACAGGACGGGGTTAAAGGAGCAGCTGATTCGGGGGCTCTGGCTCACTCAGGCCGGGAGGCGGGAGGGGCACGGAGTGCGGGGTGAGCCTGCGGCGGCAGAGGCCTGCGTGACGTTGCACCAGCCTGAGGCATGCCGTGCATTCTCTCGTGGGAGTTGTCCCTGGATCACGGGACCCTAGCAGTGGCGGGCTGCACAGGCTCCCCGGAAGGGGGGTGTGGATAGTGACCTGTGCTCGCACACAGGCTTCTTGGTGGCGGCAGCAGCAACCTTAGTGTCTCATGCCTGTCTTGGGGTCCGTGCTTTTAGCCGCGGCTTGTGCCTGTCTCTGGAGCTTCTTTAAGCAGTGCTCTTAATCCCCTCTCCTCGAGCACCAGGAAACAAAGAGGGAAGAAAAAGTCTCTTGCCTCTTCGGCAGGTCCAGACTTTTCCCTGGACTCCCTCCCGGCTAGCTGTGGCGCACTAACCTCCTGCAGGCTGTGTTCACGCAGCCAACCCCAGTCCTCTCCCGGCACTCCACACTCCAACCGAAGTCTAAGCCGCAACTCCCAGCCTCGCCCGCCCCGGTGGGGGAGCATACAAGCCTCTCGGGCTGGTGAGTGCCGGTCGGCACCAATCCTCTGTGCGAGAATCTCTCCCCGCTTTGCCCTCTGCACCCCTGTTGCTGTGCTCTCCTCCGCGGCTCCAAAGCTTTCCCCCTCCTCTACCCACAGTCTCCGCCCGCGAAGGGGCTTCCTACCTAGTGTGTGGAAGCTTTTCCTCCTTCACAGCTCCCTCCCACTGGTGCATATCCCGTCCCTATCCTTTTGTCTCTGTTTATTCTTTTTTCTTTTGCCCTACCCAGGTACATGGGGAGGTTCTTGCCTTTTGGGAGGTCTGAGGTCTTCTGCCAGCGTTCAGTAGGTGTAGGAGTTGTTCCACGTGTAGATGTCAACTATGGATTTTTATATGCTGCTCTTGTATCTGACCATGTTTCTTTTTGTATATCAATTAGTTTTTAAGCTGGTTCTCTTGTTGCTAGCTCTTCAACTAGTGTTGCTGCCTAGGTCTTCCTTTTCAATGATTTGCCGTGATTTCCATTGAAAGGCAGCAAATGCTTCTGAACTTTACTGTCACTAGAATTGCTTCTCAAGCACTTCATCGTCAAGATGCCTGCTGTTAACCCCAAACTCATTGCAAATGTACTTTACGGAGAAGCTAGGTTTGTCAGTACACTAATATGCTGAAAATAATTCAGTTTCTAAATTACGTTTTGGAATACTTGGTGCATTTTGCCAAAAGATACTTGAAAGAGCATGTGTTTTCCATGGCTCTTGACAATTTATATTGGTCAAATATTTCTGTTTAATTTTGGTCTAGTTGGGCTCAAAAATAGGGGCCTAGTTTTGGACAAGAGGGAAAATATCTTTAAAATAGCTTCAAAAGTATTTATATGAAGTTAATTTAGGTTAGTTCCTTTGATGACTTGTCTCTGGGAATAGAGTTGCCTAATAAAATACAGGATGCCCAGTTAAATTTTTTTTTTTTGCGGTACGCGGGCCTCTCACTGTTGTGGCCTCTCCCGTTGTGGGGCACAGGCTCCGGACGCGCAGGCTCAGCGGCCACGGCTCACGGGACCAGCCGCTCCGCGGCATGTGGGATCTTCCCGGATTGGGGCACGAACCCGTGTCCCCTGCATCGGCAGGCAGACTCCCAACCACTGAGCCACCAGAGAAGACCAAGGATGCCCAGTTAAATTTGAATATCAGATAAACAACAAATAATTTTTTAGTGTATGTCCTATATCATATTTGAGACATATTCATTCCATGCAATATTTGGGACATATTTATAATAAAAAATTATTTGTTGTTTATCTCAATTTAAATTTAACTGGGTGTCTTGTATTTTTCTTTGCTACATCTGGTGACCCTGTCTGGGAAGGCATTGTGAGCAGACATAGATATTGCGGTATGTAGACACCAATAGTAACGATGTGACCATCTCTTCTGATAAAGGAAGTAGTGGAAAACAGAAGAAAGTCACTTTCAGAGGAAAAGACTTTGAAGTCTTATTCACTCACCTTGGTCTGTTCAGGGCTGGGAATGATGAATTTTTCAGCTTCTCTCTTCAGCTTAAGCCCCTCTTAGGAAAGTAGCAAAACAGTCATGTAATGTTACATAGAATTTATTTTAATATTTCTGCCACTTTTTGAGTTACATTTTTGGATTTGTTTCATTACAGTTTTAAAAAGATAATTGAAGTAATGATAAACTAGGAGTCAGGGCCCTGAATTTGAATAGTATCTCAGTGCCTCTGTAACTGTGTGACTGTAGCAGGCATTAAATTAGCACTTTTCATATATACACTGGTTCTCTTTGTTCCAGGGATATGGTGGGATCGCACCTCCTAACCCCAAATACTCATGACTTGCTTTGGTTAATAAACTATGATTGGAAACTTTAAAAGCCAAAGTTTTATTTGCTACGTCCCTACCCCAGCCATAGTGATCTTGGAAACATGGTAAGATGGAACCTTGGATTGCTTGAGTCCCTGAGTGACCACGATGAGCAAAGGTGACCCTTCAGTCACATGCTGAATATGTAGTATGAATGAGAAATAGTTTAAACCAGCAGTTCTAAGGCTGTTTTGTTACTGCAGCATAACATAACCCACATTGACAGATATGTGTGGTATTAGCCTATTGGTTGGGTGCTGGCTAGTAGAAAACTATTATTAGAGATGAGACAAATGATGAACTGTCTCCTGTGATAATTTGGAAAGGAGTTAATGTACTTACTTAATTTGTATCTCTAGAAGAAGAGGTAGAAAATAGAATGTTAGTAGTGTGTGTGTTGCTGTTCACTGTGACAAGAAAACTCAAGAAAGGTGAATCTGGATAAGGATTGGCCAATTTACAAGCAGGAATAAAAGTACTAGAGTCCACAAATTCAAATAATTGTAAAGTTGGAAGAGGCCACATCCTCCCAATATCAAAGAGGAAGAAATAAAATTGAGAAAGATTTTGGTTAAAAAAGGCTGATTGAACTCAAATGTATGGTCATTACATGTATTGTTAAATCCTCTGAATGGATAAAGTATCTCCTTCAATGTCCAACTAAAGGTATGGAACCAAGTAAATCTTTCTATTAGACAAAGTCGCTCAGGAATAAAAGACTAATATGGTCAGAGCCCTCTGTTAACCTTTGTTGCACTTATATAAAGAAGCAAGAAATAAACATTAGTTTTTTCTAAGTCACAGAGTTCTTGGGCTTCCAAGATTAAGATGTTGACTTTAACTTCTTATCTTTTTCTTCTTCTGTAAAATGGGATTAATTATACTTGTCTTGTGTACTCCACAAGACAATTGTGAGAATCTTGGATTTGTTCATTAGCATACGTTTACTGAATATCTTTCACATGCTAAGCTTTTGCTAAGCTTAGAAAAACCAAACCTGATCTTTTCTTATAGAGTCAGAAAATTTAAAATACTGTATGATCATTAAGCACAGTGGGCTTTGGTTCACAAAGGAAGCTCAGCTCTCCCAGTATTAGAAAGAAAGCTGTCAAAGAATTCCTAGAGGAGATAAGTGCACTAAATCTTGAAGAATATTTGAGTTATGTCTAAGCAGAGACTATAGTGAGAATGATGGAAGAAGGTTCAAAATCAGGAATCAGTAAGTGCTTGTGGGGTAGTGGTGCTGGATGTGGTTGGAGAGTAGGGAGAAGACAGATCATTAGTCTCTTGTGTGCTAAGTCAAGAAATTAGACTGTTTCTAAATCAAATCATGAATCAAAAAAGGATTTTAATTATGGAGAGAAACAAGAAAAATTGCCTTTTTAGAAATACCACTAAGGCAACAATATATGGTAGCTTGGAGGGGCAGAAAGTACTGGGTAGAAGTTTCCTGAGGTAATACAGGGAAAATAATGCAATGGCAATGGGAGTAGGGAGAAGGGAAAACATTTGAGAGATATTTAGAAAATATTTTGGAAATACTATGATTTGGGTTCTGATTGACTCTGAGATCTCTGGTGTAAGTGGCGGTGGATAAGGATAGAATATAAGAAAGGAAGGATTTTTAGGGAAAGACAGTGTGTTCAATGTTGTCCTTGTAGAGTTTGCTGTTTGCCTGGGTGTTGTATGGGAAGAAAAGTTCAATAAACAATTGGTTTTATAGGACTTGCTCCTATACCCAAGGTCTGAGCAAAAGACATGGATAGCAGAGTCATTGTCATCCAAGAAATAGATGAAGTCTGGGTTTCATTGAGGTTATCTAGAGAGAGGGATAAGGGCATAGGACCAGGGGTGAAGCTATGGGGAATGTAAATATATAATCATGTATGACAGCTCCCTTTTATTGAGTACTTACCATGAACCAGGCACTGTATAAAGAGATTTACATGGATTATTGTTTAACTTCAGTCACATCCTATAAGACAGCTGATGCTTTTAAACTCACTTTACAGAGGAGAAAACAGAATCTCAGAGAGGTAGCTTGCTCAAGGTCATGGAGCTGGTGAGTGGTAGAGTTGAGACTCAAAATCAAGTGATCTGATGTGAGAATTAGCAGTCTTAATCACTGCTTTTAGGGAGAGAGCCATGAAAACCACCAGGAGGCTGTGACCCAGACTTAGGAAGAAATTTGGATGAGAGGGGTATACCAGAAGCCAAGGGAGAAAAGATTTTCAAAGAAAACTCAGTGAGTGAAGGATTATGTGGTAAAATGTTCTGAATGTTGTGAGGACATCAAGGAAGGTAACATGCCTAACTGTTTTTGATGGCTGAGGCAATATTAGTGACCATGGGAAGAGTGGAAGACAAGAGGTAGTGCCTTGAGTAGAAACTAGAGAGAAGCAGAGATGTTGGGTATAAGCTGCTTTGTAGAAGACTCGTGGCCAGGAATGACCTGTGATTTCGGGGTGCATGTGAGGGATGTTTTATTTTATTTTGTTTTGATTTGTAATGGGAAAGATGTGATCATGTTTAGAGGCTAATTAAACAGAATCAGTAGGGTAAAGAGGAGAGAGAGAAAGATGATTGAAATTGGGAGAATAGGTCTAGGAAGCAGGTAGAAGTTTAGCTTGGATAGAAGAAAGGGCACTTCTATTGAGGAAAGAGAGAAGGAATTAAGGAAGGTTCATAGTCAGCAAGTTTGTAGGCAAAGGAAAGAAAGTGTATGTCTGTAAGGTATTTCTCCTACAGACATAAAAACACTTTGAGAGAGGCAAGTACTGTGCCTATACAAATTAAACTTTTTAAGGATTGATAATATGAACATTTTTCTCAAGTTGCTTAATAGAGTTATAGCAAGCAAGGTTTAAAAATATGTCTCTAAATCTAGAAAGGATGTCCAGATTTGTCTTTTTATTTTTGTTTGGTGGCTAGAGGACAGTTACTTTAATATGAACTTGATTATATTCAAGAGAAATTGCATTGGCTGTTCACGCTACAGGATTAAATTAAATCAACAGAAGTTTTCAAAGAGTAGACCCTGTAAATCCCCTCTTGAAGAGGAAGTGACCCCCATGTCCCTCACTCTGTCTGCCCTGGGCCCTTTCATGTTGACTTGATGTCTGACACAGGAAACTCAGTGTCTTAGTTGGCCCGGGCTGCCACAATAGAATATCACAGGATGGATGGCTTAAACAGCAGACATTTATATCTTACTTCTAGAGGCTAGGAAATCCAAGGTCAGGATGCTTATATGGTTTGATTCTGGGAGAGCCCTCTACCTGGCTTGCATATGGCTGCCTTCTTTCTGTGTCCTCTCATGGCAGAGAGAGAGAGAGAGAGGGGAGGGGGGAGGGGCAGGGGGAGGGGGGAGGGGGGAGGGGGGAGGGGAGGGGAGGGGGAGGGAGAGAGAGAGGAGGGAGAGAGAGAGAGGGAGGGAGGGAGGGAGGGAGAGAGAAAGAAATCAAGTGAGCTCTCTGGTTGATCTCTTCGTGTAATCTCATCATGAGGATGCTGCCCTTATGATCTCATATAAACCTAATTACCTCCCAAAGGCCCCATCTACAACTTACCATTGCATTGGGGGTTAGGGTTTCAACATATAAGTTTGGAGGGGACACAAACATCCACTCCATAATACCCTGTGACCCTGGAAGACTTGTTTCCCTTAGAATAACCCCTGTTCCTTTTGCTTTTATATTATCCGGTTAAATCAAAACCTTGCTGATCTTTATTCAAAAGCGTTCAGGTGGTTTTATAGTTTAAAAAAATTACTGTACTTTATTTGCTAAATCGATGTGAAAACTCTTTTGTCTTGTAAAATCACCAAGTCTCTTTTCTCTGACCTAAAAAAGGCATCATAAAATACATACTCGTGCTTAGCAGAACACGACACCTGACATAATAAACATATGCCCTTTTAACTCCTAAGACTTCTGAGTCTACCTCTTACTTTTTAGGCAGGATTTTTGTTGTTGTTGAAATTTTTACTGTGCCCTCACAGGGATTTTTATTTTATTCAAGCAGTGTTTCCTGAAATCAGAAGCAGGGGCTTTAGTGGATACTGCCTGCCTGTTATTTCTTTAGAAAGCTGTTTTCCAATCTGCTGTCGGCTATCAAAACAACATTCTAAACAGATGAATTATTGAAATGTTTGAGGGTGACAAGGGAGCTGAGAAAGGTCCCCTACAGAGGCTGGGATGGCATTTGGGAGAGAAGTGCCTTGGGCTACCTAGTAACAAACAAGGTAGCTCCAAATGAGGGATGTTTTCCAAGCTTATTGCTGGCAAATCCATAACATCTGAGTGATCAGTGATGAGTGTGCTCATGCCTTGAGATGACAAGGCATCGAGATGATGACACCAGAAAATCTAATCGTGCTGTTTGATAGAAAAGGCCATGTTGGAAGAGGATTTTGAGCTGCATTTTTCCCCTCCCTCCCTCCCTCCCTCCCTTCCTTCCTCCCTCCCTCCCTCCCTTCCTTCCTCCCTCCCTCCCTCCCTCCCTGTTTCTTCCTCCTTCTTTCTCTCTTACTTTCTTGGGATTTCTTTAATTGAGCTCTTTCCTGTGCCAGTATGATGATGAGTACTTTACAAATATATCTCATTTAAATCCCCCACAATGCTAGAAGGTAGGTCATATTATATCCATTTTATTTTATTTATTTATTGGAGTAAAATTGCTTTACACTATTTTGTTAGCTTCTGCTCTACAATGAAGTGAATCGGCTATATGTATACCATGTCCATTTTAGAACTGACAAGATCGAACAGTTAGTGGATGCAAGTTATTTTAGAATGGTTTATGAAGCAAATACCATCTCTCTGTCTCTTCTATGAAATCCCAGTTAATCTAGTATTAATCACTAGTATTTTATAGAAGTGGGTTCTTGGGAGGTGGCTTAAAAAGGAGTTTGAGAATCCTACTGAAATTTGTTATACATTTAATGGACATCTAACTCAAAGTGATGGGATCAGATACTGCTTCTTGGAAGAGGTATAATTTGAACAGAATTTTAAGGATGGGATTCAGCCAAAAGTGTGTGGGTAGGACACAAGTTATATCAGGGAGAGAGAGGAGCATATAGCAAGGCTGAGAGTCAAGAGCACCTATGGCATATTTGAAGAACTGTTAAATGTTAGCTTTTGCTACATGAGGGTCATACATAATAAAGAATATCACATAGACTATGTTTCAGTTTCTTGCTTCCTCTTCTTTACTTAATCATGGGTCCCATTAGGGTTATACTGCCAATCAACACTCTGAATATGCATAGAAGATGTAGAATATTGCAAAGCAGCCACTTCTGTAAAAAAAAAAAAAAAGTGATTGTGAAGGGAGAGATTAAAGTATCATTGCCTATTTTAAATCGTTAGCCAAGGAGATCCAACTATTTTATTAAATGTGTTTTTTCTATTATTGTGCCATATCTATCACAGATCTCTTTTCTTTATTTTTATTTTTTTGTATGCATATTTCAAGATTTCATTAAGTGCACATTTTTATTTTATTCTCCCTTCTCTATGTTCATTTACTTCTTTTTAAAAAAATATATTTTCCTTTTAAAAAATATTTTATTAGAATATAGTGGATTTACAATGTTGTCTTAGGTTCAGGTGTATAGCAAAGTGATTTGGTTATACATATACATGTGTCCACTCTTTTATAGATTCTTTTCCCATATCGGTTATTACAGAGTATTGAGTAGAGTTCCCTATGCTATACAGTAGGTCATTATTAGTTATCTATTTTATATATAGTAGTGTGTATATGTCAATCCCAATCTCCCAATTTATGCTCCCTTTTCCACCCTGGTAGCCATAAGTTTGTTTTCTACATCTGCGACTCTATTTCTGTTTTGTAAATAAGTTCATTTGTAACGTTTTTTTAAAGATTCCATTTATAAGCAATATCATATGGTATTTGTCTTTCTGTATCTGACTTACTTCACTCAGTATGACAAACTCTAGGTCCATCCATGTTGCTGCAAATAACATTATTTCATTCTTTTTTATGGCTGAGTAATATTCCATTGTATATATGTCCCGTATCTTCTATATGCATTCATCTGTCATTGGACATTTAGGTTGCTTCCATGACCTGGCTATTGTAAATAGTGCTGCAATGAACATTGGGGTGCATGTATCCTTCCAAATTATGGTTTTCTCTGTATATATGCCCAGGATTGGGATTGCTGGATCATATGGTAGCTCTATTTTTAGTTTTTAAAGGAACCTTCGTACTGTTCTCCATAGTGGCTGTACCAATTTACATTTCCACCAGTAGTGTTGGAGGGTTCTCTTTTCTCCACAACCTCTCCAGCATTTATTGTTTGTAGATTTTTTGATTATGGCCATTCTGACTGTTGTGAAATGATACCTCATTGTAGTTTTGATTCGCATTTCTCTAATAATTAGTGATGTTGAGCATCTTTTCATGTGCCTGTTGGTCACCTGTATGTTTTCTTTGGAGACATGTCTATTTAGATCTTCTGCCCATTTTTTTTTGTGGTACGCGGGCCTCTCACTGCTGCAGCCTCTCCCGTCGCGGAGCACAGGCTCCAGATGCGCAGGCTCAGCGGCCATGGCTCACAGGCCTAGCCGCTCTTTGGCATGTGGGATCTTCCCGGACCAGGGCACGAACCCATGTCCCCTGCATCGGCAGGTGGACTGTCAACCACTGCGCCACCAGGGAAGCCCTTCTGCCCATTTTTTGATTGGTTTATTTGTTGTTTTAATATTAAGCTGCATGAACTGTTTGCATATTTTGGAACTCTGTTTTCAGTCACTTCATTTGCAAATATTTTCTCCCATCCTGAAGGTAGTCTTTTTGTTTTGTTTATGGTTTCCTTTGCTGTGCAAAAGCTTTTAAGTTTAATTAGTTCCCTTTTGTTTATTTTTATTTTCATTACCCTAGGAGGTGGGTCAAAAAAGATCTTGCTGTGATTTATGTCAGAGTGTTCTGGCTGTGTTTTCCTCTAAGAGTTTTATAGTATCAGGCCTTATATTTAGGTCTTTAATCCATCTTGAGTTTACTTTTGTGTATAGTGTTAGGGAGTGTAATTTCATTCTTTTACATGTAGCTGTCCAGTTTTCCCAGCACCACTTATCAAAGAGACTGTCTTTTCTCCATTGTATATTCTTGCCTCCTTTAAAATAAAACTGCCCTATTAGTTATTGTCAAGAGGGTTTTTTTCTCATATTTTTTAAAAAAAATTATTGAAGTATAGTGGACTTACAATATTACATTACTTTCAGATGTACAACATAGTGAGTTTTATAGATTACACACCATACAAAGTTACTTTAAAATATTGACTTGTAGTCCCTGTACTGTACATTACATCCTTATGAATTATTTATTTTATAACTGGTAGTTTGTACCTGTTAATTGCTATCTATTTTGCCTCTCCACTTCCCCCCAAGTTTGTTCTCTGTTTTCCATAGTGACTGCACCAATTTACCTACCCACCAACCATGTACTAAGGTTTCCTTTCCTCCAAATTCTTCTCAGCACTTGTTATTTCTTGTGTTTTTGATAACAACCATTATGACAGGTGTGAGGTAATATCTCATTGTGGTTTTGATTTGCATTTTTCTGATGGTTAGTCATATTGAGCATATTTTCATGTACTTATTAGCCATCTATATGTCTTCTTTGGAAAACTACCTATTCAGGTCCTTTGCCCATTTTTAAATTGGATTGTTTTGGTGTTTTTGATATTGAATTGTTTGAATTCTTTATGTTTTGTATATTAACCTCTTATGTCTGCATATTGTTTGCAAATATCTTCTCCCATTGAATAGGTTGGCTTTTGTATTGTTCATCATTTCCTTTGATGTACAAAAGCTTTCTAGTTTGATGTAGCCCCATTTGTTATTCTTTTTTGCTTTTGTTTCCCTTTCCTGAGGAGACAGATTCAAAAAAATACTCTCTTATGATTGCTTGTATTTCTCTCATATCAGCTGTAACTTCTATTTCTAATTCTATTTATTTGGGCCCTCTAGTATATTTTTCATGAGGCTAGCTAAAGATTTATCAGTTTTCTTTAACATTTCAGAAAAATCCCAGCTTTTAGTTTCATTGATTTTTTTTCTATTATTTTTTAATCTCTATTTCATTTATTTCTGCCCTGACCTTTATTTTTTCTTCCTTCTGCTAACTTTGGACTTTGTTAGTTCTTCTTTTTCTAATTACTTTGGGTGGAAATGTAGATTGTTTATTTTAGTTTTTTCTTATTTCTGGAGGTAGGCCTGTAATATTATAAACTTCCCACTTAGAACTCTTTTGCTGTGTCCTGTAGGTTTTGGAAAGTTGTATTTCTATTTTCATTCATTCAAGGTGTTTTTTTTATTTCCTCATTGGTCTATTGGTTTTTTAATAGCATGTTGTTTAGTTTCCCTGTTTGTGGGTTTTTTCCAGTTTCTTCCTGTAATTGATTTTTAATTTCATAATGTTGTGATAGGAAAATATAATTAATATGATTTGAATCTTCTTAAATTTATTGATACTTGTTTTATGGCCTAGCATGTGATCTGCCCTGGAGAATGTTTCATGTGCACTTGAACACTCATTCTGCTCTTTTTGAATGGAATGTTCTATAGATAGTATTTAGTTCATCTGGTCTAATGTGTCATTTAGGGCCAGTATTTCCTCATTGATTTTCTTTCTCGATAATCTATCCATTGATGTAAATGATCTCTCCAGTGTTGTAAAGTTTCCTACTATTATTATATTACTATCAATTTCTCCCTTTATGTCTGTTAATACTTTATAGATTTAGGTGCTCCTATGTTAGGTGTATATATGTCTATAAATGTTATATACTCTTTCTATTTATTGTTATATAATGCCCTTCTTTGTCTTTTATTAAATACTTTAAGTCTATTTTGTCTAATGTGAGTATTGCTATTTCAGCTTTATTTTTGTTTCCTTTTGCATGGAATATCTTTTTTCATCCCTCATCTTTTAGTCTGTGTGTGTCTTTAGCTCTGAAGCAGTCTCTTGTAGGCAGCATATAGATGGGTCTTGTTTTCTTTTTAAAAAAAAAATCATTTATTTATTTATGGCTGTGTTGGGTCTTCGTTTCTGTGTGAGGGCTTTCTCTAGTTGTGGCAAGCGGGGGCCACTCTTCATCGTGGTGCACAGGCCTCTCACTATTGTGGCCTCTCTTGTTGTGGAGCACAGGCTCCAGATCTGCAGGCTTAGTAATTGTGGCTCATGGTCCCAGTTGCTCCGTGGCATGTGGGATCTTCCCAGACCAGGGCTCGAACCCGTGCCCCTGCATTGGCAGGCAGATTCTCAACCACTGTGCCACCAGGGAAGCCCTGGTCTTGTTTTCTTATCCATTCAGCCACCCTTTGTCTTTTGATTAAAGCATTTAGTTCATTTACATTTAAAGTGAATTTTGATATGTATGTACTTGCTGCCATTTTGTTTCCTGTTTTCTGGTTGTTCATGTAGATTTTCTCTGTTAGTCTATTCCCATGTGGTTTGATGATTTTCTTTAGCATTATGTTTAGATTCCTTTCTCTTTGTTTCTTTTTGTGTGTGTGAATCTGTTGCTGGTTTTTGGTTACCATGATGTTTCACTATACATATATACATATACATACACATACACATATGTACTTGTTTTAAACTGAATAGTTGGTTTTACAACTTTTGTCTTTTAACCTTCATACTAGCTTTTTAAAATAATTGATTCACTGCTTTTACTCTATATTTGCTGTTACCAGTCAGATTTTTTTTCCTTCATATATTTTATTTATTATTATGGCCTTTTAAAAAACATTTCTTGTAAAACAGTTTAGCATTTCTTGTAAGGCTAATTTAGTGGTGATGAACTCTTTTAGTTTCTGCTTGTATGGAAAATTATCTCTCCTTCAATTCTGAATTAAAACCTTGTTGGGTAGCATATCCTTGGTAGTAAGATTGTTCCTTTCAACGCTTAAATATATCATGCCACTTCATCCCGGCCTGCAAAGTTTCTGTGAAAAATTAGCTGAAAACGTTTTTGGGGTTCCCTGTGTTTGACTCTTTCAGTTTTGCTGGTTTAATGGATATGTCTCAGTGTGGATCTCTTTGAGTTCATATTGTTTGGGACTCTGTGGGCTTCCTGGACCTGGATATCTGTTTCCTTTTTGATATTAGGAAAGTTTTCAGCCATTATTTCATCAAATATGTTTTCTGTCCCTTTCTCTCCTCGTTTTGAGATCCTTAGAGTATGAATGTTAGTACATTTCATGTTGTCACACAGGTCCCTTAAGCTATCCTCAATATTTTTTTTTTCTTTTTGCTGTTTTGATAGGATGATTTCTGCTATTCTGTCTTCTAGGTTGCTTAAATGTTCTTCTCTATCACCTAATCTGCTGTTGATTCCTTTTAGTGTATTTTCTATTTCAGTTATTGTATTCTTCAGCTCTGATTGTTTCCATATACCTTTCATTTTCTAATTCTTTTTTGAATTTCTCACTGTGTTCTTCTTTTCCCAAGTTCAGTGAGTATTTTTATGACCATTGTTTCAAGTTCTTTATCAGGTAGATTGCTTATCTGTGTTTTATTAGTTTTTCTTTCTTCCTGGGTTTTATCTTGTTCTTTCATTTGAAACATATTCATCTGTCTTTTCATTTTGTTTGACTTTCTCTGTTTACCTCTGTGAAATTAGGAGAAACCATTATGTATTCCAGCCTTGAAGGCATGTCCTTGTGTGTGATTGTTCCTATGCAGTTTGTGGTGTCAGCTGGCATTGGTGGGAGAGCTGTATCTGAAGTGAGTGCAGGCCGGGACTTTTTCTGGGTTGTGTTGAGGCCATTGCCTTGGCAGAGGTGGGTTTAAGCTATGTGGGCACTATAGCCAGAGCCCAGCACAGCAGCACAGGCTGGGGCTACTTCTGGGGTGCACTAGTGGCCAACTGCCTTGACGGGGGCAGGCTGGAGTCAGGGGTGGCTAGACCTGGAGCTCAGTGTGAGCCACAGCTTCTCCTAGTGACACTGGCATCCAGAGCCTTGGCAGGGGCTAGGGCTGGAGAGGCTGGAGCCAGACCCTGGTGTGAGCTGTGGCTTCTCCTGGGGTGTGCTGGTGACTGCCATCTTGGTGGGGGGAGGTGCAGGGCTGGAGCTGGAGTTGATGCAGGCTTGGGGGCACACTGGAGAAGTCTTGGCAGGCTGGCTACAGCACCAGGCACTTTTAAACCTGCTGCCTGTATGCTGGGGCTGGGAACAAGCAAGTCTGTGCATTCCCTTTAAGAGCAGAGTCTCTAATTCCCACAGCTCTCTGGCATTCCTGGTCATAAGCCTCACTGTTTTTCAGAAACAGCAAGGGGAGCTCATCTTCCCAGTGCCAGACCTTAGGACTGGGGTGCCCAATGTGGGGCTTGAACTCCTTGCTCCTTAGAGACAATCCCTGAGCTTGTGATATTGCCCTCCTCTTCTGGGTCACCCACTGGCAATGTGGGTCCTAACTGGATTGCTTCTCTTCCTCTCCTATCCATATCAGTGTTTTTGTTTGTTTGTTTTGTGTTTATATCCTTGGTTATAGAAGAACTGTTCTGCTAGTCATCAGGTTGTTCTCAGAGAAAGTTGTTTACATGTAGTTGTTGTATTGGTGTATTTTTTTTGGAGGAGATGAGGTCAGGATCTTCCTACTGCACCATCTTTATCCTGCCTCTGAGCTGCCTTTTCACCTTCAAAATTAAATTGTTGTATTTATTTCAGCAGCAAACATTTGCCACCTCAGTTGAAACTGCTTTAGCTTATTTCACTGTGATAAATACTTTAAAAGTTATGGCCATGCTTTATCCCTGTCTCTTGGCCAAGCATATTTTGCAGTCTTGGTATTTAAATGTGTGCTTGGGATCCACTTGTGGCTCAGTGTGTTGGTATGAAAAAACTTGGAGGAGAAAGCCAGGGCATTGGCTTTTGTGTCCAACTTTGCCACTAACTAGCTTGAGACCTGGCACAAGTCATTTAGTCTGTCTGGATCTCAGTCTTTTCCTCTATGGAAAGAGGAATTGGATTAGGTAATATTAAGAGTTGCCTTCTTGATGTACAGTTTTGTGATTTATATATACTTGAGGTAAGTGAAGGGAATTTTACATGAAACCAGAAAACTCATTATTATGTATTTTAGAAAAACACGGCATGAAGTAAACAGAGTGATATTTGAGTTAACAGGAAGCTTACATTTGTTTTCCAAAAGATTAATTATGGCAAGGAGAACTAACTTAGCGGAATTAGTGTATTATATTGATTTTCTTCTGGTATGTCATATATGGCCAGTGGATCACATAGGAATGTATATAGTGGAATCAGGTGACCAGGAAGTACCAATATTTTTATCTGCATTCAGAAAACAGCTTTTTTGTTGTGTTCTCTTGTAAAGTTAAATTAGGGCACCTAAATACCTCTAAAGTTAAAACTTCAGGTAATTAGTACATATACAGTATTATGTTGTCTATGCTGTTATTTTAAAGTAAATTATAGAAATTGTTAAACTAACTTAGTAAGGTATCATACAGTTGGATTATATTAGGAAATCCTTTCAAAAGCTAATCTTGGCTCCATACAGGTTTATTCTTTTGAAATGGGGTGGGCATCTATTAAGATTAATGATTCATTAGGCTCCTTAGTTATTCCAAGGGATGCCAGCCATACTTCAGCTGGTATGCATTTTGAAGTCTTTGGACTTATAGACATTTGGAGGTTTTTAATAATTTTTCAAGGGAGCACGATACGAATCTTATCATCATTGTATGAAATAAATTATAGTATAGAAGTTAGTAGCACCAACCCTGGAGTTAGATTCCCTGAATCTAATTCTGGTGCCACCCCTTACTGAGGGACCTTGGACAAGTCACTTTTGTTCCACAGTTTCCTCGTCTGAAAATTACAGATAATGGTAAGGATTAAATGAATGAATATATTGTAAGTAATAAATGTGTTAATATATAGAAAGGGTTTAGAATAAATCATTCCTGGCACATAGCATGTGATATCTAAGTGTTAGCTATTATTATTATAATTTCATCATCATCATCTCCAGGATTTTTTAACACCCAGTTGAATAAAACAATATTGAGGGAGGACTGTGAAAGATTTAGAATCTATTCTTCTAGATATTCTGAACTCTGCCCAGTTAATCAAATAAGGTCTACAGAGAGCTGGAATTTTGAATCCTGTATTGATAATGCTTGTTGTTTTAGTCAGGGAAATCAACACACTGAAGCTTTGTTCCTTGCTTATGTCATGGTCTAATTCAGGTTGAATGGCTCTCCTTGTAGACACTCCTCTGAGCTAAGGATATAAGCTCCTTCCATTGTGTGGCACTGCTGTCTTAAATATGGTCCTTCAAGGTCATGGTGGAAGAAGAAAGCAAAGAGCTGTTATGCCCAGGCCTCCATAGAGGACACATCGCTGTGCACTGGCCAGAATCCAGTCATATGGCCCCAATCTGATCTCAATAGCTGGGAAATGTAGAGTTTCTGCATGTGCAGGAAGAAACAAAAGACGTTCAGTTGACCTCTGTTACATACGGTCCTGCAGACTCATTCTTTTTTTTTAAACATCTTTATTAGAGTATAATTGCTTTACAATGGTGTGTTAGTTTCTGCTTTATAACAAAGTGAATCAGTTATACATATACATATGTTCCCATATCTCTTCCCTCTTGCGTCTCCCTCCCTCCCACTCTCCCTATCCCACCCCTACAGGCGGTCACAAAGCACCGAACTGATATCCCTGTGCTATGTAGCTTCTTCCCACTAGCTATCTATTTTACATTTGGTAGTGTATATATGTCCATGCCACTCTCTCACTTTGTCATAGCTTACCCTTCCCCTCTCCCCATATCCTCAAGTCCATTCTCTAGTAGGTCTGTGTCTTTATTCCCGTCTTACCCCTAGGTTCTTCATGACCTTTTTTTTTCCCCTTAGATTCCATATATATGTGTTAGCATACGGTATTTGTTTTTCTCTTTCTGACTTACTTCACTCTGTATGACAGACTATAGGTCCATCCACCTCACTACAAATATCTCAATTTCGTTTCTTTTTGTGGCTGAGTAATATTCCATTGTATGTATGTGCCACATCTTCTTTATCCATTCATCCAATGATGGACACTTAGGTTGCTTCCACGTCCTGGCTATTGTAAATAGAGCTGCAGTGAACATTTTGGTACATGACTCTTTTTGAATTACGGTTTTCTCAGGGTATATGCCCAGTAGTGGGATTGCTGGGTTGTATGGTAGTTCTATTTTTAGTTTTTTAAGGAACCTCCATACTGTTATCCATAGTGGCTGTATCAATTTACATTCCCACCAACAGTGCAAGAGTGTTCCCTTTTCTCCACACCCTCTCCAGCATTTATTGTTTCTAGATGTTTTGATGATGGCCATTCTGACTGGTGCAGACTCACTTTTTATAAGGCTCTGATCAAGTCAGTATAAAAAATGGTTCAAGGGCTTCCCTGGCGGCGCAGTGGTTGGGAGTCCGCCTGCTGATGCAGGGGACACGGGTTCGTGCCCCGGTCCGGGAAGATCCCACATGCCACGGAGCGGCTGGGCCCGTGAGCCATGGGCGCTGAGCCTGCGTGTCCGGAGCCTGTGCTCCTCAACGGGAGAGGCCACAGCAGTGAGAGGCCCGTGTACCAAAAAAAAAAAAAAAAAAAAAATGGTTCAAGGCCACATTATCTTATTTTTATTGTATAAATGCTGTTGAGTAGTGTCCCCAGTGGAGTACTGGGCCTGATCTTAGTTTAAGAATAATTGTAGCCCTTTTAGGAAAATTGTTAATATTTTTCTTATGTAAACTGAACTGAGACCAGATTTCTCTTTTCTAGTTGGCAGACTGCTCAAAACTTTACAGCCAAATTTGTTGCCCATCTGGAGCAAATACATTCCTTGCTCAGTTTTATGCCCCACAGACTTGGTTTTTTTATATTGATTCTTTCATAAATAGTTCATGTTATTTTTTTGTTGTATTTTATAAATCACAATAAATATTTTTTAGAGGGAACAAGGTGGTACATAAGTAAATAGGTAAATAAACTCCTTTATGTAGAGGTATATATCATGGGAATGTTATCACTGAGTCAGTTAGTTGACAAAGATTCTCTTTCTTAAACTCCTTGAGAAATAAGACACTCCCATCAGTAACCGTGGGTCAATTTGGTAGTGATTCTCAACTCAGGAGCTAGGGATAGACCCTGTAGGAAGGTTTACCAGAATGTTTGGCAGGGGGGAGGGAGGAAGGTGGGATTTATTCCCCTATACACACACCTCAGTACCACTGGTACAGACAGACATTTAAATAGTAATGCTCTCCTTCACTGCAATAATATAGCTCTATCCTTCCTTTGTAGTCTCATAAAATGTTTTATGTTTATGTTGTATGTAAATCTTTATCTAAGGAAAGGAGAAGTCCCTTCTCAAAGTATCGGGTGACCTTACTGCAGTTCAAGTTCCAAATGTTCAACTCAGGAGTTGCTCTTCGGCTAAAGTAGGTACCTTCCTGGCCCAAAGGGAAGCCAGGTGCAAAGCTGCTGTGGAAGTATCTCTTTTTTGCTGAGAAAAACATGGTTTGTTTGAATTATCCTTTCCTTAACATCACTTCTAATTATCCTAAGGAGATTTTATTTCCTTCTCTGTGCCCGTTTCTCCCCCCAGGAAAATAGCTTCATACTGTCCAGGGAAGGGCAGAGTGCCAGAGAAGGAATTTACACTGAAAGACAAGCACTTTGAAAGAAACTGTGTCTTGTCTTTCCTACCACACTATATGTTTGGTGAATTTGAATTAGAAATTAGAGAAGACTAACTGGCTTAGCGAATGCAGTTATGCAGACTTCTCAAGTAGAGAGAGGGCACGGATTTACCTTAAAGGTAAAACAGACAAACCTGGGTGAAAGATGGTATATTTATGATTAGTTTACTTTGTGCCTGGATCCCACCAGCTTAGCCTCTAGCCATTTTTGTGGTTGGCCAGTACTGCTTTCTTGTAGGCCTCTTGTAAGTTAGGTGATGTGGTGGCATATCTCCTAGATGACCCCTGATGTTGCCTACCTCCTGGTAGCCATACTCTTGTGTAGTCCCCTCCCACATTATACCAGGATTGGCCTATGTGAACAATAGCATAAAGCAGAAATGATGGTAATTCACTTCTGAGATGAACATATACAAGATTGCAATTTAGGTGCTGACTCTCTTTTGGATATCTTGCTCTGAATGAGATAGGCTGCCATGTTGTGAGAAGCCCTATCCAGAGGCCCATAGAGTAAGGAACTCAAGTCTCTGACCAACAACCAGTGAAAAAGAAAGACCTGACAACACCACATGGATGAGGTTGGGAGCAGATTCTCTTGACTCAGTCAAGTCTTGAGATGACTATAATTCTAGCTGACAGCACTGCAACTTACTGAGAAAACCAGAACCAAACCACCCAGCTAAGTGCCTCCCAGATTCTTGATGATAAGAAACTATTGGATATAAAAAATGCTTGTTGTTTTAATCTGCTGAATTTGGGGTAATTTGTTACAAGGCAATAGATAACTAATACAGATAAGATAGAATGAACATAAATCTTTTCCCCCAAATACCAGAAAATAAATCATTGGGTTTTCTTGAACATTGAAAGATACCTGACTTTTATTTCTACTTCAAGTTCTTTTCTCCTTTCCACCTTAATAAATATACTTATCACTTGGCACTGCAAAGGAAATTAGATTCTCTCCTAATGTTGAAACCCATTTGACAGTATCTTGGAGCAGTGATTGAAGAGATGAGACTGTTCTCAATGCTTAGTGTGAAGAGAATTCCCTGCAACAAATCTTGTAGTAATGGTCATTATTAATTATCATCTAGGCAGCCTCCTCTCTTTTCCCCCTTCTTTTGGAGGTTCAGAGAAGCATCTCTTCTGTTGGGAAGTAAAGTATAGATTAAGACAGAATCAGTTTCTGGCCAGAGGTTAGCTTTTTCTCTCTACATGTTCTATTTTTCTCCTTTAGTTTGTAGAATAACGGACAGAGAACACATTTCAGGGGCCAGATATTATGCCTTAAATTTTTCCATGAGGTGCTTCAAAAGATCATGGAACAGATCCTTCTTTGACATACAAGAACTGAGTGGGCAAACTCGCTTGAGACAACTGGAGCCTAGTGTCTATTTTAATGCTTTATTTAAATGAAATGTCTTAATATTTGGAAAACTTCACTAAACGTTGTAATATGTAATACAACTGCCTTTGTACAGCATGGTGACCATAGTTTTTCTACCATTATCTCAGAGATTCAGATGATATTTACTATAATTTAATAAAGTGAAAAAGTACTATAAAAGGTTCTGTGATTTGTCTGAAGCCCACCAGATATTTAGAAGCATTCATTACTATAATGTCCATTTCCTACCTTCATTCCAGGCCTTTTTTTTTTTTAACACAAAAATAAGCAGTTAGTTGAATTCAAATTAATTTCTTATGTATTCAAAGAATGGCTTTCGTACAGTAAGGATAGCCCAAGATAGAGAGGTCCTGTGAAATTTCTTAAATGGGACTCATTAATCCTCTGAAATAGTGGGTATAGGTTTTAAACAGCATGAAACAGTTTGGACAAGTGCATACAATTTTATTACAAATTAATAAAATTCATTTTGATTAAAATAATACTTCTGCTAAAATTGAATGGTACCACTTTTTCTTGGATAGCACAGTATTATCATATAATATGGCAAAAATATTCAGAATATGTTTGAGATTCAGCCATGCTGTATAAACAAAACATACCTAGAAGAATCACTTTTATTTGAATCTGCCTGAATTTGCTCATTTATCTTTGCTGTACCTTGGCTGAAGTGTTTCTTAAAGGGAACGCACTTATTCATAGGGTTGCAGTGTATAAGCAGGGGCTACCTCCCATCCAAAGCATAGTTAAAAGTAGAGTTAGGGCTTCTGATGGGGCAGTGGTTGAGAGTCCGCCTGCCGATGCAGGGTATACGGGTTCGTGCCCCAGTCCGGGAAGATCCCACATGCCGAGGAGCGGCTAGGCCCGTGAGCCATGGGCGCTGAGCCTGCACGTCCAGAGCCTGTGCTCCGCAATGGGAGAGGCCACAACAGTGAGAGGCCCGTGTACTGGGAAAAAAAAAGAAAAATTGTGGAGTTAATCTTCATCTGGATTGTGCCTTATTTTTGTTCTATTTGTCCTTGGAGGACATTAATCAGTGCTTCCTTGGAAACAGTGTTCTGGTATATGAGTTAAAATTGTAATGAATCCAAAGAGAGGCAAATTAATAGATCTAAAAATAGATTCCTATTCAGCACAATTCATACCCCTCCCCCTTAGACACAGGTCTCCTGGTTGACTATCTATAGCAGTTAAGGGTACGGAGCTTTGCAAGGGCTTTGTCCCTTGCCTTCGTGCCCATGTGGACACACCCAAGACCCAGGACCATTAGTCTCTTGTGCAAAGCAATTAAACTGCTGGATTCCAGCTGTGCAGCACCTTATGGGTTTTCCTAACATTAATTTCTACAGGAGCCAAGGCAAATGAGCAACTGGGAAACCTGATTAGTCTTCCCAAGGCTTCCTCTGGGGACTATCTCATTTCTCCCCAATGAGAGGAGTGTTTTACAGTTCTGCTGTGTGCATACTAAACATTCATTTATTATCTTAAAGAAGGAAGTACTCATAAATAACATACACATAATTCCCAATTAGATAATTTCAATTTTAATCATTATGCAAATCTAATGAGCCACCTTTGATTTTTCTTTCTCCCTAAGTTAGATATCTTTCAAAAATCTTTAAAGAAATATCATTGTTCTAAAATACCCACAAAAGTATAGAATAGATTTCTTCATGAATGCTGACCAGATAGGTATTAAATAACTTGAGGGATTCCATCATTTATGAATAAACACAATTTGGAACTGTGTGTAATGTTTGAATTGAAAATTTGCCAGGGTCATTACTGTCATCGATTTGGTCAGTATATGTTCTGACAGAGGTACTTTGATGCTGTTCTACTAAATTCATTGGAATTTATTCACTGTGACTACTTAGGTACATGAACCCTCTACTGCTGGTAAGGATGTGGGCTTTCTGGTTGCTCATCCTGGCGAGATGCCCAGGATTGTGATAGTCCCGAGAACCCTTTCCTCCAGATGCAGTCAGGCCCTAGCAGTCTACTCTACTCCTTATGCGTAGGTTCTCCCTGGACTCTTGAAGGGCATCAGGAGGTAGGGGCCCAGAGTGGGAACTCAGTCAATGTTTGTTAAATGAAGGACTGAATTTTGCAGAAAAAGTTTGAGAGAAGTGAACATTTTCCCAAATCTAATTTGAATAAGTGCTTTCTGCTTTCTCGTGAAAGTTCTACCACTTAGTGACATGGCTTCTTTTGTGTCTTCCTGAGCCCTCCATTGTATCCTTGTCTTCCAGAGTGGTTCCTCCGTAGAAAAGACCTGGGGAGAGACAAAAGTCTTGAGTTCTTCTCAGATCCTGGGTATTTAAAGGGACTGGGGGGAACTATGAAACAGGTGGAGCCTGTGAGTAGACTTTGGGGCATTTGTGACTCTTCTGAGATGCCAAGCAAATTTTAAGTATTTATCCTTATTTGTATGTGTGGTGTTTTTTGTTTGTTTGTTTGTTTGTTTTAGGAAAAGAATCCATAGCTTTTATCAGATGCTCAATAGGGTTTGGGCTCAACCACCAAGAATCACTGCCATTGAGGTTATCAGCAGTAATTACAGACAGACTTTGTAACTTAACTACTAATGCTACCAGTTCTGAAAGTGATTCCTTAGAAATAGTTTGCTGTGAGACACACAAAATGCTATTTGAGTAAAAGTCGTGTTGTCCAAATAATCAAGACTCTGTGGAATGCTTCATGGTTCAAACTTTTACTTAAACTCAGAGCTGACTGATTTTTTGCGATATGCCAGTTCTTTCCTTGTTCTGCTCTCTTGGACTCTGGAACAGAAAAGTTCAGTGATAATGGAGCATTTGCAAATTATGTCTTTCAGTACAACGGAAATGGAAGCTTCATTTTTCATTCTTTTCAGTCTAGTAGAGCTCTGATCTCTCATGCCTGACATATATTTTCTTTTGGAATCTATCTTTTCTACTGTCTAAGTACTCATGATAAAAAAGTACTTCTAGAAGGCAGAATAAGTTGAGCACATTGTGTTTTATCTTTATGATGAAATGCCGACTTCCCATTAAAAGGCAAATACTTCTTTTGAAAAGTTGAATAGAAAGGTGCTTAAAAAAGAGACTTATAGATGAAATTTGGAGGACTAAGAAAAACTGATAAAATTTTTTTTTTTTTTTTAAACATCTTTATTGGGGTATAATTGCTTTACAATGGTGTGTTAGTTTCTGCTTTACAACAAAGTGAATCAGCTATACATATACATATGTTCCCATATGTCTTCCCTCTTGCGTCTCCCTCCCTCCCACTCTCCCCATCCCACCCTTCCAAGCTGTCACAAAGCACCGAGCTAATATCCCTGTGCCTTGCGGCTGCTTCCCCCCAGCTATCTACCTTACTACGTTTGTTAGTGTGTATATGTCCATGACTCTCTCTCGCCCTGTCAAAACTCACCCTTCCCCCTCCCCATACCCTCAAGTCCGTTCTCCAGTAGGTCTGCGTCTCTATTCCTATCTTACCCCTAGGTTCTTCATGACATTTTTTTCCCTTAAATTCCATATATATGTGTTAGCATACGGTATTTGTCTTTTTCTTTCTGACTTACTTCACTCTGTATGACAGACTCTAGGTCTATCCATCTCATTACAAATAACTCAATTTCATTTCGTTTTAAGGCTGAGTAATATTCCATTGTGTATATGTGCCACATCTTCTTTATCCATTCATCCGATGATGGGCGCTTAGGTTGTTTCCATGTCCTGGCTATTGTAAATAGAGCTGCAATGAACATTTTGGTACATGACTCTTTTTGAATTTTGGTTTTCTCAGGGTATATGCCAAGTAGTGGGATTGCTGGGTCATATGGTAATTCTATTTGTAGTTTTTTAAGGAACCTCCATACTGTTCTCCACAGTGGCTGAACCAATTCACATTCCCACCAGCAGTGCAAGAGTGTCCCCTTTTCTCCACACCCTCTCCAGCATTTATTGTTTCTTGATTTTTTTGATGATGGCCATTCTGACTGGTGTGAGATGATATCTCATTGTAGTTTTGATTTGCATTTCTCTAATGATTAATGATGTTGAGCATTCTTTCATGTATTTGTTGGCATTCTGTATATCTTCTTTGGAGAAATGTCTATTTAGGTCTTCTGCCCATTTTTGGATTGGGTTGTTTGAAAAACTGATAAAATTTATTTGATCTTGGATGCATTTCCATTTATTTTTAGTTAGTTCTGATACATACACATATATGTATATATACGTATGTACACACACACAATACAGTGAAAAGAACGGAATGCCAGGCAACCTAGTGTTAGCATAGAACTTAACAAGCATTGTCTTGTTTTACCCAAGAAAATTTTAATCAGTAAGTAGCAAACTTTCAGTCATTTGTTTATTCATTCATTTATTCAGCAGACATTTGAGGTCTACAAGGTCCTAAGGCCTTTGTTATATTCTGATGTGAAAATATGAACAAGAAGTGCTCTCTCCTCAAAAGCCTGCCTTTCAGCCCAGACAGACTAAACAAAACCCATTGTGCTCAGGGTCAGTATCGTCAGTGGAAGCTACATCATAGGGAGGTATCTAATATGAGATCTCCTGGGTGTAAACTTTGTACTATTGCATGTTAGCCTTGTGACCATGGTCAGTCAGTGCACCACTGAAGGCCTCAGACTCTTTATTTTTAAATTAAGTAGCACCACCATACTGGGTTGCCATGAGTATATAAAGGCCTACGTAGAATGACAATAAATCCTACATAAATATTAATTGTTATGATTAACTTTTAAAAACACAGTGTGAACCAAGTACTGGGAACACAGAGGTGGGAACTATGGAAAACGACTAGAAAGGTTCTGGAAAGATAATACAGAAAATGTATTCTCTGTGCTGTGTGGGTTTGGGGTGAGAAGAATCTTCAAAGGAACATAGATGGCATGTAAATACATAGGTGCTTAGGGGAGGATGGTTAAAGCTATGGAGGAAGGGGCTTTCTAGGATGCTTATATTGTTTTCCTTCATGTGTTCAACTTTTTTTTAATTGAAGTATAGTTGATTTACAATATAGTGTTAGTTTCAGGTGTACTGCTTAGTGATTCTATTATTTTTTTCTTATTATATTCCATTATAGATTATTACAACATGTTGAACATAATTTCCGGTTCTATATAGTAAATTCTTATTGCTTATCTATTTTATATATAGTAGTTTGTATCTGTTAATCCCACACTCCTAACTTGTCCCTCCCCACCTCACTCTCCCCTTTGGTAACCATAAGTTTGTTTTCTATGTCTGTGAGTCTGTTTCTGTTTTATATGTAGATTCATTTGTATTGTTTTTTTTAAATTTTTTTTATTTTTAGCATCTTTATTGGGGTACAATTGCTTTACAATGGTGTGTTAGTTTCTGCTCTATAACAAAGTCAGTCAGTTATATATATACATATGTTCCCATATGTCCTCCCTCTTGCGTCTCCCTCCCTCCCACTCTCCCTATCCCACCCCTCCAGGCTGTCACAAAGCACGGAGCTAATATCCCTGTGCCAT
The DNA here is from genome assembly GCF_963924675.1 of Phocoena phocoena. NCBI lineage: Eukaryota > Metazoa > Chordata > Mammalia > Artiodactyla > Phocoenidae > Phocoena > Phocoena phocoena. The sequence goes on from NC_089232.1 coordinate 46,046,329, forward strand.
GCGGCTGCTTCCCACTAGCTATCTACCTTACTACGTTTGTTAGTGTGTGTATGTCCATGACTCTCTCTCGCCCTGTCAAAGCTCACCCTTCCCCCTCCCCATATCCTCAAGTCCGTTCTCCAGTAGGTCTGCATCTCTATTCCCGTCCCACCCCTAGGTTCTTCATGACATCCTTTTTTTTCTTAAATTCCATATATATGTGTTAGCATACGGTATTTGTCTTTTTCTTTCTGTCTTACTTCACTCTGTATGACAGACTCTAGGTCTATCCATCTCATTACAAATAACTCAATTTCATTTCGTTTTAAGGCTGAGTAATATTCCATTGTATATATGTGCCACATCTTCTTTATCCATTCATCTGATGATGGGCACTTAGGTTGTTTCCATCTCCGGGCTATTGTAAATAGAGCTGCAATGAACATTTTGGTACATGACTCTCTTTGAATTTTGGTTTTCTCAGGGTATATGCCCAGTAGTGGGATTGCTGGGTCATATGGTAATTCTATTTGTAGTTTTTTAAGGAGCCTCTGTACTGTTCTCCATAGTGGCTGAACCAATTCACATTCTCACCAGCAGTGCAAGAGTGTTCCCTTTTCTCCACACCCTCTCCAGCATTTATTGTTTGTAGATTTTTTGATGATGGGCATTCTGACTGTTGTGAGATGATATCTCATTGTAGTTTTGATTTGCATTTCTCTAATGATTAATGATGTTGAGCATTCTTTCATGTGTTTGTTGGCATTCTGTATATCTTCTTTGGAGAAATGTCTATTTAGGTCTTCTGCCCATTTTTGGATTGGGTTGTTTGTTATTGAGCTGCATGAGCTGCTTGTAAATTTTGGAGATTAATCCTTTGTCAGTTGCTTCATTTGCAAATATTTTCTCCCATTCTGAGGGTTGTTGTTTGGTCTTGTTTATGGTTTCCTTTGCTGTGCAAAAGCTTTGAAGTTTCATTAGGTCCCATTTGTTTATTATTTGTATTGTTTTTTAGATTCCATATACAAAGGATATCATGTTGTATTAGTCTTTCTCTGTCTGACTTACTTCACTAAGTATAATATTCTCTAGGTCCATCCATGTTGCTGCAAATGGCAATATTTCATTCTTTTTTATGGCTGAGTAATATTTCAGCTTAGTTTTTTACCTCTCTTATAAAACTATAACTTGCCTTTTAAAGACTTTCTCTTCTTGATATCAAAAAGTAATTTAGGTCTGATGAGAAATTGTCACTTTTGGGCCTCTTTCTTCCCAGGTAGCTAGGTTCCCAATGTAGATTTAGTAACTCCATAATTTAACTAATAAATATAGATTTTCAAATAGAAATATATCCTAATTTACTCTTATGTTTAAGGCTAAGGCTTTAAGTTTTTCATCTTGCTTTATTTCATAGTAAGCATTTCTAAAATATTCCTATTCTCTGTTAACCAACTTTTATTGAGAATTCTTTATTTTATACACTGTGTTGTTTCATTCATAATTTGGTACTAAATTCGAGTTTTTATTTGCTGTTTTGATTGAATAGTGCATATCTCAGTCTGTCACGCCACCCTAAAGCAACGAGCTTGTGGAATTTGTATATGAGTGTGTGTGCACATGTGTACATATATGTATCTTAACCAATTTGCAAATGTGAGACAGTTTTAAGTAAAAAACATTTTCCTAACTCCCTGAATATTTTGTGAGATATTGAGAAAAGCAGAGTACATAAATAGCAATATGGCAGAGACTGACTGGCAAGATGATTCATAAGGAAAAAATGCTCTATTTCTTCAGTTCACAAAAATGCACTCATTTTTATTTAAGTGTATTTGCCTGTGATCATCTTTCTTTTAAATTTAGTCTAAACTCCTCAAGGTCTTGAACCTATGATACTTGAAGTTTGAATCGATACAGGTCATGTATCCAATGTGGAAAATAACAGTTTCCTTTTTACTTTGAGGGGCACATACATTTTGAATAGACATAGAATTTAAAATAAAATCCTTATCAGTTAATGTTTTCAAAATCAATTCTACTTGTCAGTGCACACAAATGCTTTAAGAGAATATAGTACCTTCTCTGCACACAAGGGTACTCAGTAAGTGCTAGCCTTAATTTTCAGATATATTAGAAGTGAGTGTACTTGAAATACTATTATTTTAGCAATACCTATTCTCATTTTTAATAAAATTCTTATCTATGAAAATGTCTGCAGAGTTCAATGCTATTAATCTAATTGAAACTATTTGATTACACGGAGATGAACGTTAAAATGACTAATATTTTTTGGAGACAAATTTAATTTGCTTTTAAGTACTATAGCAAATGACATTCTTCTAGATCTCTGAATGGTATTGATGTTTGTGTGTTCAGGTGTTGCACAAATTAAGGAACTAAATCACTTTTATCGGTAGGAGTTAAATGCGGTAGAGAAGCCATTAAAATAATTTACAGCAGATGATATGTCAAAGCAGTTTCCTATGAAACCCTACAGAGATGGGAGGGAGTATGAATCATTGAGGATTTTTCATCTCTAATTACTTTAGCTCTCTTAGGGACAACACATAAATTTTTAATGGAAAAAATAAAGACAACAAACACCAGAGAGGGAATGTTGTACTTAATGCTGGCTCACTCACTTTTTGTTTTTCAAGACCAGAATTCTGAGATCAAGCTGAATCTGTATATTTGATTTTTAATGCCTTCTCTCTTCATCTTCTCTAAAACAACATCAGCAACAAATTGTTTATAAGGCCTGTGAGATTTCATTTATTTGTCCTATTGTTTGACTAACATGAGTGGAGAATGCTTAGAAAGCTTACTGTCAGTATATGTTTTTCTTTTATCTTTAATATAGGTTAAATAAACTCTTAGACTAAAAAATGATTTCAGGTACTCCTAAATTTGTATATGAAACCCAAGTACGTTAATTGCCATTATTTAATTTAATTAAAGTTTGCAGTAGGCATCTATTGCTTGGGTCGTGTAGCACCTACTCACTGTTTTCTGGATAAATCACCCCATTTTTCTTATGGGTAATCTTCATCTATTCTTCATGCAGGGGAGGGGCACAGAGCTGGGCAAGCTGTAGCCATGTGCCTGCCTTGAACTCAGCATTGGGCCAGCCTGGCTAGAGAAGATGCTCAAATTTGTGGTGACATGGAGGTCTGCATGCAAACCTTGGCCTGGATAACCTCAGGTAAGGAGGCAGCTGGCTGACCTGGCCTCATAGAATCAGCTTTCTGGAGATTTTTGCAGGAATACCCATTGACCACCTTACTTAGCCTGCTTAGCCTGCTTAGTCCCTCTATAGGCTATGTCTTGTTTGATTTGTGCTTTTAAATGTTTGCTATATTTTTCCTATCATTTGTTTGTTGTTTTGGTAAGATCAAGGTGTCTATTAGCTCAGTCTCCCATGTTGATGCAACCTGAAGTCTGCAATAAGGTTTTAAGAACTAAATTCCCCTACTGGTTGTCATTGTACTGGGGTCATTATAGGATTGTCAGATGATTGTCAGACTGTGTGTGAAATGATTAGCTCAGAGCCTGGCACAGAGAAAGGGCTATGTGCATGTTGGTTAGGGGACTAGAGGAGATGGTTGTGTGTGCAGCCTAGCATGTGTCAGCTGGCCAAAAGTAAGAAAGTGTTCTGGAAAGAAAAGGGCTGAGAACCTCAAAAATCTTCTCTACTTCTTATTTGGAGGCAGCTCTGGTAGCCTCTGTCCCTTGGTCCCATCAGGTCCTCATCACTGGGAAACACTCTCAGAAAACTTCAAAGAGCTGAGTGAAAATACCAGTCAACTGAGTTTCATACCTAGCCAAACACTCTTTCAAGAGTGAGGGCAAAATGAAAAAAAAAAAAAAAATCAGACAAAGACTTGGAGAGCTTACTAATCCATGGTGCTTTTAAAGGAAATAGGTATAGTTCAGCAAAAAGAAAACTGAACCGAGGAGGAAGTTTATAAAAAAATATAAAAGAAACTAAAAAAAATATAATGAAATTTAACCATTGATGGTGCTTTTTCCCAACACAAGTAAGATAAAACTAAATTTCAACACAATAATAAAATATGTTGGAAAGTTCAAGGGTGATTAAATCATATTATCAAGAGGAGAATATAAAGTTGAACTTTGACTTTTAGAAAAATTCATGGATAAGAGATATCTTAACACTTTAAGTGTTTAAAAGCAACTTTTTGATCTTTAACTTTCAAACAAAGATATAACAAAAATTTTTATCAGTTTAATCAAAGATAGGAAAAAGAACAAAAGAAGCAAAGAAATGAATGGTAAGTAGAAACTACAAAATAAGGTGGTAGAAATAACTGTAAATGTGTAAGTATTCAGCATAACTGTTGTCAAGTAACATAATTATTGCAGGTAACAAGTAAATCTTCCCAAGTTACTACATCACGTTGACTTCAGGTTACAGCAACATAGTAGAATGAGCTAATAGAAACCTTGATCTTATCAAAAACACTAACAAATGCTGGAAAAATATAACAAACAGTTAAATGTATAATTCAAACAAGTAATAACATAAAGAGGGACCCTAAAGCAATAAGCACACTTTTTCAAGTAGCAGATATTTTTATCTCCACTTGCCTTACATCTTGATATATCTTAAATGGTTTTGAACTCTAGTAGGGAAGAATGGGTTATATTATATGGGAATCCTGCTGTCCCTAACAGAACAAAATAGGAAGTTCAGAGAAACACACCTACATAAATGAAAACTTGGTATATGACAAGGATATTAGAAATCAGTGGAGATAATCGATTTACTGAATAGAGCAGTCACAGTTGGCTACCTAAATAGGAAAATAAAGATAAAATTAGATCCCTGTCTCACATCATACATAAAAATCTATTGTAGGTAGAATTATAAAATATCATACAGCAACATATTAAAATAAAAGCATACATAGGAGAATGCCATTTAATTTCAGAGTAAAGAAAAACATTTAAAACTATTCACAAAAAGCACAAGCCATAAAAAGCTAAATTTCACTAAATTAAAATGTTAAATTTCTTTAGAGCGATAAACAGATAACATTAAAATAAAAGTCAATCTGGAAGAAGATATTTGGTGTACACATAAGTGTCAAAGAAATAGTAGCTTGAGAACATAAAAAGTCCAATAACCCAATGGACAAATGTGGAAAAGACATGAACAGACAATTCACAGAAGAGGAAACCTAAATTAGCTTTGTAGGTTAGCAATGATGTTCAAATTAACTAGTAATCAGTAAATACAAATCAAAACAACAAAATACAGGGGGTTTTCCCCCATATATAACATCTTTTTTAAAATTAAAAAAAATTTTTATTGGAGTATAGTTGACTTACAATGTTGTTAGTTTCTGCTGTACAGCAAAGTGAATCAATTATACATATACATATATCTACTCTATTTTAGATTCTTTTCCCATATAGGTCATTATAGAGTATTGAGTAGAGTTCCCTGTGCTATACAGTAGGTTCTTATTAGTTATCTGTTTTATACATAGCAGTGTGTACATGTCAATCCCAATCTCCCAATTTATCCCTCCCTCTCCTTCCCCCCGGTAACCATAAGTTTGTTTTTACATCTGTGACTCTATTTCGGCTTTGTAACTAAGTTCATTTGTACCATTTTTTTTAAGATTCCACATATAAGTAATATCATTTGATATTTGTCTTTTTCTGTCTGACTTACTTTACTCAGTATGACAACTCTAGGTCCATTGATGTTGCTGCAAATGGCATTATTTTGTTCTTTTTTATGACTGAGTAATATTCCTTTGTATATATGTACCACATCATTATCCATTCATCTGTCAGTTGACATTTAAGTTGCTTCCATGTTCTGGCTATTGTTAATAGTGCTGCAATGAACATTGGGGTGCATGTATATTTTTGAATTATGGTTTTTCTCTGGATATATGTCCTGGAGTGGGATTGCTCACCTCACACCAGTCAGAATGGTCTTCATCAAAAAATCTACAAACAATAGATGCTGGAGAGGGTGTGGAGAAAAGGGAAACCTCCTACACTGTTAATGGGAATGTAAATTGGTACAACCATTATGGAGAATAGGTATGGGGTTTCCTTAAAAAATCTAAAAATAGAGCTACCATATGGTCAAACAAAATACAGTTTTACACTAGTATAACTGCAGAAATCAAAAGTTATGGCCGTGCTAAATTGATATATACATATTTATATGAAAAACTGATGTATGACAGTTGAGGATGTGGGGAAATAGGAATCTCATCCACTGCTAAAGGGGATGGAAATTAAACCAACTTTGGAGAGCAATTTGGCAATGTGTAGTGAACCTGAAGATTGCCTGTGCTAGGTGTATAACAATAGGAGGAAATATAAATAAGAATGTTCAATGCTAAATTGCTTACAGTGGTGAAAAACTGAAAACAGTATAAATATCCATTAGAGGAAAATTAATAAACAAATTATAGCATATTCATATAATACGGTACTATAAAAAATCGAAATGATCATGTGCTCCAAGTATTAGTATGAGGTAAAATGTTGAGTAAAAAAATGGAAAAAGAAATTTGTGATGTGATACCTATAGAATGATAGCATTTTTGTAAAATTTAAATATGCTATCAAATATTATACGGAATGAAGATGGCGTGCATGGATATTAAGCTTACTTGGAATGATTTTGTTTTAAAAAATGTGAAACAAATTTGGTAAACAGAATGTATTAAAGTTGGGTAGTAGATACATGATGCATATTTTGATTTTATTATTTAAAAAATTTGCATGTATGAATATTTTATAATAAAGTTTTTTGTTAAATAGGAAGATAAGGATGATAGAATAAAATAGAAAAAGGGCAAAATATATCAATAAATAATTAAAGAGGAAACCTAAGTGACCAATAAATATACTTAATCACAAATGTAACAAGGTAAATGAAACTAAAGCAAAAATAAAAGCTCACTCTGGGCTTCCCTGGTGGCACAGTGGTTGAGCATCCGCCTGCCGATGCAGGGGATACGGGTGCGTGCCCCGGTCTGGGAAGATCCCACATGCCGCGGAGCGGCTGGGCCCATGAGCCGTGGCCGCTGAGCCTGCGCGTCCGGAGCCTGTGCTCCACAACGGGAGAGGCCACAACAGTGAGAGGCCTGCGTACCGCAAAAAAAAAAAAAAAAGCTCACTCTACCCAAATAGGCAAAAATAAAAAAATTTTGAAAATACCAAATTGGTGAAGGTGTATGTTAAGATGACTTTGATGGGAGTGTAAAATACTGTAATTCCTTTGTAAAACAACTTATAACTTTGAAGATAAGCATATGTTATGTACAAACAACGATGTTATCCTAAATATGCCTTTGTGCAGGTGCACAAAGACAAAAGTGTTCATCAGACGATGTATAAGTGGATAAGTGAGAACTAACCTAAATAAACACAAATAGAGGACCAGAAGAATTAAGGTCTATTCACATGATGGAATACTACATAGATAAAATGAAATAACTAGGTCTGAATGTATCAACATTGATAAATATAAAAAAAAGTTTAATAAAAATAATTGTCAAATGTTACATTGACCATTGTACTAATTATGTAGATTTAAAAACATAAGGACTCTTTATTCTGCTTTTTGATCTATTTATCACCACATCAAGAGCACACTATCCTAATTACTATTGTTTTATAATAGATATTGATATGTGTGGGCACGTCTCTCTACCTTGATCATTTTCAGTAATATTTTGTCTATTCCTGGTCTTTTATTCTTTCAAATAAATTTCAAATTAGCTTGACAATTTAATTAAAATATGTTGTTTTTTTTAATTACATTGATTCTATTACTCTGATAATTTAGGGAAAATTGCCTTTGTGACATTCATTGAGTCTTCCTTCTCATAAAAATGATACTTATATTTTTAAATTGTTGTCGCCAAGTGTTTCAATGTCTGACTTTCTCCAAAAATATATTGTGTATCTTTTGTTGGCTGCCTGTTACCTCTATTTTCCCCACATTCACCACCTACCAAGTTAAATAGTGTGCTTTTCTTTTTTAAATTGAAACAGCCCTTGTTTTTAGAGATGAAAGAATTCTATCTCCTAATTTCTCCCTATTATTAATGAAGTTGTGGGTGAGTAGAGGGCCATTAATATATGCCAGATTCTACCATGAATGCTGGTCAGAAATTATAAGAAAATTAATTGCAAAGAATACACTACTATGGCAAGTGTGTCAGAAGCTACGATTTATTAGCTGTATCTAGACTGCCTGATCCAGATAATGGTTAGCAGGACAGCCTGAGTTATGGCTGACTGATCATCATTTAAGGGCAGCATTAATAATGTACTTTCAGAGAATGTAAACGTAAAGTGGAAGGTTGCTTTTACAAGTAGGGGAGTTGAAGATATTGCCCTGATTTTGTTCTTCTTCCCAAATCTGTTTACATATAAGCCATTCTAATGTTATGGTTCAGAATCAGCCAAGTTCTAGGAGTATTTTTGCATTACTGACTTAAACTTATCTTAAACAGTGGTAAAAACTTCTATTCATTAAACACATCCCAGAGAGTACTTATTTATTACAGTTACCTATGTGGCCTTTGACATCATCTTTGAGTCTGTCTATTGGGTCAAAATCAAGCAGCTAAAAATAACAATTACTGTTTTGCCTCAAATGGAGATTAAAGACAGCTGTCTTTAGGAAGTAGCGTAGTCCAGACACTGTTGTTATTGAGGAACAGTAAGCAAATAGTAATTAATAAGTAGTTTTAGCAAAGTTTGAATCTGGATCCATTGCCTATTTATCAGTGTGGGGAAGACCATCTGGTACCCTGTGGGACATTTCCAAGAGTGTTTACTTCTGCCCACTTGTACCACTAGGACCTTTGGGTGGTTTCAGCACTGATGAAATAACACTCTATGTAGAAATGTTTATTGATCCTAGCTCATCTCTATATTTCATATCAGATAGTAATGAGTTGGAGACATTTTGGCTTCTGGTTATAAGTTCTGAAGCAAAGCTTAGTGCTTATCTATTTAAAAATACATTGCTGCTTGGCTTTCTCCTAGGAGAATTGTAGTAACCAAGAGCAGACAAATCTTAAGAGTAAACTATTCACCTACCTAGTATAAATTTATTCAACTGCATGTTTATATATTGGTTTATACATTCTTTTATGTTCCCTGAATACATTATATGTTTCATGTGTCTTGGGTTTTAATTTTCAAGAGGACAGCATCCATGGTGGTTAATTGTTTTGTACCATATTTGAAGCAAGTAGTTGCATAACAGGTGCTGTTTAAAGATTGTAGTGGTGGTGGTGACTCTATATACACCTGTCTTCAGCATTAGCATAATGGACCTGATTTGGAGCTGGATATGATTGGTTTGAATATAAACCTGGAAGAGTCTTAGCAGCTTTCCATAAAATCAAAGTGTTGGTTTCCAGCTTGACTGCCAAACAGGAAATCATTCTTACCAAAGAGGGGAAGGATAAACCTCTGGCAGAGTTTTAGAGTGTGAGAGGATGCACAGAAAGAACCACAGTCTTAAGATGCAGGATAAGAGGCATGGCTGCCACACCAGTTCTTCATCACTAGAGGAAGAAGCAAAGCCAACAACATGCACCTTGCGGAACTTCCTGAAGAAAAGCCAAAGCTCCTTAGCCAGGACTTTGATGAAGACTCTTACTTTAAAAGGAATTTTAAGCAAGAGCTTAAGACCAAGAACCTTTGTGAGAACAGTATTACAGTGAAAACTTTGTCCTAGCACACCAAAATAAAAGATGGAAAACTAAGGTATCAGAAAAAGAGACAGATCATATGTGTTTGGAAGGTGGGGAAAGTTAATTCACGAGCAAATGGCTTAGTGCACAGGGAGGATGGGATGGGTCTACTTGATACCTGGGACAGAGGGATTCCTGACACTTTGGGTGTGTGGCAGGCTGGGAGGACAGAATGGAAAGGAATATATCTGTGAGAGTTTCAAGCGTCTGGTACAGGAGTGAGAAAGTGCTCTGGTTAAAACCTCCCTGAGGTGGCTTTCACTGGCAGAGAGCAGCAGAGGCAGGAGCAGGTGTGTCTGTCCACCTGCACACAGGGTCTTAATTGTTCTCCTCCTTGCTCAAGGCCCTTGTATGTGTGAAATTATCCTAGGCAAATGTGGTTGCTATGGGCAAGAGTAGCATCTGATACACTGAGTGGTGACAAGATCCTCTGGGCCTGCAGAGATGGCCAGTTGGTGATGACAGTGACAGCCATGTAAGAATTAGAAGAGCAGATATGAGATACCTCAGAAATCTTTATCCCACCACCTGAGTCAGAGAAGGAGGAAACTGAAGGGTCAGACCTGGCAGCTTCCTGAATATCAGCATGCTGGAAGTCAGGGAGCTTCCCAAGAAATTGAGGTGAATGCCTGATCTATAACCCATATTCTCTCTGCCCTACATCATAGCATCACTTGCTTCCTCACTCAGCTTAACAAATTGACTCCACATTTTTTTTGTCCCTTTAAGTTTGGTCCCCAAATCCAAATCAGAAAAGAAGAAGTAAAGCTGTCACTGTTTGCAGATGACATGATACTATACATAGAGAATCCTAAAGATGCTACCAGAACACTACCAGAGCTAATTAATGAATTGGGTGAAGCAGCAGGATACAAAATTAATGCACAGAAATCTCTTGCATTCCTATACACTAATGATGAAAAATCTGAAAGTGAAATTAAGAAAACACTCCCATTTACCATTGCAACAAAAAGAATAAAATACCTAGGAATAAACCTACCTAAGGAGACAAAAGACCTGTATGCAGAAAATTATAAGACACTGATGAAAGAAATTAAAGATGTTACAAAAAAATGGAGAGGTATACCATGTTCTTGGATTGGAAGAATCAACATTGTGAAAATGACTCTACTACCCAAAGCAATCTACAGATTTAATGCAATCCCTATCAAACTACCACTGGCATTTTTCACAGAACAAGAACAAAAAATTTCACAATTTGTATGGAAACACAAAAGACCCTGAATAGCCAAAGCAATCTTGAGAAAGAAAAACAGAGCTGGAGGAAACAGGCTCCCAGACTTCAGACTGGGAGATAATTACTATACAAAGGTACAGTAATCAAGACAGTATGGTACTGGCACAAAAACAGAAATATAGATCAATGGAACAGGATAGAAAGCCCAGAGATAAACCCATGCACATATGGCCACCTTATCCTTGATAAAGGAGGCAATAATATACAATGGAGAATAGACAGCCTCTTCAATAGGTTGTGCTGGGAAAACTGGACAGCTACATGTAAAAGAATGAAATTAGAACACTCCCTAACACCATACACAAAAATAAACTCAAAATGGATTAAAGACCTAAATGTAAGGCCAGACACTATAAAACTCTTAGAGGGAAACTTAGGCAGAACACTCTATTACATAAATCACAACAAGATCCTTTTTGACCCATCTCCTAGAGAAATGGAAATAAAAACAAAAATTAAAAAATGGGACGAAATGGAAGTTAAAAGCTTTTGCACAGCAAAGGAAACCATAAACAAGACGAAAAGACAACCCTTAGAATGGGAGAAAATATTTGCAAATGATGCAACTGACAAAGGATTAATCTCCAAAATTTACAAGCAGCTCATGCAGCTCAATAACAAAAAAACAACTCAATCCAAATATGGGCAGAAGACCTAAATAGACATTTCTCCAAAGAAGATATACAGATTGCCAACAAACACATGAAAGGATGCTCAACATCATTAATCATTAGAGAAATGCAACTCAAAACTACAATGAGGTATCATCACATACCGGTCAGAATGGTCATCATCAAAAAATCTACAAACAGTAAATGCTGGAGAGGGTGTGGCTAAAAGGGAACACTCTTGCACTGTTGGTGGGAATGTAAATTGATGCAGCCACTATGGAGAACAGTATGGAGGTTCCTTAAAGAACTATAAATAGAACTACCATATGACCCAACAATCCCACTACTGGGCATATGTCCTGAGAAAACCAAAATTCAAAGAGAGTCATGTACCAAAATGTTCATTGCAGCTCTATTTACAATAGCCAGGACATGGAAGCAACCTAAGTGTCCATCATCGGATGAATGGATAAAGAAGATGTGGCAGATATATACAATGGAATATTACTCAGCCATAAAAAGAAACGGAATTGAGTTATTTGTGGTGAGGTGGATAGACTTAGAGTCTGTCGTACAGAGTGAAGTAAGTCAGAAAGAGAAAAACAAATACCGTATGCTAACACATATATATGGAATCTAAAAAAAAAAAAAATGGTCATGAAGAACCTAGGGGCAAGACGGGAATAAAGACACAGACCTACTAGAGAATGGACTTGAGGACATGGGGAGGAGGAAGGGTAAGCTGGGACAAAGTCAGAGAGTGGTAGTGTATATATGGGCATATATACACTGCCAAATGTAAAATCGATAGCTAGTGGGAAGCAGTCACATAGCACAGGGAGATCAGCTCAGTGCTTTGTGATCAGCTAGAAGGGTGGGATAGGGAGGGTGGGAGGGAGGGAGATGTAAGAGGGAAGAGATATGGGGATATATGTATATAACTAATTCACTTTGTTATAAAGCAGAAACTAACACACCGTGGTAAAGCAATTATACTCCAATAAAAATGTTAAAAAAAAGAAAAATTTGGTCCCCTATTTCTGAACTTCCACAGGATCTTGGTTCCATGCACAGAACAGTGTAATGAGGATCTTGGAAGTCCTGGAAGTGTTTAGTGGCTGCTGCCCTTGAAGTGTATAAATGGTGTGAAGATTTTAGCTTTTGGACTAAGAGAAAACTAAGTAAGTTTGACCTTGCAGGTTGCTGACATAAAGTTCCACTTGAGTTCAAGGTTTCAAAAGATGTATAAGATAGTGAGAACATTGGTTGTTGCAGATATTGTAGTGAGGTGGAATAAATGCTCTTGAGGGCTACTTTGTGCCAGATAATGTGAGGAGAAACTTAAGATCCAGGTGCAGGTATTAGGCCACAGTGAGAGAGGCCATTTTTGGTGCATAGTGATTGCCAAACAAATGCAATGGACATTCAAGACCAAGGGAGACCAGGGAAAGAGGAGGTCACAGCTGAGCTGGAGAAGTCATAGAGTGCTTTGGATTAGGAGTTAGGGGGATATGGGCCTGGAAGGCAGTCCATACCTGCCTCTTATACGGGAACAAGTCACACAGGCTTTACAGAATTCCTGAGTCCGTTTTAGTAAAAAAAGGAGTTTGGTCACAAATGATCTTCAGAATTACTTTATTCTTCTACCCTTTATAGTTTCATAGTCCCCCTAAAAGTAAGAATTAAATCAAACCTAAGGAATTCAGGATTTCATTATGAGGATGAAGGCACAGCACATTTCAGGAGCTGGAAATCACATGAGCCAAAGTGTGGAAAAGGAGAGTGTAAGGTTCTGGTTTGGGGATACAGAGTGGTTTGTCCTAAATATTATAAATAAAATATCAGAAGACAGATATTAGGATTTGTAAGTACTCAGTACTACATGGTGAAGGAAGGGGACAATATAATTGGATTTGGGCTTATGGTGAAAAGTGTTGATTTTGATTTATCCTTTCTTAGCTGTGGTTCACTTGAATCTTTAAAGTTTCTTACTGTGGCCTTTGGTCAATGTCTTGCTTCAAACTTTAGCGAAAAAAGGCACAGTAAAGAATTATTCTGTGATCCTGTATTTTTAACACTAAAGGGAATGGGGCTACATCTGTGATTTCCTATCCTAGAGACCTATAGTCTGTTAATAAGGCATTGCCATCCCCATTAACCAGCTCCATGAGAACCTGTGATAGTGGAGGGCATGGGCCCCTGTCATGATTTTTTGAGCACATACATTTAGGAAAAATGTATTGATTATACAATATTCAGTGTAACACCAACGTGACAAGTAAACAAAAACTTGTAAATTTTCTCAGAGTCTGAGGGAAATGGAGAGTGACACTCCAGTATTCTCAGATTTACACAGTTCTACTTTAAGCAAATTAGCAGCAGCACTGTTTTGGGGGGTTAACAGCTTTTGTGCAGAGATTATGCCAAGGAGTTTGTTTTGGCTTTGATATGTCATCCTCACAAGATTGTAGTTTTCTTATTAGCTGTCTTTTTATTTCTAAGGCTGTAAGATAGTATTAAAGGGATTATTTTGATTAAAATACTAGATAGTTGCTTTCTATTTATAGTTTTAATCCAGTTTCCAAATGATTCATGTTTGGTATTAAATTCAGTAGGACAATGAGTATTGAATATTTCCATCTTGAAACTACGAGCATGGATTTTCTTGCTGTTTGTTCTCACAGAAATATTTCTAAGGATGATTGGAATTGTGTATAAATAATCACACTGTAAATATTTAAGAGTCACCTTCCCCTTTCATAGAAAGGATCTTATCAATGAAAATGTGATTAGATCCATAGCAGCAGTGCTTGGAAGAACATCTCTAGTAAAGAGAATATTATTTCTGTTAAACTTCTCAAGAGAAGATAAATAAGGAGAGGTATGAGTTATCATGAGTAATTTGTTGCATCATCATGGAGTAACAAACTAGCTTCCTGTGCTTGCTTGACAATGGAGACGAGTTATCTCAGAACAATGCCTAAGGTTTCATATTAACTCATTAACCACTATTATTTGTAATTTAATAATAGACTAGTTTCAGGAGGTTTTGGAGAAAGGTCCACACGGTTTAGGTAGATTACATGCAGTTTTAACCTGTACTAGTTAGATGCCTCGAAAGTCCTCATTAACATTATCAATGCTCCCTATTCCAGTCATCCACCCACCTAGCAGCCTGGCAATCTGGAATACACTTGGTTTGTCATGTAAGACATGGTAATCAGAAGATGCATCTAGATGTTGCAGTTAATGGGTATCCACACCATCTTGAAGCCACTATCCTTGCAGACATATATGGAAATACTATAATACTCAAGTAGCTTCTGTATCACAGCACCACCTTCACTGCCTCTTATACTGGGAGGTGTTCGTTTTCTACTGTTCAGTAGTATGGTTGGGGATGATTTCTGATATTGTCTATGGATATGTGATCTGGTGAAATAATTGAAGCACAAACAGTCATAATCAGTTAGATTTCGGATGTGCAACCAAACAGGGAAAGAATGACAATACGAACTGTGGAGAAAAAGTGGGAAATATATTATGGATGATGCTTAGAATTATTAGTGGTCCAGGAAACAAGTTTGTTTGTTTGTTTGCTGAGTCAACATGCTACAGAGGCAGCTAAAAGAAAGATAATAAATAACCTTGGTCAAGACATTTAAAGATACTGCAGAAGTACAGACACAGAAGGGAACAGACTTGCTCTCTAGTGGTTGTTAATGGGGAGAAATGCATGAAGATGCCTGGACAGATTACTTACTTACTTAATCAGTCAATCAGTTTTTAATTGAGTGCCTTTCATGTTCTAGGCCATGGTTTAGGCACTAGAAACATTTAATAGAACAAAACAGTTTCTCACTGAAATTTACATTCTAGTGAGGATACACAGATTGACAAACAAACAAATAACTATATAGTTTTTTCCTCCATAGTATAATAAGCACTATGGAGGAAAATGAAGTAGGATAGATGCAATAGGGAGTGACAGGGAGAGAGAGGTTTTACTGCTATTTTGTAAAGCTGGTGGGCGTTAGGACACCACCTTCCTTTTTGAATAGGAGATACTGCGGCATGTGAATTTTGATAGGAATGATCTAAAAGAGAGGGAATAGAGGGAAATATCATGAGAAGAGTTACTGACTAAGCATGGAATATGGGGTCTAGTAGAAGAGTGGAGCCTTGGATTTAGATTGAAGCTGGATAAGTGTGATGATTAAAATTGAGATTAGTGGAGAGGTACAGTTATTAGTAGTGCCATGATTCAGCCGTGGGAATAGGTGCTAAGGTTTAGCTCAAGGACAAGGTCACTGGGGAGGAGAAAGTCAAGGAATGAGTAACAAGGGTATTATTGGATAGCTATCTGGTGGATATTGAAATCACCAAAAATTATGACAGGAGGGGTGTTGGAGAGAGTTACAATGAACCAAGGACTAAATTCTTGAAGGAATAAGCGACATGATCCAGGGGTTTGTAGATAACTTCAACAATATTTAAATAAATAAATATAAACCTTTTACCACTTGGAGATACTTGCTCCTGTCTGATCCCTCTTCCCTGACTAGTAGACTGGGGAGCAGTTCTGGTTTGCATTAGTCCAGTGGGACTATCCTTTATCTGGAACTTCAGAGACATTGAAAACCAAAGGGTATACAAAATTGATAGTTGAATGGGATCAGCTGAATCAGTCAACTGGAGAAAGGGGTACATTTGGGTCATCAAAATGAGGCAGTGCTTGGGCAAGTTAGGAGATCTGAGGACCAGGAAGAGGAGAGCATAGGAGAGTGTGAGGGTCAGGTAATTGGATGGCTACTTGGAGATGGGAAAGGCAGAGCAGGGGTGCAGAAGGTGATTGTTACATTTGGGATTTTTAGAGGTCCCTAAAATGAGTGTGACAGAGGTTGTCCAGCTTTACTTACTTAAAGGGCCAAGATCAGAATAGGCAACACTCAAGTACCAAAGAATATTGTCTCTCTTGTATAAAGACATTTTTATAATTATGATCACCCTAACCAGTCCAGAACCCCATCTCTCCATTCTGACCATTGCTTATAAAAGCTTGTGTTTTTATCATTTCATCAGCCTCTTTTATTTGGGCATATTGGTACATGAAAGTTGAAAAGCATTTTTCTTGGATTAAGAATGTTAAATCAGTTTTACTGGAAGGACTGAGGATTTTCATTTGAGATTGCCCCACTGGAGGGCATTGGGAACAGCAAGGCAGCATCTGCCTGCTACTTCAGGGTGGATCAACATTTATTAATGTAAATAGGGAAGGGTGGGGTGTAGAGAGGTCCTGTTTACCCCTAATGCTCTTGGGACTCTAGTGACTGCTGTCATTTGCACTGACATTTCAAATTCTCTCTCCTTTTTCCATCATGTGGCCTGCTTCCCTCACTGAGTCTCTTTATGTTCACAGCCTGTGTAAGATTTTCTCCTGTCTAGAAAAAGCTGCTCAAAATGCAGAACCTTGCTTCCCATCTCCTCTTTTTACTTCCTGCTGCTGTTCTTGAAAATAATTGCTGTATATAGTCAATCCACAAAACATGAGACTAGGTAGAACCTTTACAGATTCTACATTATAAATTTAAGATTGCAGTCTCTTCATTTTCACAAATCCCAAAGATGGGGGACTCTGCTTTCATTTCTTTCCTGTCAAAAGGACTAAATTTAGCTGGTTGATTTACTTTTTTTTATCATCCAAACATTAATTCTGAAAGGCAAATAAGTTTTTCCAGATGAACTTTAAAAAGATGATATATCTGATCCCTAAAGCACCAAATCAGAAGTAATACATTAAGGACTTTTTCTGGTAGTGAGGTTTTTTTTTCACATTCCCATTTACCATTTAGTAGATTTCCTCTCTAAATGCAGAAATAAGGTGTGAGAGTATGCATTCATCTGTATTTTCTGTTAAGGTAAAACAGGGGTATATCTTCAATGTTATACCATGCTGTGCAGATTATACATGAACCCTTAGAATTTTGACTTTCAGTATTGATATAAACATATAATTTATTTGTTTTCCTTAATTTATGCTGCTTGTTTGTGAGAGAAATAAGTTGATTAGAAATAAAGAACCCTGAAGGTTGTATGTGTTGAGGTAGTAAAATCACTTTTGAGTTGGTGCATTACACAACTCTTGGCATGGCCATAAATTTATTGTCATTCCTCTCCTTAGTAAATTTTCCAGTTACTGTTCCAAACTGTTCTCATACATATCCAGCTTTCAGCCTCCCATCATCCCTTAGGTAACCTTGCCTCCTCTTTACTTGGGAGATTTTGAAACCATCTTTGAAACCATGTGGCTGCCTCAGCCTCCTCCTATAGTAAACTCACTTTATCTTTGAAGGTAAACCATAGTGTTATAACATGGCCATGGTTTTGAGACATTGCTAATTGACTGTTTGTTATCCAAGCTGTTTTTAGGGCCCTTCAGCTGCAGTTGGTGCTTTTGAGGGATCAATGTAAGAAGAATCTTTATAATAAACTTGTTTTATCTAGGTTCTGTTTGTATTCAGCCAGTGCTTACCATGAAGCATTTTAACATACTTTTCACATTTCTGAGTTTTAAATTTGATTCACCTTTTCAGGGAGCCTGTAAGGGACACATGGGTGTTGTATTTGCTGATTTCTAGTATGCTTGAGAATGTGGATTATGTTGCAGATTAGAAGTATCTTAACGCCAAGATTGAAAATCAGAGTTTTAAACGTTCTTTTATAATCTGTATAGCAGGTAGAACATTGAAGATATATGATTAGGAAGGGGATGGGGTGAAATCTTAATGGTATTAACTGGAAATTTAGTTCATAACTGTCCTGGGAGCAAACTACTGATTCATTCGTTCATTAATTCCACCAATATTTATTGACCACCTGCTGTGTGCCAAGCATGATTTTAGGCACTGGGGATACAGCAGTGAAAAAAAGGGACAAAAATCCTTGCCCTCAATGAACTAATTCTCCTCAAAAATAAACCACATTAATAAATAAAATACAGGGTGATAAGTGCAAAGAGAAAGAAGTAAAGGAGGAAAGGAAATAGAGCTGTTGGTTTGGAGACTGAAAAGTTAGGTTGGCAAGGGAAGGACTGAATGAAGAGGTGATTCTTATGTAAAGACCTGGTGTATGAAGAAGGTAAATAACTTGCTTTTTTTTTTTTGAAACTTTTTATTTTATACTGGAGTTCAGACGATTAACAATGTCATGATAGTTTCAGGTGGACAGCAAAAAGACTCAGCCATACATATACATCTATCCATTCTCCTCCAAACTCCCAGTGAAGGCAAATGGAGGAGCAACACTCCCTATGAACACATAAACAGAGACTGGTGCTTTCTTTACTCTGTTGCTGAGTTAGAGGTGGAAACTAAAGCAATGGAGTGAGACCTTCCTAGGAGGTCTTGAGCCAGTGGAGCAAGCTGGGTGCTCCAGATTTGGGTGTTGTATGTGTTTGGCTTAGGTAACTGGTGACCTAGGAAATAATGTTGAAGTTGGAAATGACCCCGAGAAACAATCTGGTTCAACCCTCTCACTGTATAATGAAGGAAATAGAATGGGCCCCAAAATGCTTGTTAAGCTGAATTAACCAAAATAATATCCGTGAAGATCCAGCACTAAACCCACATATCTCTTTCGTGATTGACTGTTCATTAACAATACCTCACTTCCTTCCAGTACCACCAGTGCCATGGGGGTCACTGTGAACTATTTTAAACTCAGCTCATAAGATGTGGCTGGGAAACTTGGAAAGTAATCCCATAATAACCATTTCCCTTCTCTGTCAATTCTCTTCTTTAAAAGTGATGAACGTTGTCATGACATTGACTTCTGAAGACATTGACAACATCACAAAAATCTCTATAATGGAAGCTGTGGGCCACCAATTTCTTTTTTTTTTTGAATTTTATTAATTTTTTAATACAGCAGGTTCTTATTAGTCATCCATTTTATACACATCAGTGTATACATGTCAATCCCAATTGCCCAGTTCATCACACCCCCACACCCACCCCTTGCTGCTTTCCCCCCTTGGTGTCCATATGTTACTTCTCTACATCTGTGTCTCAATTTCTGCCCTGCAAACCGGTTCAATTGTACCATTTTTCTAGGTTCCAGATATATGCGTTAATATACGATATTTGTTTTTCTCTTTCTGACTTACTTCACTCTGTATGACAGTCTATAGATCCATCCATGTCTCTACAAATGACCCAATTTCGTTCCTTTTTATGGCTGAGTAATATTCCATTGAATATATGTACCACATCTTCTTTATCCATTTGTCTGTTGATGGGCATTTATGTTGCTTACATGACTTGGCTATTATAAATAGTTCAGCAATGAATATTGGGTGCATGTGTCTTTTTGAATTATGGTTTTCTCTGGGTATAAGCCCAGTAGTGTGATTGCTGGATCGTATGTTAATTCTATGCTTAGTTTTTTAAGGAACCTCCATACTGTTCTCCACAGTGGCTGTATCAATTTCCATTGCCACCAACAGTGCAAGAGGGTTCCCTTTTCTCCAGACCCTCTCCGGCATTTATTGTTTGTTTGTTTGTTTGTTTTTTCCAGTATGTGGGCCTCTCACTGTTGTGGCCTCTCTCATTGCGGAGCACAGGCTCTGGACGCGCAGGCTCAGTGGCCATGGCTTACGGGCCCAGCCGCTCCACGGCATGTGGGATCTTCCCGGACCAGGGCATGAACCTGCGTCCCCTGCATCGGCAAGCAGACTCTCAACCACTGCAACACCAGGGAAGCCCTGTATACTTTTTGATGATGGCCATTCTAACTGGTGTGAGGTGATACCTCATTGTAGTTTTGATTTGCAATTCTCTAATAATTGGTGATTATTGATTATTATTCTCTAATAATTGGTGATTGGAGCAGCTTTTCCTGTGCTTCTTGGCTACCTGTATGTCTTCTTTGGAGAAATGTCTGTTTAGGTCTTCTGCCCATTTTTGGATTGGGTTGTTTGTTTTTTTAATATTGAGCTGCATGAGCTGTTTATATATTTTGGAGATTAATCCTTTGTCCATTGATTCGTTTGCAAATATTTTCTCCCATTCTGAGCATTGTCTTTTCTTCTTCTTTATGGTTTCCTTTGCTGTGCAAAAGCTTTAAAGTTTCATTAGGTTCCATTTGTTTATTTTTGTTTTTATTTCCATTACTCTAGGAAGTGGATCAAAAAATATCTTGCTGTGATTTATGTCAAAGAGTGTTCTTCCTGTGTTTTCCTCTAGCAGTTTTATAGTGTCTGGTCTCACATTTAGGTCTTGAATCCATTTTGAGATTATTTTTGTGTATGGTGTTAGGCAGTGTTCTAATTTCATTCTTTTACATGTAGCTGTCCAGTTTTCCCAGCACCACTTATTGAAGAGACTGTCTTTTCTCCATTGTATATCCTTGCCTCCTTTCTCATAGATTAGCTGACCATAGTGTGTGGGTTAATCTCTGGGCTTTCTGTCTTGTTCCATTGATCTGTATTTCTGTTTTTGTGCCAGTACCATATTGTCTTGATTACTGTAGCTTTGTGGTATAGTCTGAAGTCAGGGAGTCTGATGCCTCCAGCTCTGTTTTTTTCCCTCAAGACTACTTTGGCTATTCAGGGTCTTTTGTGTCTCCATACAAATATTAAGATTTTTTTGTTCTAGTTCTGTAAAAAATGCCATTGGTAATTTGAAATGGATAGCATTGAATCTTTAGATTGCTTTAGGTAGTATAGTCATTTTCACAATATTGATTCTGCCAATCCTACAGCATGATGTATCTCTCCATCTGTTGGTATCATCTTTAATTTCTCTCATCAGTGTCTTATAGTTTTCTGCATATAGGTCTTTTGTCTCCCTAGGTAGGTTTATTCCTAGGTATTTTATTCTTTTTGTTGCAATGGTAAATGGGAGTGTTTTGTTAATTTCTCTTTCAGATTTTTCATCATTAGTATATAGGAATGCAAGAGATTTGTGCGCATTAATTTTGTATCCTGGAACTTTACCAAATTCATTGATTAGCTCTAGTAGTTTTCTGGTGGCATCTTTAGGATTCTCTATGTATAGTATCATGTCATCTGCAAACAGTGACAGTTTTACTTCTTCTTTTCCAATTTGTATTCCTTTTATTTCTTTTTCTTCTCTGATTGCTGTGGCTAGGACATCCAAAACTATGTTGAATAATAGTGGTGAGAATGGACATCCTTGTCTTGTTCCTGATCTTAGAGGAAATGTTTTCAGTTTTTCACCATTGAGAATGATATTTGCTGTGGGTTTGTCATATATGGCCTTTATTCTGTTGTGGTAGGTTCCCTCTATGCCCACTTTCTGGAGAGTTTTTATCATAAATCAGTGTTGAATTTTGGCAAAAGCTTTTTCTGCATCTATTGAGATAAGCATATTGTTTTTATCTTTCAATTAGTTAATATGGTGTATCACATGGATTTATTTGCGTATATTGAAGAATCCTTGCATCCCTGGGATAACTCCCACTTGATTATGGTGTATGATCCTTTTACTATGTTGTTGGATTCTGTTTGCTAGTATTTTGTTGAGGATTTTTGCATCTGTATTCATCAGTGATATTGGTCTGTAATTTTTTGTAGTATCTTTTTCTGGTTTTGGTATCAGGGTGATGGTGGCCTAATAGAGTGAGTTTGGGAGTGTTCCTTACTCTGCAGTTTTTGGGAAGAGTTTGAGAAGGTTGGGTGTTAACTCTTCTCTAAATGTTTGATAGAATTTACCTGTGAAGCCATCTAGTCCTGGACTTTTGTTTGTTGAAAGATTTTTTTCTTTTTTTTTTTTTTGGCAGTACACGGGCCTCTCACTGTTGTGGCCTCTCCTGTTGTGGAGCACAGGCTCCGGACTGGCAGGCTTAGCGGCCATGGCTCACGGGCCCAGCTGCTCTGTGGCACGTGGGATCTTCCTGGACCAGGGCATGAACCCGTGTCCCCTGCATCAGCAGGCAGACTCTCAACCTCTGCACCACCAGGGAAGCTTTCTTTTGATTTCCATTTGCATGGAGTATCTTTTTCAATCCCCTCACTTTCAGTCTGTATGTTTCCCTAGGTCTCAAGCGGGTCTCTTTTAGACAGCATATATATGGGTCTCGTTTTTGTATCCATTCAGCAAGCCTGTGTCTTTTGTTTGGAGCATTTAATCCATTCATGTTTAAGGTAATTATTGATATGTATGTTCATATGACCATTTTCTTAATTGTTTTGGGTTTGTTTTTGTAGGTCCTTTTCTTCTCTTGTGTTTCCTACTTAGAGAAGTTTCTTTAACATTTGTTGTGGAGCTGGTTTGGTGGTGCTGAATTCTCTTAGCTCTTGCTTGTTTGTAAAGCTTTTGATTTCTCCATCAAATCTGAATGAGATCCTTACTGGGTAGAGCAATCTTTGTTGTAGGTTCTTCCCTTTCATCACTTTAAGTATATCATGCCGCTCCCTTCTGGCTTGTAGAGTTTCTGCTGAGAAATCAGCTCTTAATCTTATGGGAGTTCCCTTGTATGTTATTTGTAGTTTTTCCTTTGCTGCTTTCAATAATTTTTCTTTGTCTTTAATTTTTGCCAATGTGATTATTATGTGTATTGGCATGTTTCTCCTTGTGTTTATCCTGTATGGGGCTCTCTGCATTTTTTGGACTTGGGTGCTATTTCCTTTCCCACGTTAGAATTTTTCAACTATAATCTCTTCAAATACTTTATCTGGTTCTTTCTCTCTCTTTTCTCCTTCTGGGATCCCTATAATGAGAATGTTGTTGCATTTAATGTTGTCCCAGAGGTCTCTTAGGCTGTTTTCATTTCTTTTCATTCTTTTTTCTTTTCCATAGCAGTGAATTCCACAATTCTCTCTTCCAGGTCAGTTATCCGTTCTTCTGCCTCAGTTATTCTGCTATTGATTCCTTCTAGTGTATTTTTCATATCAGTTATTTTATTGTTCATCTCTCTTTGTTTGTTCTTTAATTCTTCTAGGTCTTTGTTAAACATTTCTTGCATCTTCTCGATCTTTGCCTCCATTCTTTTCCCGAGGTCCTGTATCATCTTCATTATCATTATTCTGAATTCTTTTTCTGGAAGGTTGCCTATCTCCACTTCATTTAGTTGTTTTTCTGGGTTTTTAATCTTGTTCCTTCATCTGGTACATAGCCCTCTGCCTTCTCATCTTGTCTATCTTTCTGTGAATGTGGTTTTTGTTCCACAGGCTGCAGGACTGTAGTTCTTCTTGCTTCTGCTGTGTGCCTTCTGGTTGATGAGGCTATCTAAGAGGCTTGTGCAGTTTTCCTGATGGGAGGGACTGGTGGTTGGTAGAGCTGGCTGTTGCTCTGGTGGGTAGAGCTGGCTGTTGCTCTGGTGGGTAGAGCTCAGTCTCCCATTTCTTTTCAGAAGAGCTTCCTTAAAGTTTTTTTTTTTTTCTTTTTCTCTCTGGGACTGGGCAGAGCAGGTGGTTCTCTCTGAACTATTGATTTGGAATTGGCTGCAATGATTGTTTAATTCTGTGTGCATCATTCAGCTCTAGTCTGCCCTGCTGCACAATAGACATTTATGGTTGAATGAAGGTGTGTACATGAACTTCAACAGGGACTGGTAAAGCACAATGCATCCTGGAAGCTCTTCTGTTTAATGCAAAATACTCCTTAAACTTTGTAATTATGAATTTGAATTTTGTCTTTTGGACACCTAATTTCATCGTTTCCTCAATAGTGTGGTTGAGATTTGTAACAATCTGGGTTGGTAAGCAGGTTAATTGTGTGTGAAGTAAGCCTTCATTAATGCAACAAGCTGCTTCCTCTCTCTTATATCCACATTGCATTAAAGAAATGGCTTCTACAATGTATAATCGTAGAGGACATCTTCAGAGACTGTTTTCTGCCAGGCCTACAAAAATTATCAGGATGTTATCAGAATTATCAGGAATCACAACCATGGTGATTACAAGGGAATACTTGCTGTGATTCACGGAAGGCTGTTTACCTCGTGTGAGTGAAGAGTTGTGTTTTGTGTGTGTCTCTGTGTGTGTACACATGTGTACAAGTACATGCATGTGTCTGAACAGTATCTAATTACTTGGTTTTTCCTCCCTGCCTCTCATTGTTTCTAGAACTGTTTAATTTTCCATTACTATTCTAGGACTTTACGTAGAGATAAAAAATAATACTTGAAATATAAATACCTTTAAAGGAATCATGATTCTTAGAGACTGGCATATTGATTTATTTTAGCTACTTAAGATATTTTTTTTTTTTTTTTTTTTTTTTATGCGTTACGCGGGCCTCTCACTGTCGTGGCCTCTCCCGTTGCGGAGGACAGGCTCCGGACGCGCAGGCTCAGCGGCCATGGCTCACGGGCCCAGCCGCTCCGCGGCATGTGGGATCCTCCCAGACCGGGGCACGAACCCGCGTCCCCTGCATCGGCAGGCGGACTCTCAACCACTGCGCCACCAGGGAAGCCCTACTTAAGATATTTTTACATGACCAACCCAAGAGAAAGAATGTTTTTGATATTTAATCATTTCAGATATGCAAATTGTGACTTTTCTAGTTACCTGGGATGAAATCAAGTAGCAGATATTTCTGGCAGCAGTGTTCTTCAAAAGATTCAACTAGGGCTTCCCTGGTCGCGCAGTGGTTGGGAGTCCGCCTGCCGATGCAGGGGACGCGGGTTTGTGCCGCGGTCCGGGAAGATCCCAGATGCCGCGGAGCGGCTGGGCCTGTGAGCCATGGCCGCTGAGCCTGCGCGTCCGGAGCCTGTGCTCCACAACGGGAGAGGCCACAACAGCGAGAGGCCCGCGTAGCTAAAAAAAAAAAAAAAAAAAAAAAAAGATTCACCTAGCATAGTTCTGCATACCTAGCATATGCTCTATAAATAGCTGTGGATTAGCTGACCATGGATATTGTCAATTTCTTTTCATTCATTTAAAAAATTCAGTTGTCCAAGTATGCATGCCTGCAGAGTGTAACAAATCCTTATTATGAGTCCATTTTGCTTTAGATTCTGGGTATACAATGGTGAACAAGAGAGAGTTTTTGCCTTCAAGGAATTTACTTATAGTGGATGATAACGAAACTTCTAAGGCCATTTTGTTGAATTATATATGTTATATTAAGCATACTGAGTGTATTGCCCTATGCATCGTGCTAGTGATACAAAAAAAATTAACGAAGTACTCTTGACCTCAGGGAACTTAAAGACTAATTATCTCTAATTAGTCTTTATCTCAAGACCCATGCACATGACTAAATAGCTAGCTGTGTAAGGCCTTGTAGGGTGACAGATGAGGGATGCTCATCTGGTCCTTTCCTCTGTGTTCCAGACACATGGCTGTCTCCTTCATATACTCCATGGATGGAGTTTCCTGACTCCTCCAGTGACTCAGATTTCTACACTTAGAATTCTTCCCTGCTTTACTTTCATCTATCATTTTTAAACTTCTTTCTTATATTCTCTCATAGCTTCAAAGGGAAAATATCTAGTCACTCTATTCTCACAGAATCCTTTCTGCTTGGAAGAATAATCATTCAGCACAGGGGCTGGGTTTTTTCAGGTATATTATCTCCACTGAACCACTTAAATCCCTTTTTGCTCTCAGTTTTGATCATTTCAGATTGCATCTGCCGAAGGCCCATTATTGCCACTCTTTAATCAACTTAGTGACCTTCATCACACTGTAGGCAAAGACCCATAGAAGTAATTTTAGCAGAAGTGAATCCCTCATACTCGATTTGGTGAAAGGATAAAATCGCTCTATTCAACCTAAGTGACCCTATTTGGACTTTTTATTTAACAAAATCCTGGATTAGCTTAGATTGTCAGTGACCATCTTCACGTAAGATAAAATATAATCACATGACAATGTTAACCTCTTGAAATTGGTTTTAAAGGGGAAAGAGACACAATTAGGTAGAATAAGTGAGAGAGGAAAGGAGGGAGGGCTTTAGAGTAGACTTTATTTTTAGTTTCTTTATTGCAGATGCTAAATTCAGATTTCTAAATATGAATACAGCGTGTCAGACAGCTTTGTGATGGTGCAGACTGCATCATTTATTCTGTAGATGACTGAGCAGGGGAATGCTCTCAGGTTTTATGACTAAATCAAAAATACATTTCCTTTCTTGTAGATGCCTAAATAACACATACACCATAAAGCCTCTGACTGAATATTTCTTCTACGGAAGAGGTGTATAATCTTATAAAAAGGTTGGTTGCTTTGGTCTGTGTTTATATACAGAGATATATTTTGTTCTTTCTTGTTGTGACCATTGAAGTTGTCTTTTCACTGATCTCACTGTCTCCAATTTCTCCCTATTCCAATCAACTTTGTATTCTGCTATTGAATTAATCTTTGGGAAACTCTTATATCACTCTTCTACTCCAAACTTTGGCCTCATGTTGTTTCTCTAACAAAGGTCAAGCATTTTATCCTAATATTGTAAATACTCAGTTCATTTTTTAAAATGTTATTTATGACTATTTTCTTTTATTGGTTCTGTTTCAATCAAATGAAACTACTGCTAATTGTCATATCCAATACAGACTTTTCAATTTCTAAGCCTTTTCCTTAAACACACTCTCCATTTTCTTAAAGTACATTTCTCTGATCTCCTTACACCTAAAGCTTTTCTGTATTTCAAGACTGAAAGGCCACTACGTTTACAAAGTTTTCCCATGATCTCCATTACCATAAGTCCTCTTTCTTTAGCTTAAACTCCCAATACGTTTTATTTATGTATTTTGTTGTTCTAACACTTCTTATCCTAATGTATGTAATATATATGTATGTATACCCACAGTTTATATCTATATCTTATTTACTTTGCTAGACTAAACCTACTAAAGGAAACAATAGTATAACCTTCATTGTACCACTTCTTTGCGTACTCTCTTTCATACAATAGGCATCTAATAATTATTCCTAATTTAGAATTTGATATGAGGCTTGTCTGTGTTAATCTATAGCCAAAGGTGTAGAATTATGGAAATGCAGAAGTAAAAGGACCCTCAACATAAATAATTTTACTTTTGAGAACAGTGAAAGTGATTCTATTCCATGATGAAACTACATCAGAAGGTATGTGGTAGCCCATCCATATCAGTTTGAATTTCTGGCAAGGGAATAGAAGGATGATGAAAATAGCTTGTGTAGTTAATTGACAGTACTGCAAAACGTATTAAAAAGTGATATAATTGAAATACTATTTCAGTAGTATTTAGATTCAAAAGAGGAAGAGTAACAGCATGTGACAGACTACAATATGTGGTTCTGGTACCAATCAAGAGGGACAGTAAAGTCAGGAATCAAAGGCTACATACAGTTTAGGCAGCTATAAATGCTTGATTCAGAGAGGTGGCTCTCATTTTTCATGGCATTTAACTAAAGAGTTGAGTGGGGTGGGATCGATGTTCAAGATACACAGTACACATACTTGGTGCCCCTGGAGGAGAAAAACAAAAGTGGGAAAGAATGAATGTTTAAAATCATATTCAAGAAAATGTACTGATATAAATGAAGATCTGAATCTACATATTACAAGGGCCATTTGTATCTGTAAAAATGGACCCATGATGATTATCTCTGAAACAGCAAAAAAGAAGACAAAGTCATTCACAAAGGAAAGGAAGTAGGTTGATATCGAATTTCTCATTAAATGTTCAAAACAATAAGTAAAGGAATAACATCTTGAAGATCCTCAAGAAAGAAGGTGAAGGATGTTATTCCATTCAAGTTGTCCTTTAAATGTGAAGGCTCTAGGAAAAATATGGAACATGCAAGAACTCAGGGGTTATTGTCCCTAGAAGCTTTTCCTAGCAAAATTACTACAAGATGAGCTTTATAAAAAAGTGCCATGGGGGACTTTGACAGAGACATCAGTGGTGAGTATTTTATACATCTAACTGTAGATCAAAGATCTTAAAGTTGTGGACAAGGACTAAAGAAGAGTTTGTCAGTGTTAAATGCAGTGCCAAAGTAAAAATGACAGAACTAAAGCACAGAGAAAGGTGGGAAGGAGGGAATTAAATGATTTCTTTGGATATTGTTTAAAGCTGACGAATAATAGAAACTTTAGTATATTTAAGAGTACAAAGATTAGGCACAAGAAAGATATTAATATTGACTGAAAGTACATGATGGAGAAGAGAAACGGGTGGAAAAGCTATTGTAAATGAATTTTATTGTGACTCACAATCGTGGAACAATATGTATTGTCTGGTGGAAAAGGGGGGCTATGAATGTTACCCAAAATATTAATAAAAAGACAACCAACAGAACAAAATTTCAACTTCTTTGATGCCAAAAGAACACAGAAACAAAACAAAACTTAGTGGCATACAGCCTAAGAATGAAAAGAACTGCAAGAAAATCTTAAATATCATTCAGTAACGTTATTGTAAATAGTGATATTGAGATTGCTATTTTGTGGTTTCTTGTATGTTATGGAATAAACCAATAATTAAACTGAGATTTTCAGTGTATGAAAAACAGGTACAAGTATTAAATCGAAGAAATTAAATGAAAGTCCCGTAATGTTAAATTTGCTTTGGGAATATCAATTTGATTCATGATAATATATTTCCTGTATCTGTACAGTGGAAAGGCACAGGAGCTATGGCACTCCATCTGGAATCACCATTTTACTGCCCAAATTTTGTTTTCTAAATTCTGTTCTTCACAGAAAGGAATCAGGGTTCCTTGGAGAAATGGCTGATTGTAGGCTCGGAGGAAGGAAAATACAAGGTGAATTTAGGACACCTTGTTGTGCTAGAAAGCAAGGGAAGACTCATGGATTGGGTCATGGGGACAAGCACTAGGAAGTTCTCATTGGCCAAATTTGGCACATTTTGTACATGCAAAAGAACATGACTGTAGTTGATTGAAACACATGGAGTACCTAAGCATCCAGAGTCCCAAGTCTTTCAAGATATAAAAGAAGAGAAAGATTTAAAACAATGAGTTATTTGCCACTATTGGAGGTAACTATTAAGTCAAATCCTTCTGAAAACTGGTAATTAAAGACACATTATTATACATTTATCCTGGTTCTTCAGTGGGAACTATAGTTCTGGCAAACCGAATACTCTAATTCATGAGCAAAAGTTTTCTCTACAGAAGAATGTTAGTTAATAAATACAGAACAAATGAAAGAATTTTAAAAATACACAAAATAATATTATGATATATTTTATATGTTTCTATGTATGTTTCATATATATACATATATATTTCCAGGGAAGCCTATAATTTTATATAAAAGTTTCCTGTTGTTAATTTTTTTTTTTTTGCCAAAAAGCATTCATTTATTCAGCAATCATTTGAGGACCTAGTATGTGCCTTTGGGGAAAAAAATGCTGTCTAATGTTTTTTGCATTATTTTCTCAAGCCAGGTCACTTAAGAGTTATGAATGCCATTAAACTATATAATTTCAGAACTGGAAGGACCCAAGAAGGTCATTTGGTCACTCCCTGCTCCATGCCCCTTCTCATTTTATAAACAGGAATCACATTATCCACTCTCATAACATGAATACTTTATGAACACTACCAGTAACTGAGGAAAGAGAAAGAAATTGACAAACTTCTAAGAAGCTAAAAAATCATTGCACCATATGAAGGTTCGGCTTGTAATTTTAAAATGCTAAGCACTTCTTTCATTTATTTGTTTTTAATCTTCAGAAAATTAAAACACGCAGATGGCCTATCTAGGTCATTATGAATTTTTTTTCTTTCTTTGACCGAATTGCTATTTCCTCTAGATTAATATCAGACTTGAGCTGCATGGCTGAGGCAGAAGTT
The DNA here is from genome assembly GCF_963924675.1 of Phocoena phocoena. Classification (NCBI taxonomy): domain Eukaryota; kingdom Metazoa; phylum Chordata; class Mammalia; order Artiodactyla; family Phocoenidae; genus Phocoena; species Phocoena phocoena. Next base: position 46,076,722 of record NC_089232.1, read on the forward strand.
CAGGGACCGGGGCATACAAGTGCCCTCTCCACTCAATAACCAGCAGACTAATTTGATGTTCCTATTGACTTGAATCTGTCTGCTTTATATCTTGAGCTTACGAGTGTGTGACCTCTTCTGCAGAGATCTGCTGCTTCCAGGCATTTTGTAAAGTGCTGAAATTGTCTGGAAAACTGCTCTTTGTGCTTTGCAAAATAATGGAAAGAGAGTATTTCCTATCTGACTACTGCAGTGATTTCCTAGTAATAAAATTGAAGATGTATGTTTTAATTTTATTTCCATTTAGTTTTGAGAACCATCTTGAGGTATTTTGGTTCCTAACTCTGACTCCTTATCTGTCATCTTTTATGATTCACTGTTTCTCTCAGCTGTAATTTCTTTTCAACTCTTCTTCATAAAAAGCAGCTCCATATTTTCCTGAGTCATTTTCTGTTTCTAATACAAAAGATAATATTTGGCCAGAATCTCAATCTTGAAATGCCATCCATTTTCTAATGTGTTTAGCAATCAGGCAATTAAGAAACTGGCCTTCTCTTTCATCATCTCAGGAAATTAGAGAGATTTTCTTCATGGCTGAACTGCATTTCTGAAAAAAATTGAGAGGGCTTTTGTAATTTATACAGAAATTTTGTTTTCTTTGAACTTTTGTGCATAGATTGGTCATTTAAGAAATAAGGAACTTAATTTTCTCTTTTTCCTTTCTTTTTCTTACCTTTGTTATTGTCCTTTTGAAATCTTGCCAGGGCCAAAATGAGTTATTTCAGTGTCCAAGTAACTATGCTTTTGTTTTAGCCATTAAAATAGCAAAGCATGTTATTTTATGGAGGTTATGAAGCAATCTAATAGTTTGTTTCTGTACTCACACAGCAGGAGGCTTTCCCTGGAGGCCTTGAACCACTTCCTGGACATAATTTATTTCCCCAGGTCCTGGGTCTTTACAGACAGCAAGAAGTCTAAAACAGCTTAGGAAGGAAATAACCTTTGTCCTAGGATTTGCACTCATGTCATTGTCTTCTCTTTGCTAGGACTGTTGTTTCTGATTCCCTGACTGAACTCTGAGGACTTGGGTCTTACCTCCCTGGATTGACTTACTCTGTCAGATACCTTCTGTAATGGAACTGCCCCTCCAGACTCCTGCTCACCCTGGTCACATTCTTCCGGTAAGATTTTTGCTAAGACTGTGACGTTATTGCCGGCTGGTGCTCTGTCTTCTTCATTCCTGGATCCTCTAACGTAGTATCTTGCCCAGAGTGGGAACTTGATAAGCAGTGGCTGCATGATAGTATTGACTGTAGCACACAGTGAGTTGGTCAGAGGTGAGTTGGAGATGCTGTGTTGCTGAGAATTTGTGTGGAGTCTTAGTGTGAGAAAGCTGAGGAGGATGAAGTGGGTACTGAATTATTTTCTTGTATACTTCTCTTTTCCCTCTTCTGTATTTATTCGCACTGAGCTGAAGTAAGTGTTGGTCAGTGCTTGACTGGAAATAGACCATTCCTCTGAATTATATAATCATTGGCTCCTTGATTTTTCCATTTTCTATCCTTCATTGCCCTTTCCAGAATGATATGAATCCCCTTTACCTGAGTAATAGTGCAGGGGATTATCACCTTCCTCATTTAAAAGATATAGTGATGGGCTTCCCTGGTGGTGCAGTGCTTAAGAATCCTCCTGCCAATGCAGGGGACACGGGTTCGAGCCCTGGTGTGGGAAGATCCCACATGCCGCGGAGCAACTAAGCCCGTGCACCACAACTACTGAGCCTGCGCTCTAGAGGCCGCAAGCCTAGAGCTCTTGCTCCGCAGCAAGAGAAGCCACCGCAATGAGAAGCCCGTACACCACAACGAAGAGTAGCCTCCACTCACTGCAACTAGAGAAAGCCCGCGCACAGCAAAAAAAACTAATGCAGCCAAAAATAAATAAATTAATTAATTAAATAAATTAAAAAATTTTTTTAAAGATATAGTGAAATGTCTACATGACCCTGGGAGAGAGGGAGAAGTTTGGATTGCGAGACGTCCAAAGCTCAATGAAGGTGTGTCAAACATTTAAATCTAAACTTCTTCAATGGGGCAAAATGTTTTAGGAGGATCAGGAGGCAAGAAGCATATAAGTTGTGCCTTCAGTGAACAGCAGGACCATAGGGTCAGGGAAGGAAAGAGGCAAGAGATGTGCTCTGAAGATTCGGAGGGCTCAGGACACTGGGTTCCTGACCTCAGGCAGCTGATCAGCTGTAAGTGTGCCTATGGGAAAGCCATGGGGGGGGCTTTCTTCAAGTCTTGAGTAACTGGTGGCCTTAGACATGAGCTATTGCACCTGTCCTGCTATTGGAACGGGGTTCCCTGTAAAAACAAGCATGCGCTTCACTGACTGCTCAGCTGATGGACAGGACTCTGCCTTTGGTTACCACAGAGAACCCCTTCTGCCAGCCTCCTTCCAGAGTCAGGAAATGTCTTTCTCTTTATACTTTCAACTCAAATGCATCATGTGGATTCGCGTGGCTGCTTTAAGACAGGGACTTGTTTTATTTTCTTCCTTTTCTTTCCTGCACTTTATCTTGTGTTAGTCTTAGACTAGAAAAATGAAAACCCTGGGGGCACTTGGGAGCTTCTGCAACCCAGACAGCAGAGGCTGAAGAGCTCTCTCCTCTCTGTGTTTTTATGTCCTTTCAAAATGTCAGTTGGCACCTTTAAAATAAAGTCTGCCATCAAAGACACGCTCTTCTCCTCCCTGTCTGGTGAGCCAAAGATAGACATTACTCTGTCTGCTTTAGTTCTCCGCTTCCCGTTATGTTTGGCAAAAATGTAATTGGCTCTCCTTTCAGAACAACTTTTATTTATTTTCTTCACTTCAACATTTCCTCTAAACAAGAGGTTTTGCAGCAGGGGAATGTAGACAGCTTTTGTTTTTGCTGCTTCATGATTGGCTTCCCAGTGTTTTTTACAATGAAATTTTGTGCCCAGGAAAGATGCCACGGGAGCCAGGCAGTGCTGGTTTATCCAGGGTGACAGGTCACATAGGGAGCCAAGTTTACTCAGGTTTAACTCCAGGCTGGGGCTCAGGGCAGGCAGCGGCATTTCTTTCCTGCCTTCTAGTACCCTTCACATCCTGCCTTTGCAAAATTGATTTAGGTAATAACAATAATAACAATAATACTCCCTCTCAGTCAGCTTCTCTTACCCCAAACTTATGTTCCTTAGAGGGTCCTTGCTCTCTATCCTGCTGATTTTATACCAGTCTTTCAAAACCTGGCTCACGTGTCATGTGGAATTAACACTGCTGTGTCCTCTGCTGCCGTATCACTTTTCACATATGTTGATTACAGTGCTGCTGCACGCACTGCATGGTCGAATGACTCATTGTACATGAACCTAACAGCTTAGCACTCCCATTCCCCCCACCCAAGACCGTGAGAAGTTTAAGGTTAAGAAATGTGTCTCCTACCTTATTCTTTCTCACATCCCCAACGTTTAGCCTAGGGTATGATACATAGTGGTCAGTTAAAAGGTATTTATTAAATGAGAGAATAAATGCAAATGGTACATTTTTTTTTTGGCGGTACGTGGGCCTCTCACAGCTGTGGCCTCTCCCGTTGCGGAGCACAGGCTCCGGACGCGCAGGCTCAGCGGCCATGGCCCACGGGCCCAGCCGCTCCGCGGCATGCGGGATCCTCCCGGACCGGGGCACGAACCCGTGTCCCCTACATTGACAGGTGGACTCCAAACCACTGCACCACCAGGGAAACCCCACAAATGGTACTTTTGCACATAGATCTCACAGTATTGTCCTGTTGGATGCAAGCTGATGTGCCCGACAGGAGCATGGATTTAAAGCACTGAATTTGTAGGTATTTAAGTGAGATCCAAGGTTAAGGAAAAAGAAGAGTGTTGAGAATAAGTAAAGGAACGTGACTAGCTCTCTGCTTTGGATTTTTGTGAAAGAAGTCAGATTCTCTTGAGATTGGTAAATAAAGGGAATGACAACTGGGCTTTACAACTGAGGAAATGAGAGAATATACTCACAAGGTAATATGATACACCAGTGTGAACAAGAAGATATTCTGAGAGGGTATGGAGAGTTCAGGCTTTTCTGGTGAAGCAGAGATGAGGACACTGCCACTACTCTTGAACAGAAAGGAGGAGTGACCCTGAGTGTGAATTCCACTTGGGGGACAAAACATCTGGAGAGGTTGCAACCAGAACTGGGGACTCTGGAGTTTCAGGGATAAACTCTGTTGGAAATCCAGGCGAGGGATGAACTATGCATGGATCATGTTGTTAGTAACCTCTGAGACAAGTCAATAAGAAGAGCACCTCCAAATTCATGACACGGGCATGTATCTTTCACCATTACTCAATGAGACAGTGTGCTATGGCAGGAGAAGCTCTTTCATGGGAAGGCAGGCAGGTGGCGTGAGTTGTAATTCCTTTCCTCTCACAATTAGCTGCATGACCTGGGGGAAGTCACTAAACTGGGTCTCAGCTGATTTATTTGTAATATGGTAATAACTGCATTTTATCTGTGTAAAGGGAAAGTATTGTGCTGAATGATTAATTGAGCTCTTCAGCTACTGTAAAATCCATTGTATCTCCCTGGAAATTCTCCACTGTGTCAATTAACGTGGCTATTCTTAAGAGTTTGTTGTTTAAATTATTTAATTATGTTCACAATATGTGGTTGTCATATAGCATACTTAGGTCACGTGACCCTAAGCATGACTGCCTTGGAAAGGACGTGTTTGTAGTGTTGAAAATCTACATTTAAGACAGGTGAATTTTATATTTTAATAAGAGGAATGAATGTTAAAAGTTGGTTTTTCCTTAACATCTGAAATGTGTAGTGTTGGAGTGATATTTGAACATTACATAGTGGTAGAACTCTCAGAAAAATATAATTCTTTTAACTTGAAGAGATCTCAGCACTTTGAACTCATGAAAGATATGTCTAGCTTTCTGAAAAATTAGAGGTTCCAGAAGGTTAAGACTATTTCTTAAAATCATTTTTTATTTCTTAACAGAAGGAATAACATTTAATCAGGTAAATAATCTCTTTTCATTTCCACCTAGCTTTCAAATACTGTATAAACACAACCACATTATAAAAAAAGAAATTTTTAATGACAGGAGAAAAGATGAAAATGAAAAAAAAAGCTTTAAGAAGAAAATTAAAATCATCCTTAGAAATAACTGTAGTGAACACTGACATCTCTCTTTCGATGTATCTTTATATATCTATCTTCTCTCTGTCGTGTGTGTGTGTGTGTGTGTGTGTGTGTGTATAGAACCACACACATATACATACACATATACTGGGTTAGCCAAAATGTTCATTTGGATTATTACTATCTTTTGTCTTTTGGTGGGTTCATTTATAACTACAACTCATATTCTGAAAAGTACGTTTTATAATGAATCAACTTTGGAAAATGTACCATAGCTCTTTTCTATGTAAGATGAAGAAAGAATACATCTCATTTTCCTTCAGTCTTTTCCCTCATTCCATTAGTTTTGCATCATCAAGGTGTATAACACTGATCCTTTGACCTGTAATTATGTATTCTCTGCTTCATTTTGAAGTTAATTATAAAAATTGAAAACCAATGAAATAATGCAGTTGGTAAAAGCACAGGCCCTGGAACTGTACCACCTGGCTTCAAAAATCTAGTTCTGCCACTTTCTGTCTGGGCTTTTGCAAATTTGGATATATTACTTAACTTCTCTGTGCCTTCACTTCCTCTTATGTAAAATGGTCATAAAATAGTATCTACCTGCTGGTGGTGTTGTGAGCATTAAATAAGAAAGTACTTACTAAGTTCCTAGAATAATGCCTGGTACATAGTAAGTGCTTGGTAATAGTATTTCTTGGAGAGCCCCATGCTATGAATGACCCTGTATCACTAAATCTATGCTGCTTAAGGGAGAATGTTCTAGGAATCAAAGTGAAATGGTTTTCTTTTCTTCTGTGCATCTCATCAATTATTCAAAAGCATGTGATGTATTAGTTTACTTCACATTTGGACTATAACTTTCTTGTGCAACTTTTTGTTTTGCCTGGAATTTCTAATTATTTTTCATTTTGTCTGCTAATGAAAGAGAGGAATGCCCTTATCACATTATTGTATTGTTAACCTCTTCCAGGAACCTATTTATTACATTCATTTAAGTAGAGATTGAAAATATAACAGCCACTTAGGGAGGCTTCCTTTTCGTAGATTATTGAATTTGATTTGATGTCTATTGTGAGGCCTTATAAGGACCAGATTTGATACTCTGTCTGGCCTCAATGAACACAGCAATTGCAAGTAGAATTGTTTGACTTTTCTTTCTTCAACTCTCATTATTCTGATTTAATGTATCAGGTTGGATAGCTGTGACCCTGACTTCTCAAGAGTTTTCTTCATCTGGAAAAATTTCTTGCAGAAATAAACTGGGTGGCTTTTTGTACCTTCAGGTCGGTACTTCAGCTTATTTTCTCTATGCACTACCTCTCTAGTACTTTACTGAAGGCCAGGTCTCCTAGACTGAATTTTGGAATTGTCCAAATAGCCTTAGTGACCTGCTTCCCTGAAAAGAACTGCGCAGGAAAGCCCTATTCAGAGCCATCCATGTTTGGATAATTGCCTATTTCTGGAGAACAGTGAACAGTTCAGCATGTCTGCAGTTAAGGGAGTATCTGAGGGAGTAATGAAGTGTGAGGCTGGATGGGTGGACAGTGGTGGGGGGAGATTATGAAGGATGTAGAACAATTTGCCAAAAAATTTTAAATTTACTCTGTGCTGAAGGGAGGGAATGATGGAAAAACTTTAGTAGAGGAGTACAGTGATCAGATTCATCCTTCCTAAAACAGATCTTTGATGGAAGTTTTAAAGACGGTTACAAAGAGGGCCTGGAGAGACAGAAGACTGATTGGAGGCTGTTACGTTTACATTTTTGGCAGTGGAAATTTAACATCAAAACAATTTCTGATAGAATTAATTATATGTACTATTCAGTTAGATGTGACAGATAAAAAGAAGCCCACATTATAATGTGAACATAAGAGCAGGTTTTAAAGAAGAAGGTAAAGAATCCAGTTTTAGGTGTTTGTATGCCTGTGGGATATGCAGATAGAGATGTTTAGTTGGTAGTTGGAAATCAACAGAGAGGACATCTGGATACACAGATCTAAGAATTTTCCATGTTGAGGCTGTAACCAGTGAATTGGATATGCTCCTTTTTAGAGATTCTATTGCCTGAGAAGAGGGCTGAGGACAGGAAAATCCCGTGGACCACAAGTGTTTAAGAGGTGATTGGAAGAAGAGGAGTCAGTGGTAGGGAATGCATCTTGTTCATCTCTGTGTACCCAGTATCCAGCAGTCTTTCACATAAATACTTATTGGTAGATTCTATGGGACTAAAAGGAGAATTTAGGAATGAAGACGTGAAATCAGGAGTACTAGCGACCTGGAAAACAAAGGCAGAGAGAAATGTAAGCAAGAAGGAGACATTAAATAAGGTGAGAAGTATCCTTTGGATTTGACAATTAGGAGGTCATATTCTGCCTTAGGCAGCTGCTTTAATGGGCTGGTGGGGCCAGAGCCATATTGCAATGAGTTGAGGGGTTTGTGCTAGACAAGGGGAGACAGAAGCTATATTAGTCTTTGAAGAAGTTGGACTGTGAAAGGAAAAGAAAGGTGGTATTTATAAGACAAAGGGTAAAAATCTTATTGACAAGTAAGCATTCATATTTGATAGTTTTGTGGAGGATGGAGGGACCTGAGGAAGGAAGAGCAGAGAAATGACCTCTCACTTCGTACTGAATATTAATTCCATAGTGTTGGTTACGTGTGTGTGTGTGTGTGTGTGTGTGTGTGTGTGTGTGTGTGTGTCTGTGTGTTTCATTTACCTCTAAGAAGACCATTACTAACTGAGACAGGAGTCTCACCCTATACTTCTGTTCTTCCTCAGCTTATTAATGCATGGTATCTGGTTATTACTGCTTGAGTTATAGATATTCCTTATCACTGTATGAGGAAATATTTGAAGGCAATTCTCTGGATAATTTCTTACTACTTTGTTTTTAAAACTAGACAATGTTGAAACAGTGCCACAGGTCTCTCAGCAGTCAGCTGTAGGCCTCTTGCTGTGTGGGTTGGTATGTAGTTGTACACTTGAATTGGCCCAGATAATTTTGGCAGATTTGAACATTGTCACCTCTCTCTAAGTAGTCAAATTGGCTCACTTTTGGTAAGATTACAGAGCTGCTAACTCTACGCTTTGGATCAGGAAAGCATGTTCTCTCTTCAAAATCAAAACCAAAAGAGAACCAAGTGTGATATTATTCCCCTCTCTTTCCATTTCACCTGTTCTGAAACTTTTTCTCTTTTGGGGACAAGGACTTTCCCAAAGCTCTGGGCCCACAAGACTTCTGTGAATGACCGCCTTTTCAATCTCCTACATATCTTTGCACAACCACTTCTCTGCCTATATTTAAGGAAAAGAGGAGACGTGTTTCACAGTTATGCCTTGAACTTGATGATACCAGTAGATGTCACTCTGAACAGCAGGATGGGGTATCCCTGTTCTTAGCTGTGGTTCAAAATGGGCTGTGGTATTCCTGCTGCTAACCACTTTTGAACATCTCAGGACTGACACATCTGAATTATAACATTCTCTGCATTGCCAGTTTTACTTCTATGTTGTGAAATAAGAGGGCTGGGAGAGCTGCCATTTCATCTCGTTCTCATTCAGCTAGAATGCCAAATGCTTACATAGTTACACCAATCAACTAGACAAGAAGAAAATGTTTCAGGGAAAAAAATGGAGGAAATACGTATTTTAAAGCAGCATATCTGAATTCAGTGTCAGGCACATTAAATTCTGGTGAGACTTAAGGCAGCGGGGAAGCAGTAAATACTTTCCTCAGTGTATGTGGCTGGACCCAGACTAAGCTGACCTCTCCCCACCTATACAGTATCACTTTCCACTCTTGCCCTAAATCAGTGATTCTCAATAAAACTCCTGAAATAGGGAAAAAGAGGAATCTTCCTAAAATTCTCAGAAAACAATAAAGTTAATAGATAAGTTTTCCTTAAATTTATTTTTTCCTTCCATACTCCATCCCCTCTCCACAAACCTTTGAAATCTGCTTTAGTACATGACAAGATCAATGAGCAAACAGCAAATAGGAAACGTTGGGGAAAACTAGTCTAGTTGGACAGATTTATATTTTGCAGACATACGTTTGTGGTTGTCATGCTGTATACAGTTATATCTCATTATGCTTTCTTTTAAAGTTGTTTCCATTATGGACATAGTAAATAATGTATGTGAGATGGTATGTATCGATTTATGATATTCTGTCACCTGAACAAGAGTAAGGACTGTGCTCCGCATGAACCACCCTCCACAATTAGTCTTGGATAGTTATTTTACCCTGTGCAAACTCTGCTCAGTTCTAAGTCAAAGTTCTTGGTTGAGCTTTAATGCCTGAGTTGGAATTCCCTTCCATCTCCCCTACCAAATTTATACAATCCAACCAACACTCAGGACCTATCTCAAATATCACCTTTGCCCCTACCATAAGGAAGTATTGGTCAGGCAATAGGATTATTAAGAAAGGGAGGAACAAGACAGTACATGCAGGGAAAAAAGGACTTTTCCTTGGGAGGTAAATATGTGACAGCTTTGGGGGCTAGATTTAAGGGCTCTGGAAGCTCATGCAAGGAAAGATCACTCCCAAGGGTGCATTTGTTGAGAAGGTAGAATTGATATTCACCTCCTTGAAGGCTGAGAGGTATGTGGCTGGCTGGCAAAGAGTGAGGAAGAAGGTCCTCTAGGAAGAGAAGACATAAAGAAAAACACAGAGATGGGCAAGGCTCAAGCAGGGACAAGTGGCAGTGAGGTCAAATTGTCTAGAACTCAGGCCTTATGACTGAGAGTTATTAGGGATAAGGCTGGTAAGACTTCCTACCCTAATTCCTCCTCTCTGCTGAGACTGAAGACAAAGGGAGTCATAATATTTTCCAGAGCACATGTGGCTCTCTTGCTTCTCTATGTCAGCTGTGATTCCCCCATCAATCCCATCTTCCATATTCTCTTTATAAAATCATCTTGAATGTGAATCAACATGAAGATGCATGTTTAATAATAATAACAACAAAAGATAATACTTGGCTTCTCTCTATATCTTGCAAGGTTTAAGAGACTAGAACTGCTACTGATCTTACTAGTGTGGTGTTAGCTCAAAATGTGTCATGAAAAACAGATGTGTACAACTCAAAGGCAAAGGCTCCTAGATAAAGATGCAATCCTCTTATAGAGCAGGAGGAGAAAGAGACAGATAATGCTGCTTTAATTAAGGTCTTCTTAATATCTCCATTATAATTTCCTACTTGAAGGGTTACATAGCTGTTAAATCTATGACATTGCATTGAATAAGTGAATACGTTTCAGTACTAAAAACAATTTTCTCCCTAATAACTGTATTTTCAAAATGCTATTTTAATACTGTTACTTCTTTTCAAAGGTTAAGGACACATTTCTGTTTTCCTATGTTAAGATGACCCCAGCATTTTACAAAATGAGAATAGATGTGCTTCCAGGGACTTTCTTTAAAAATTCATAGTATTTTATTCTCAGAAATTTATATTTACTTACTTGGGAAATAACCTACAGAATAACCTACAATTTAGATCTTCAGGGAAAGAAAAGGATGACTTCTCATTATGTGAAAAGTTTCAAGCTAAATCTTCTACAATCCTTTATGTCGACCATCCAGCTATATAATGCTGTAAGCTATTGGATTTTCCTCTTTATAAAATCCTTATTAGTCAAAACATGTTGGTGCAAAGCAGAGGATTAATTGTTTGCTCTGAAAATTAAGGAAAGGGCATATAGAAGAGAAAAAAGATATTAAATAGCATGATGTTTCATTCTGCTTGGAATTAATAAGCATAGTGATCACCTTATTTTTTTTTAATTTTTTTATTTTGTTTTTTTGCGGTATGCGGGCCTTTCACTGCTGTGGCGTCTCCCGTTGCGGAGCACAGGCTCTGGACGCGCAGGCTCAGTGGCCATGGCTCACGGGCCCAGCCGCTCCGTGGCATGTGGGATCTTGCCGGACCGGGGCATGAACCCGCGTCCCCTACATCGGCAGGCGGACTCTCAACCACTGTGCCACCAGGGAAGCCCTTATCACCTTATTTAAATTCCTGAACTTTACCATATTATCAAAATTTATTATATGCACAAAATCTATGGAGATTTCAGATGTACTTGTTGTGGACCTAGATGACTTGAGAAGATTATTGTGAACCTTTAGAAACTTTGTAATAAGGATTCTATGATGTCATTTAAATTAGGGCACACGGGCAGTATCTTTTAGTATTGACTTGTACAGTATTTACTTGGTTGTGATACCAAGTTGCAAAATAAGTTAACTTCCAATATTGGGGAAGATATGGTCATCCTTTTTACAGAGCTTTTCATTTTAGAGAAGAGCTTTCTTCTCTTAGACTCATAGCACTTTGGACTTCTTACAGTAAGTGACATCTGCCACCTAATACGTGAGAACAAAGACCATGTTTTTCCCACCTTTCTGTCACTGACAGAATTAAAGTGAATTGGTAAATAAATATTTATGAGTAAATGTCACAGTCCACTGTGCTGTCAAGAACCAAAAGGCTAAACATAAAGTTACATTTTGGTTAAAAGAAACCAGAATCATGTTGCCGTGGCATCCTTTGTATTGTAGCTTAATCCTTTTGGCTCCAACTTTTATCATTAAAAGTTGAAAAAAGAACATGCAAGAATGTAGACAATTTTCTTTTCCATTCCTTTACATGTCAGTAAATCCCTTTCTTCCTCTTCTGTACCCCTCATGCAAAAGTAGCACATGAATACAAACCTACTACTATGCTTTTGATTCAAATCTGAAATAGTTTTCTAAGTTGTAAGTGTAAATGTATAAGAGAATTCCAGTTTTATACTATAGATGTAGGAAGGGAAAAATCGCCTATAAATGATTTCCACTAGATCTAAATTATATTCAGTACTGTCAGTGATTTTCTTCATTCAAGGCTTTAGATTGGGAACTTCTTGTCATGACTACCCAAGAGCAAAAATTCAGACTTTCCAGACAAAGATTAATTTCTTAGGTCACTTTCTCTATAGGGCTCAACAATACAAGTTAGAGAGGCCTTGGCAGTGCCAACTTGAACCCTGATAATTCTCTTTAATGGGAGACACATCCAAGGATGTTAATGTTTGGTCTACTATTTTAGATGTTATTTCTGAGGTCAATAATAATACCAATATTAATAATATTAGGACAATAATAATACTAATATTCACTGATATTTGCGTGCTACCTATGTACAAGGCACTGTTCTAGCCTCTTAACAGATATTACATCATTATAGCAAACCAATGAGCTAAGTAATTGTATTATCTCATTCTCTTGATGAGAAAACTAAGGCATATGTCGTCCAGGTTATTGCTTCATGCCCTTTTTGAAAAGCATGTGTAGCAACTAATTATCCTGGCTAAGACTAACCCAGGGCTCATAAGTCAGGGCCTAGACTCATATCTCAATAGGATAGACACATTTGAGCTTGAGAAAAATGGGGAAATTTTAGTGTATTTCCTAAGGATGCTATCTAATGGTACGAGTTCTTAATAATCTCAAATTAATTTTGCTCTTTGATCCAAACTGTAAAATAAGCTTAGCATTGTTAAGTACTCCAGTCAGCTAGCAATCTTTAACTGAAGCTTATAAACACAAATGTTCTGTTCAGTACTTAGGTCTGCTCTTTTATATTACTATACTTTACTTTTTAAAGAAATTGTGTTGCTTGAATGCGGTTATTTTGCATATTATTTTTAACAATGCTGAATCTGCCCGAATAATGTAAACTTTGATTTTGTGGGGAAAATTAGCTTTAGTTTGAGCTTTTGAAAAATGTACAGTAAATGCCAGCCTATAAGCCAGCCTACATTTTTGTAAGTTAATTTTTATAAGACGTTTCACATTTAAAATGATGCTTCAGTTTTGTTTATCTGTTTGCCACTAGAGTCAGTGTAGAAAGTTGAAGCTGTTTGTGGCATGTACAACTCAGATGTTTCTCATTAAAACATTCGAATCCATCCAAATAAAAGGAAATAGGAAATAGTTGGTCTCTTTGTATATTGTTGTCCATAATTTGCCCCAAATGTGCATACAAATGCAGTTATTTTTAGTCCCTTATAGTTTCTTTGTATTTTGTTGCTCAAGGAGATATTTGTCCAGGTGCAAGCCTTGCAGCAAAGGGTCCCAGTCCCAGGCCAGTCTCAAAACCCCCCACTTAAAAGGGAGGAAGTGGAGGCACAGAGACACAGGGAAACTTACAGAAGGTCTTGCAGCTAGTAAGATGTGGAGCAGAGATCCTAATCCAGTGAGCAGGACTTAAGGGTCCAGAGCCTGAGATAACAGTCTGCCATCCTAGAGGGATTAGAATACTTCTGTGTAGAATGGTTTCTTCCCCGTGTTCTCATCCCCAGTAGGGATAATGGAAAAGATGGAGAAATACTTAATAGCTGGGAAATCAACTCTAAATCTCTTTGAGGACTACTTTATCACTTTGAATGATTTCAGGAACATTCTTCTTTCATGCTTAAGCAAGATGCTGATATAGTGTTATGTTGGCAGATGTTATAAAATGTCTGTCATGTTGGCATTATAGTGCTACCTTGGGCTTTTTCACTGTCCAACTCCAAGCAATATTTATATGAGAGATCACAGAGGCTGAATTTCCAAGCCTTTCTCATTCAGGCCTTGCTGGTGGCACTTGAGTGTGTCAATTTCAAGCAGCCATGGGCCATGGTGAATAGATGGGGAAACAGAAGAAACCCTGCACAGATGTGCTCCTCTTTGAGGGAACTGAAAGTACAAAAACACAGTTCTTCAAAACATTTCCTTGGAGGCATGTCTATGCATTGTAAGTGATGTCTTAGGTTTAAGCTATTTGATACATAGTTTTCTTTAATATAGAGATTTCCTGGTATTTGTCCATCCTTGTTTAGAAATTATGAACTATTTCTGGAGTCACATGGATTAAAAATTGAAAGAGAAATATAAAGCCAACGTGTTAGTCAAAACAACTCAGAAGTGAGAGGGAAGCATGGCCCCACCCAATTTTAATGTAATTTATCACTTCATTTAGAAGACCTCCTTTAATGTGTGAAGAAAGGTCTATCTCCACTGCTCTAACAGTCAGGCCAGAGAATCTGATTTTAGGAGACATTTTCAAAAAATATTCTAGTTAACCCAGTGGTAAAAGTTTGTTCTGTTAAATTAGACCTTTCAAGTATCTGTGGTGGGCAGATCCAGCACATTCACTGTGTTTTAATCTCCTCTTCTTCACCCCATTAGTGAAAGAGGGATTCCCACCCTGCGGTATGGGGATGACCGAACACATAATACCTGACACTGGACAGATGAGATCAACAAAAGTTTATTAATCCCATTACTCATTGCCCAGGTTTTTTAATATCAAGAGGATGGAATGGCCCCTGGTTCCCATGGGAGGATGTGATTTCTGTGTTGAATAATTCCATGAGCTGGAAGGGAATTGAAACTCACTACAGGGATAGGCAGGAACTGTGCCCGGTTGCTTTGTTAAGGAAGGTTGTTTAGCTATGGACTGGATCTGTGGGAGTGGAGTAGGGATAGGAACTTGCAGTTAGGTCATTCAAGGTCTTTCTGGTTTGACCAGATGTCAAGGCCCGTAATCTTGGGTCTTAACTTCAGGCCTTATACCAGACACTGCTAAATTCAACCATTGCACTTAGTGTCTAGGTCTCCCCTCTTGTGTTAGTCTGCTTGGGCTACTATTAAAAAACAAAATAAAACCACCTACTGGGTGACTTAAAAAAACAGAAATTTATTTTCTCACAGTTCTGAAGGCTAGATGTCCATGATCAAAGTGGCAACAAATTCAATTTCTGGTGAGCCACTCTTCCTATCTTGTTGATGACTGCTGTTCTTACTGTTTCTTCAGTGGCCTTTTCTTGGTGTGTGCACATGGGAGCAGAGAGAGAGAGAGGAAGAGGGAGAGAGGGAAAAAGGAAGAGAGAGAGGGAGAGAGAGTGTGTTTCTGTGGTGTTTCTTCTTTTAAGGATGCTGGTCCTATCAGATCAGTGCCTCACCTTTATGACTTCATTTAACCTTAATTACTTTCTTAGAGGTCCCATCTCTAAATACAGCCACACTGGGGTTTACAGCTTCAACATATGAATTTGGGGGGAACACAAACATTCAGTCCATAACACCTCCCCCATATTTTTCAACACTCCTCACACTTTTCATAATCAATTAATATCTGTTTCATTTCTGACAGATTGACTCTTGGAATATTACTAGTTCCTACCATGGTATCTAGGACAAAGTAGATTCTCTAAAATTTGTTGAATTGAGAGAGGAGTTTGGATTTAGATTTTGTTAAAGATACTCAGTGTATCCAACTTTCTTCCAAATTTTCTTTGAAATTAATTTCTGAATATCATTAGTTAAGCAAATATCAGATTTGGTCAGCACATTATAATTTTCCTTTTTATTTTTTTGGTCTTTACTCTTGGAAGGACCACTGAACATGGTGTTAGTTTTGATTCCTGGAGCTGTTGGTACCTAATATTTGTTACATTTTTAACTTTATCTGTAATTTGGAATCAATGATACCTATCCCATCTTTCTGCCTGTGAAGATAAAATGAGAGCATGAATATGAATGTTCTGCATAAATTACAAATCACTACACAAAAGCGGGGTAGGATCTAAGAACACATTGACATACTACAGCAGCATTACTTCAGTTGGATTTTTAAAGAGTCTGGGGTGCTGTTAAAAATGTCAGTTCCACTCTCCTGCATTGAATTTACTGAGTTATTGTATCTGATGGGTCCCAGAAATTTGAATTTTAGCAAAACCCCAGGTGATTCTAATACACATTAAAATCTAAGAGCCAGGGCTTCCCTGGTGGCACAGTGGTTGAGAGTCTGCCTGCCGATGCAGGGGACACGGGTTCGTGCCCCGGTCTGGGAGGATCCCACATGCCGCGGAGCGGCTGGCCCCGTGAACCATGGCCGCTGAGCCTGCACGTCCAGAGCCTGTGCTCCGCAACGGGAGAGGCCACAACAGTGAGAGGCCCACGTACCGCAAAAAAAAAAAAATCTGAGAGCCAATGTACTCTGTTACAGTTAGTTGAAATGAATCAAATAAAAACATCTGCCAATGACATATAACCCTCAAGTTCACAAGGAGATATTAGTTTTTAGTTGAAAACAAGCAAACAGTGAAATTGAGCAACTTCCCACAAACAGCAGGAAGGCTTTGGGTATACTTGGTTTCTATTGTGTATGTGCTCCAGATTCAGAACTATGAATTTAGTGCTTCCCAAACCTGAATGATTTCAGAAACACATGGGAACTTTAAATATATAGATTCCTGGGCCCCACTTTTAGAGAATTTCATTTAGTAAATCTATGGCAGGATCAGGAAATCTGTTTCTCAAATGCGCATATGATGGTTATAGAGATTGGGGGCAGGACATTGAATTATTGTAAAACTGATTGTAAAGTCAACAAAATTCACAATTTCTTCACTTAACAAACTTCGGATGTACCAATATCAGTGTTGACTTATGTAACTATGACATTCATTAGTCTTGATACACAAAATACAGTTAAAAAAACTGACAAAACTTACTGTAGGCCTTGTATCTTTTTGTTCAGCATTGGATTGTGTATCTACTTGGAATAAAGCCACTTTTTGTTTTGATTTAAGATGTGCAGTTGAAAGCTGGAAACTCTGACAGAGCCTAGCTGTTCTGACTGAATGAGTTTTAGCTTTCAAAGTCTTATGGTTTTTATTTACTGTCTTCTTTAGCATCCCAAGGCTTGAGATGGAATCTGAACACAAAACCTACTTCGTGAAATAGATTCTTAATAGTATTTATTCAATTTGAGAGAAGTGAGTCTTAAGCACTTCTTTAAACTTCACCTGCCCAAATACATAATATCATGTTTATGCTCAGTAAATAATATTAAAGATATTAAATTATTTGTCCACAGTATACCCAGGGAATGCAACAATTAACTTTATGGATTAGGGATACTACTCGCTTACTTCAACACTGGTACACGTGCATGGAGAAACATTTTGAAGTTGATTGGAGCAACTCAAATATTAGTTGAAAAATTAGTCTGGTGAAATAGTCTTTTAAAACGCTGTTGCAAATTGTTGTATGATTTATGATTGCATCTTCAGAGGCTTTCAGACATTCTCTTGATTCTTAAAAGCAACCTAAAGGCTGGATAGGGTCTGTGTCACCTCCCTCCCTTGACAGAAGAAGAAAGAGAAATGGAATGGCTAAACTATCATGGGACATGGACTTAATTAGTGTCAGAAATTGTGCTAAAACCCACATCTTCTGGTCATACTTCACTTCTTACTGAATCTGGTGGGCAAAATACATACCATCCACATATGAAAAGAATGCTGTTTTTACATGGCATAAAAATGAGTTTAAATGTGTTGGATCTTGTGGACATCAGGAGCCAAATAATTTTTCCACCTTCCCTCATTGTACTTCTAGTATTCAGAAATTATTGGGGGCGAGAAAAGATTGTGCTACCCTGCCTGGTGTGTGTGCTTCTCAAAATTGCAGCCCATATTTCCTCCTCTTTGGTTAATTTCTGGGAACAAGGTTTAAAGGTTTCTGAGAACAGAAATAATTTAAAGGCTCTAAATTCTATTAGAGATTAATTTTAGATAAGGGCCAGAAAGTATTTAGGCACATTAATGGAATTAACTTCATGGAATCAAGTAGATACATATAATGCTTTCTTGACGTGTATTCATTAAAAAACAGTGTAGAACACTGAAGCACAGACAATTATTGTTTTGAGAGCTCTGGATAATTAAAGAGCAATCTCAGTTTATTAGCATAGAAGTCTTTAAATTCATTTTATCTTTGTTACTGTTTATGCTGTATTATAAAATTCTTCTTTTAAAAAAGAGTAAGGGCTATCTTAAGTCACAAGATACTTCAAGAGACCCCTCAGGTGAGAGGCAGTAAGAGAATTAGAGAAAGGAGTTAACTCTAACAAAATCTTTGCATTTTGACAGTACCAATAATCACTCTCTAAGTAATCCTCAGTCTGTAGTATTTGTTACAGCAGCCCAAGCAAACTAATACAATTACATATATATGGATATATAACCTCTTAACTTTTTCCCACCTGTAAGGATATGGGAATCTCTTGAAATTGTATGTAAAATATTTGTAGAAGCAGGGCTGGCTACGTAATTTCTGCGTTTCAGTGCAAAATGAAAATATGGGGCCCTTTGTTCAAAAAACATCAAGAAAGTGCTTTTTTTTAGAAGCTATAGTACCTTTAAGGTACTAAAATACGAAAGTTTTCCTTTTTTCCATGGCTTGTCTTTCAATTTGCCATTTTTAATTCCTCAATAAAGAAAAATGAAAATATTTAAAATTATTAGCCTGCGTTTTACCATTCATATTTGTATTGTGTATTGCAAGTTTTAAAGGCAAATTTTTTTTATTAAAAAGCACTTAACTTATATGCAGAATTACCACTTTTGCACAGTTCTTATTTTGTAATTTGTGCATATATATTTTGTTCTTATCAGAACAGTAGAAACACTGCACAAAACTAACTCAACTGATTTTACTTCATTTCTTGATACACATACAGCCTATCAACACTCACTACCTATAGGTTTCTGATGAGTAAAGAGGACTTAAAGGAACTATGGATTGCCCTGTCTTTTCCTTCTATGTCATCATTTTCAGTGTAGGTGATTGGCTAATTCAGGGAAGCAACAGAAACAAGAAAGGATACAGTAGGGCTCCTTGGTCATTTGTCTTCTTTCTGCATTTGAAGAAAGTTCTGATTTGATTTGAAAGCGTGGCCTCTTGGGGCTGTTGGCACCCTGCCTACTCAGTAGTAGATGTTCATGTTTACCTTGTCCTTGCTTTGAGTCTTGGTGAATGCCCACACATCAGGGGCCCATTGGAATTCTGTGCTCATGGGTATTGTGAATTCTATATGCAGATGGAGTGGCAAGGACAGGGGACATGCATATTTCCCATTTTCCTCTGCTCATATTCCATTATCCCACTGGACTTCTCTTACAAAACACAAATTCAAAGGTGAAATTATTAAGAATTCAAGATGGCAACATCAGAGTATTAAGGCAAGCATGAGAACCTTCTAAGCTAGGGACTCTGTGTGACTGCACAGGTCACATGCCCATGAAGTCAGCATGTGTAGGGGTTTGTGTGCACTTCTTGCCTGTAGTACTTTTCTGCCAAGAAGGTGCAAACCCTTTTTCAGATTTTCGAATGACTGTCTGACCTCACAAAAAAGATGAGATGATACTGTTCTAGAAGGATTGTGGTTCAGAAAAGAACTTCATCACTCTGCAAGGGAGGTGGTCATTCTTATTTCTGTCCTCTTTCAGCAGCCTAAGGAACTGGTACAAGTGGATTTGCTGGTGCCACTCACAATGCATTCACCAAGCCATCAAGTTTGACACTACCCCTCTGAAGGTTTTACTGATTGGAAATATGGGTATTCCAAGATCATAAAATATCCGAGCTAGAATATCTATCAACTTCATTTTTATATATAAGGAAGAGGGACTCTAGAAAGGAGCTTTTCTGGGGAGCTTGTAACTGCTTAATGCCCTGAGCATTGTCCTTTAGGACTATATATAAAGCTAGGGGAGAAAGGGGGCTCTCGGATGGCCAAAGAAAACCTGAGACTCAAATATTTGAAAACAACGCTTTTGGCAAAAGCAGTCGCTGTTCAGTGATGAGTAACATCTTGTGTCACACGCGCCTGGCAAAATAAATTGCCTGCATCCTGCCTCATCACCTCTGTTAGGCATTGATATCATGCAGTGTAAAAATGGGTGTTTTATGCAGGGAAAGGACACTAACATTTGTGTACACCATTCTGGAGTCTTTGCTGCTGGTGGATGCTGTGATAATTACACAAAAATATTCATTCAGTGTGCCAACCATTTCTTTGTAATTGACAGTTTCTGACTCCTGGACTCACTGGAGAATTGTACGCTTGGTGCTGCCCAATAAAAGGCAGACACGGGTGTGTATACATTGCTCTGTCAGGCAGACAACGTTCTGGGATGTTGGAGTCATTCATTACAGCCTTTGCTGCATCATCCCACGCAACTCCAGCCAGGATTCAGTTGCATGAAGGATTGTTTTCAAGCTTTTAAAGTAAGATGGGTTGCACTCTGAGATAAAAACTAAGAGTGTTATGAATTTATGGTTCTGGCAATACTTTTCTTAGCCATTTAACAACGTGGAGTGGAGAATTTTTTAAAAGTTTATTAATCAATATTTCTAGGTTGAAACAAATTATTTACCTCTTTGATTTTGCCCAATGGAAATTGAAGTGAACTTGGAAAAGACAGTGCAGTAACAGTAGCTGGTAAAATGCAAATGGCTTCTGTCTCTAAAACAGAGAAGGCAAGGTTGGGAGTATTCAGAGGTTACTTTTTCCCTCGCAAGCTTCAAACTCAATATGATGTCAGAAACAGTCAACATAATGTATCATTGCTATTCAACGAACAAAACAGTCCCTGTTTACAATAAAAACTTATGGTAATTTAGAAGCATCAAAACACATGCTATAAGCATTCTGGAACTGAAATATTTGTCTAAAGGTTTGGGTGACGAGTTGCATTTTATATGTTTTATCAAACTTGCCTTTTCCTGCAATGTCAGAAAATAAAGACAAAGGAGTGCATGCCATCAGTGGCAGGGGAAAAGAAAGGTGACTGACACATTGAAATATTTGATTTCCACACATGCTTTGCTTCTTGCCTTTTATAAAATTTGGGTGAAGGAAAACTCTGAGGTCCTTACAAGTGTCTCATTTTCTGATAAGGGTTTTATTAATTTTTTCTTTTATTACTTGGTTACAATTTCAGTCTCATTTCCTCATTTGCATCTAGCCTGAACCCTCAAAATGCACGCCTGTCATGAACCCCCTTTCCAGGCATGCACTAAGAGTTTGAATTAAAGGCCTAGGTACTATTGTTGGGCGTAATTTTTTTCCTTATGGGGCTTGCCACTTCTGCTCTGTTTTTGTCATAAACTGCCAAGTTCCCTTTGAACAAGAAGATGTTTATTCTAGCAGAGTGACTAAGAGCATTCACATTAGAGGCTAGGAGATCTGCACTGACTCCTGCCCTCTTTTCCCCTCCCCGAGCATCAGGGTCTCAGCAGTAAAAGGGTGTTACTATTTCATATTTCATACCTCAAAAGATTTCTATGACCATGATGTGAGTTAATATACATCCTCAGCACCATGCTTGCTTCATGTTATCGATATTTCTATTGTAGTATTACAAAGAGAAAGCAAGTTTTAATTTTAAAAAAATTTATAAACTGTTTAAAAAGTTTCCCAAAGCTTTCAGTTTGTCCTATTCTATATGCCATCGCCTGACTTTATAATCTCAATCTCTCTCTTGCTGTTTCTGAAATTAGCCCATGGCTTCTTTTGCCCCTTAGTATCTTCCTGCCTCTTGTTCTTGTTTCCTCCATATGGAAATCTTCTTTCCTTCTCCTAATACATTACACAATTTTGTTAAGGCAGTTCAAGATTGGTGACCTTCAATGAGTTTGCCCTGGTTGGCCCATTTGACAGTGACTCCTCCTGACTGTTGTGCCCTTAGCCCTTTCTTATGTGACTTGTTGTTTCTTATGTGCTTATGTGTGTTGTAGCTTTCTCTGATGTGCTTATATAGATTATAAGTTTCAAAGGGGTACTGTTTTCTACATCATACCTGTTAAAGCAGTGCCAAATACTATCTATCTATCTGTCTATCTATCTACCTATCTATCATCCATCCATCCATGCATATATACACATACATATAGGGTGCTAAATAAATGCTTGTTAAACAAATAAACCATCATCAGCATGCCTCATCTAGGAGTTAGAATGAAAGAATTTCAATTTGGAAATCCGGTTTTTACTGTGCATTGTTATCCTACTATCTCTCTGCCTCAGTGTTTCCATATATGCCATTTAGAGTGTTTTCAATTATGACCATGTAAAAATGCTCTTGAGGGCATTTCACATTACTTGTTTTTAAATATTTTAATACTAATGTGTAAACACTAAATTGTTAGTGATTTCTCTGCTATCAAACCTCAGATATTACCATCTAGACCGGGGTCGGCAAATATTTTCTGTTAAAAACCAGGGTCAGGTGGTAAATATTTTAGACCTTGATGACCACACACAGTCTTCATTGTCACATACTCTTTTTTAAAAATTTTAGTTTTAACCCTAATGACATACAAACCAATTTTAGCTTACTGTACAAAAAAAAGGTCTGCAGGCCAGGGTATGTGACCACTGATCTAGATCACTGTACCTCAGCTGTTAATGGCTCCATTGCATAGGACTTCCAGTGCATTCCACCTACTGTACTCTACGCAGTTTTTAAAGAGTGAATTTTCCTTGTGGAAATTATTTAAGAATAGCTGCAAAAATGAAATATGATCAATAAGGAACTTGAGGAGTGTTCCTCTGGTACCAAGTTCTGTCACTGTCATTGCTGGTTTAACAGCAATCCTGTTAACCCTAACAGTTTGTGACAGCTGGCGAATTCATGGAAGCCCCACCAATTAACCTGTGTGATGTCTCCACAGGCCCAGGATAATTGTGTTTGGACTAAATATTCCAGGTGGAGTCTTGACATGCCTTTACGGACAGTTTTAACTCCCTGGGGGAGATTCTAGGCAAGCCACCTGTGGGCTAGACCACAGAATTTTCCTTGGAGGACAATTCAGATGCCATGTTTTTCATAAAGCTTTTCTTACTCCCAAGATCTGTTAATTTTCTGAGCCCCGTGACACCGGCTTGTCACTTTCATGCCTTTTAATACTTTCTGACTTTAATTGTAGCTATTCAAATCCTGTTTATATCCTTTGTGTTACAGCTCATGCAAGAGGGATTGTGTTTTTTTCTTTCATGTGTTTCTTAGCACAATGCCTCTTGCATGGTAGGTGTTCAAAAACATTGAACTGAATTCAAAACCTACTGATACCCAGTTAAGAGATTTTTTTTCCCCTGAGCCTTCTGTTGCCTTTTAAAGAGACAAAGAACAATCTTATTAAATGATTTAGTGAGAGACTTTTTCCATCAAACAGAGCCTAAGGAGAAATGGCTTCCCCACAGTATGTTTTCTAGGAGTCTATCCCCTTGGCAGTCTGGTCAATTTTGATACATTTAACCATTTCTGAGTCAATGATGAATTCCCAAAGTCTAGCACTTAAGTTTTTAGTAGTTATTTTTAGTCAAACTGTGTCCAAAAAAGCGGCTTAACAGAGTTTTAAAATTTTCTTAAAATGTCTCCTTCTGATTTGTAACCCACTGAAACTCTTCTGAAATCTGTTAGAACTTGAAAGGCCATAATAATCCTCCTGTCTTCCCCTGACCCCCCAGAGGTTTGCTTCAGTTTTCTCCCAGACAGCCACACCTTCAATAGACTGCCCTCAGCAACACACAAAGGTGGGATTCAATGAAGGTTAGAACTCAGATGGACAAAACAGCTTGAGGCAGAAAGAGCTGCAGGCCTATGGTTTGATATCAGTGACCCCCATGATCAATCTTTTTCCTTGCTCTCCCTGAGATGTAACGTCAAGCACTCATCTCAGGCAGTCATCAGCCTGGGGGTGTGGAAGAGTGTCAGTGTAAGCTTAGGGAATTAAAAAAAAACCCCTAATATCTAGAAATGGCCCTGTTAGTTAAGCTAAGAGTAGAATGGGAGTGCTGGAGAATTGGGTGGGGGGAGATACTCACATGGTGTGGTCTGGAGGTTGCCTGTACAATGAATTATTTGTTTATTTTTAACTATTTTTGGTTGAATAATGAGCATTTCTTTCAGACAGGTGCATACCAGTTCTTAGACAAAAGGATTTAATGGAAGTGCCTCCAATGACAGCATGTATTAACTATTAACTTAAATTTATACCTAAGTAGATCCAAATCATCAAAATTTGAATGGGGGAAGAACTTGAAAACTCAGAAAGGAACCAGAGAAGAAGATGCTAAGAAGGGGGGAGAAGGGAAAAAACAATCATGAAAAATATCGAAGTGTGAAAGTACCTGTCATTATGTCTGACACATGTAGGAATTTATATATATATGTGTAGACATGTTTTCTCCTGACTATAGATCCCTCCCTGCCCTCCCTTTTCCTAGGTAGAGCATTTACTTTAGAAAACTTGCCATTGTATGTTCTTTCTTTGCCCCTTTGAGATGTAAATCTTTTCCCAGCCTCTTGTAAGTTTACAACCCAGGAAAAGTCTTTCTCAAGGATGTGGGAACTCTCTCTCTGAAATGTAAACATAGAAGGAGAGAGCACCCCATCTCCCAGTCTCTGTGGAGGGTAGTATACTAACTTTGGCCACCAACTAGCAAATGAAGATGAACTAATCACAGAGAAAATCATTTGCAAACTCAGGAGACATCCCATTGATCAACCTCCCGCCCAGCATCCTCCAATACTTTTCCACTAGCTCACCCAGCACTTAAAACTCTCCTGCCTGGGGGAAGCTTCAGAGCCATGGAGGAGAGCGCAGCAACAGGGGTGCAGAGGGCAAAGTGGAGAGATTCCCACACAGAGGACTGGTGCCAACCAGCACTCACCAGCCTGAGAGGCTTGTCTGCTCATCCGCCGGGACAGGCAGGGGCTGAGAGCTGAGGCTCGGGCTTCGGAAGTCAGATCCCAGGGAGAGGACTGGGGTTGGCTGCATGAACACATCCTGAAGGGGGCTAGTGGAACACAGCTAGACGGGAGGGAGTCTGGGAAAAAGTCTGGAACTGCCTAAGAGGCAAGAGACCATTGTTTCAGAGTGCGCGAGGAGAGGGGATTCAGAGCACCGCCTAAAAGAGCGCCAGAGACAGGTGTGAGCAGCGGCTATCAGCGTGGACACCAGAGACGGTCGTGGAACTCTAAGGATGCTGCTGCAGCCACCAAGAAGCCTGTGTGCAAGCACAGGTCACTATCCACACCTCCCCTCCTGGGAGCCTAGGCAGCCCACCACTGCCAGGGTCCCGTGATCCAGGGACAACTTCCCTGGGAGAACACACTGAGAACACACAGTGCCTAAGGCGGTTGGAACATCACTTCAGCCTCTGCTGCTGCAGGCTCACCCCGCATTCCATACCCCTCCCTCTCCCTGGCCTGAGTGAGCCAGAGCCTCCTAATCAGCTGCTGCTTTAACCCCCTCCTGTCTGGGTGAAGAACAGTCACCCTCAGGCAACCTCCACACAGAGGTGGGGCCAAATCTAAAGCTGAACCCCAGGAGCTGTGCGAACAAAGAAGAGAAAGGGAAATATCTCTCAGCAGCCTCAGGAGCAGAGGATTAAATCTGCACAATCAACTTGATGTACCCTGCATCTGTGGAATACCTGAACAGACAATGAATCATCGCAAATCTGAGGCAGTGGACTTTGGGAGCAACGGTAGAATTGGGGTTTGCTTTATTTGTCTAATTTGTTTCTAATTTTATGTTTATATTAGTTTAGTATTTAGAGCTTATTATCACTGGTGGATTTGTTTATTGATTTGGTTGCTCTCTTCTTTTTTTTATATATATATATTTTTTCATTTTTCTCTTTTTGTGAGTGTGTATGTTTACTTGTGTGATTTTGTCTCTATAGGTTTGCTTTTACCATTTGTCCTAGGGTTCTGTCTGTCTGGTTTTCTTTAGTATAGTTTTTAGCGCTTGTTATCATTGGTGGATTTGTTTATTGGTTTGGTTGCTCTCTTTTTTTTTAAATTACTTTTTAATTTTTTTATGTTAATAATTAAACACATTTTTTTGGTAATTATTTTATTTTATTTTTTTTCTTTCTATCTTTTAAAAATCTTTTCTCCCTTTTCTTCTGAGCTGTGTGGCTGACAGGGTCTTGATGCTCTGGCCAGGTGTCAGGCCTGAGCCTCTGAGGAGAGAGCTGAGTTCAGGACATTGGTCCACCAGAGAACTCCCAGCCCCATGTAATATCATTCAGTGAGAACTTTCCCAGAGGTCTCCATTTCGACACTAAGAACCAGCTGCACTCAATGACCAGCAAGCTCCAGTGCTGCACACCGCATGCCAAACAACTAGCAAAACAGGAACACAACCCCACCCATTAGCAGAGAGGCTACCTAAAATCATAATGAGTTCACATAAACCCCAAAACACACCACCAGACACGGTCCTGCCCACCAGAAAGACAAGATCCAGCCTCATCCATCAGAACACAGGCACCAGTCCTCTCCACTAGGAAGCCTACACAAACTGCTGAGCCAAACTTATCCACAAGGGGAAGACACAAAAAAACAACAGGAACTACAAACCTGCTGCCTGTGAAAAGGAGATGCCAAACACAGTAAGTTAAGCAAAATGAGAAGACAGAGAAATACACAGCAGATGAAGGAGAAAGGCAAAAACTCACCAGGGCAAACAAATGAAGAGGAAATAGGCAGTCTACCTGAAAAGAATTCAGAGTAATGATAGTGAAGATGATCCAAAATCTTGGAAACAGAATGGAGAAAATACAATAAATGTTTAACAAGGACCTAAAATAACTAAAGGGCAAACAAACAATGATGAAAAACAAAATAAATGAAATTAAAAATTCTTTAGAAGGAATCAATAGCAGAATAACTGAAGCAGAAGAATGGATAAGTTACCTGAAAGATAAAATACTGGAAGTAACTACCACAGAGCAGAATAAAGAAAAACAAATGAAAAGAATTGAGGACAGTCACAGAGGCCTCTGGGACGCCATTCAAATTACAGGGGTCCCAAAAGAAGAGAAAAAAAAAGGGACTGAGAAAATATTTGAAGGGATTATAGTTGAAAACTTCCTTAACATGGGAAAGGAAATAGTCAATCAAGTCTCGGAAGTGCAGAGTCCCGTACAGGATAAATTCAAGGAGAAACACACCAAGAAACATATTAATCAAACTATCAAAAATTAAATACAAAGAAAAGTGTTAAAAGCAACAAATAACATACAAGGGAAACCCCATAAGTTTCAGCAGATCTTTCAGCAGAAACTCTGCAAGCCAGAAGGGAATGGCAGGACATCTTTAAAGTGATGATAGCATAAAATCTACAACCAAGGTTACTCTACCCAGCAAGGATCTCATTCAGATTAGACAGAGAAATTAAAACCTTTACAGACAAGCAAAAGCTAAGAGAATTCAGCACCACCAAACCAGCTTTACAACAAATGCTAAAGGAACTTCTCTAGGCAGGAAACACAAGAGAAGGAAAAGACCTACAAAAACAAACCCAAAACAATTAAGAAATGGTAATAGGAACATACATACCGATAATTACCTTAAATGTAAATGGATTAAATACTCCAACCAAAAGAAACAGACTGGCTAAAAGGATACAAAAACAGGACCTGTATATATGCTATCCACAAGAGACCCACTTCAGACCTAGGGACACATACAGACTGAAGCTGAGGGGATGGAAAAAGATATTCCATGCAAATGGAAATCAAAACAAAGCTGGACTAGCAATCTCATATCAGACAAAATAGACTTTAAAATAAAGACTATTACAAGAGACAAAGAAGGACAGTACATAATGATCAAGGGATTGATCCAAGAAGAAGACATAAAATTGCAAATATTTATGCATCCAACATAGCAGCACCTCAGTACATAGGCAAATACTAACAGCCATAAAAGGGGAAATTGACAGTAACACAATAATATTAAGGACTTTAACATCCTGCTTTCATCAATGGACAGATCATCCAAAATGAAAATAAATAAGGAAATGCAAGCTTTAAATGACACATTAAGCAAGATGGACTTGATTGATTTTTATAGTACTTTCCATCCAAAAACAACAAAATACACATTCTCCTCAAGTGCTCATGGAACATTCCCCAGGATAGATCATATCATGGGTCACAAATCAAACTTTGGTAAATTTAAGAAGATTGAAATCGAATCAGGTATCTTTTCTGACCACAACCCTATGAGACTAGATATCAATTACAGGAAAAAAAACTAAAAAATACAAACACATGGAGGCTAAACAATACACTACTAAATAACCAAGAGATCACTGAAGAAATCAAAGAGGAAATCAAAAAATACCTAGAAACAAATGACTATGAAAACACAATGACCCAAAACCTATGTGATGCAGTAAAAGCAGTTCTAAGAGGGAAGTTTATAGCAATACAATCCTACTTCAAGAAACAAGAAAAATAACAACCTAAACTTACACCTAAAGCAATTAGAAAAGAAGAACAAAAAGACACCTAACTTATCGGAAGGAAAGAAATCATAAAAGATTAGAAATGAAAAAAAATTAAGGAAATGATAGCAAAGATCAATAAAACTAAAAGCTGGTCCTTTGAGAAGATAAACAAAATTGATGAACCATTAGCCAGCCTCATCAAGAAAAAAAGGAAAAAGACTCAAGTCAATAGAATTAGAAATGAAAAAGGAGAAGTAACAACTGATACTGCAGAAATACAAAGGATCATGAGAGAATGCTACAAGCAACTATAAACCAATAAAATGGACAAATCCTTAGAAAAGCACAGCCTTCCAAGACTAAACCAGGAGGAAATAGAAGATATAAACAGACCAATCACAAGCACTGAAATTGAAACTTTGATTAAAAATCTTCCAACAAACAAAAGCCCAGGACCAGATGGCTTCACAGGTGCATTCTATGAAACATTTAGAGAAGAGCTAACACCTATCCTTCTCAAACTCTTCCAAAATATAGCAGAGGGAGAAAAACTCCCAAACTCATTCTATGAGGCTACCATCACGCTGATACCAAAACCAGACAAAGATGTTACGAAAGAAGAAAACTGTAGGCCAGTATCACTGATGAACATAGATGCAAAAATCCTCAACAAAATACTAGCAAACAGAATCCAGCAGCACATTAAAAGGATCATACACCATGATCAAGTAGGGTTTATCCCAGGAATACAAGGATTCTTCAATATACGCAAATCAATCAGTGTGATACACCATATTAACAAATTGAAGGAGAAAAACCATATGATTATCTCAATAGATGCAGAAGAAGCTTTCGACAGAACTCAACACCAATTTAGGATAAAAACCCTCCAGAAAGTAGGCATAGAGGGAACTTATCTCAACATAATAAAGGCCATATATGACAAACCCACAGCCAACATCGTTCTCAGTGTTGAAAAACCGAAACCATTTCCATTAAGATTAGGAACAAGACAAGGTTGTCCACTCTCACCACTATTATTCAACATAGTTTTGAAAGTTTTAGGCACAGCAATCAGAGAAGAAAAAGAAATAAAAGGAATCCAAATCGGAAAAGAAGAAGTAAAGCTGTTACTCTTTGCAGATGACATGATACAATGCATAGAGCATCCTAAAGTTGCCACCAGAAAACTACTAGAGCTAATCAATGAATTAGGTAAAAGTAGCAGGATACAAAATTAATGCACAGAAATCGCTTGCATTCCTATACACTAATGATGAAAAATCTGAAAGAGAAATTAAGGAAACACTCCCATTTACTCTTGCAACAAAAAGAATAAAATACCTAGGAATAAACCTACCTAAGGACACAAAATACCTGTATGCAGAAAACTATAAGACTCTGATAAAAGAAATTAAAGATGATACAAACAGATGGAGAGATATGCCATGTTCTTGGATTGGAATAATCAACTGTGAAAATGACTATACTACCCAAAGCAATCTAAAGATTCAATGCAATCCCTATCAAATTACCAATGGTGTTTTTCACAGAACTCGAACAAAGAATTTCACAATGTGTATGGAAACACAAAAGACCCCGAATAGCCAAAGCCATCTTCAGAAAGAAAATGGAGCTGGAAGAATCAGGCTCCCTGTCTTCAGACTATACTACAAAGCTACAGTAATCAAGACAATATGGTACTGGCACAAAAACAGAAATATAGATCAATGGAACAGGATAGAAAGCCCAGAGATAAAACCACGCACATATGGTCACCTAATCTTTGATAAAGCAGGCAAGAATATACAGTGGAGAAAAGACAGCCTCTTCCTTAAGTGGTGCTGGGAAAACTGGACAGCTACACTTAAAAAAATGAAATTAGAACACTCCCTAACACCATACATAAAAATAAACTCAAAATGGATTAAAGACCTAAATTTAAGGTCAGACACTAGAAAACTCTTAGAGGAAAACATAGGCAGAGCACTCTATGACATAAATCACAGCAAGATCCTTTTTCACCCACCTTGTAGAAAAAGGGAAATAAAGACAAAAATAAACGAATGGGACCAAATGAAACTTAAAGGCTTTTGCACAGCAAAGGAAACCATAAACAAGACGAAAAGACAACCCCCAGAATGGGAGAAAATATTTGCAAACGAAGCAACTGACAAAGGATCAATCTCCAAATATCCAAGCAGCACATGCAGCTCAATATCCAAAAAACAAACAACCCTATTCAAAAATGGGCAGAAGACCTAAATAGACATTTCTCCAAAGAAGACATACAGATTGCCAACAAGCACATGAAAGGATGCTCAACATCACTAATCATTAGAGAAATGCAAATCAAAAGTACAATGAGGTATCACCTCACACCAGTCAGAGTGGCCATTATCAAAAAGTCTACAAACAATAAATACTGGAGAGGGTGTGGAGAAAAGGGAACCCTCTTGCACTGTTGGTGGGAATGTAAATTTATACAGCCACTATGGAGAACAGTATGGAGGTTCCTTAAAGAACTATAAATAGAACTACCATACGACCCAGCAATCCCACTCCTCGGCATAGAAAGAGAAGAATACCATGTGCTAACATATATATATGGAATCTAAAGAAAAAAAAAAAAGGGTTCTGAAGAATCTAGGGGCATGACAGGAATAAAGGCGCAGTCGTAGACAGTTGGCTTGAGGACACGGGGAGGGGGAAGGGTAAGCCGGGACAAAGTGAGAGAGTGGCATGGACATATATACACTACCAAATGTAAAATAGCTAGTGGGAAGCAGCCGCATAGCACAAGGAGATCAGCTCGGTGCTTTGTGACCACCTAGAGGGGTGGGATAGGGAGGGTGGGAGGGAGGGAGATGCAAGAGGGAAGAGATATGGGGACATATGTATATGTATAGCTGATTTGCTTTGTGATACAGCAGAAATAACACGCCATTGTAAAGCAAGTATACTCTAATAAAGATGTTAAAAAAGAAAATCTCCCGCCCTTTGTATCAGCAGAGCTGTGTATCCACATTTGATCTATGTTCTGTCCTCTATTTTTGGTGACAGTATTGGAATAGAAATCTACTTTTGTCTGCTCATCTGGTCCTGTTTGATTTTTCTTTAACAGTCACCATATCACCTGTCAATATATATGTGTTAAGAGTGATTTCACATCGTGGAAAAAGTAGGATGCTGCTTTATTGCAACAAGTTTTTAGAAACAAATCTCATTTTGGAGAAATTACAACCTTTATATTGTATTTAAATTAAACTTGCATGCGGGTGGGAGGTATAGGTGTTTGTGTGTGTGAATGTGTATGCATTTCTAAGTAGGACCTGAGTGCTAGAAAAATCTTTGTGGAAAATTATTAAATTTTGGACTTTTTTCCCCTTTGGAGTCAGTTTGCCACATTCATTCTTTCTCTCTCTGTTCTGAGAACGTATTCCAGAGAAGTAAGTTCTGTTCTAACATGAGAGCACCTAGTAACAGCCACTTGACCTTCCCAAGGAGAAAGATATCTTTCTCCTGGGCCTATCTGTCATAGTAGGTAAAGAGAAAGCTGGCTTAATCAAAGGCTTTCTCCCCAAACTGGAATATGATCTGACTGCTTGAAGAGGCTTCTGTGCAAGCAGGCAACAGCTTTCCTAACTTTCAACCATAAAGGAGGAGGAAAAAAATATGCCACTGAAGACTCATGCCTTGAAATGGCTTTGGAGATCACAGCCAAGTCTTCCTATAAATGAAGTACTTTCCTGGTGTGTTTACTAACAATAGTTTGTGGGGGCATAGAGAGAAGGAGAAAAAATGTCTGAATAAAGTTGCTGCCCTAGCAAATAAAGAAGGGAGAGAGAGCAAGTTCTTACTTGACCAGCTGGAAGATGTTTTTTTGTTGGTGGTCATCCAAAGAAAGTAAAAATTGTCCATCTGACGTGTGAAATGTATTTTCTTTAGCTTTTTGCTTTCCCTGTGATAAACCAGCGAATGTCCCCAAACTGCTCACTTGTACTACGGGAATTAAATATTGATTTTAACCTTGTAAGTGAGGTAGAATGTGAAGCTGGCTGATGGATCCCCTAGGGGAAGACACTGTGTTTTAGGTCTTTCCTTCTACAGAAAACTTAGAGAAACGTTGCTCCATTTGAAAGAATGAAAGTAGACAGACAAGGAAGACAGTCTTTTTCTTAAACAAATTAATATTAGCAGCCTGCCTGTGGTGTGATGGGTACAAAGGGAGAAAGAAAAAACGTGGAGTATACCCTGCCTTTTTGTGCATAGTGTCCAAAGTGCTGTTTGCATAAGTGACAATGAATATACTTCAGAATTGTAATGTGCGGTGCAGCAGGGATTATGTGAGTGAATTCTTCCTGTCAGCTGGACCATTTTATATCTTGGGTTCATTGTTAAGTCAGTTCACTTGTGGTCCGTTTCCTCTGTAATTTGGTTTAAAGTTGAGGGCAAAGATAAAATCAGCTTAGAGAGGAAGTTGACAGTCTGGTAAATAGCTGTGGCTTTTCTCTTTTAGGAAATAGAAGAGATACCAAGGATCAAAGCAGTGAATAATGTTTCTTTAGGAAATAAGTTTTCTGCTGTTATGTCAGATGGCCTTGAATATTCAAAATTGCCAATCAAATAGGCTGACCTCTCTCTTCACAGGATTGACCTCTCTACCTGCCTGAGATTCTTGGCAGCAGAGCACAAATTTCTCCAGGCTGGGTGGCAGCAAGTCTTGGTGTGTGGAGGGAGGCCAGTGTGCACTTTTGTGTTTCTTTTTGTAGAAATCCCAGGGGGATCTTGTCTCCTTTCATGGAAAATCTGTCTTATGAGGGGAGATGAACGGAGTAGAAAACATAAAACTTTACCTGTTGATGAGGTGGTATATGGATAGAAAGGGCAAAAGACTGGTTCTTGTGTATTGTTTTTTTAATTAGATTGCATGATGCTCTTTGCTGGACCTCATTATTATTCCAGTAGTTGCCTTATTTTACTTTTTATTTTTACATTTTTTTGCACAGAATAACTTACTGTTTACTTTTTTAAAGTCCTATCCCAACTAGTTTGGTTCTATTAGTGAGTCAACTGATTAATATATTGATATTTAAAAGAATTATTGAGAATGCTGTATGCCAGTCATTGTGCTAGGTACTGTCAGATAAGAACCCAGGTAACTTTTCTACACTAAATTCTTGTACTTTTTAAGATTCAGCCATAAACATGTGATTGTAAGTTTTTATTTTGTTTTCAGTTGTACTGTATATACTGTATGGTTTTTGAACTAAATTTTAATTTCTGAGAAGCAGTTAATGTTTAATACTTCTATTAAATTTCCTATAGTACCTAAAACATGGTAAAGCATAAAGTAGATACTCAGTTAATTTCTTTCGACTCTCCCCCTTTGGTCAAGTTTTGAGTGTTCTTTATATATTGAGTTACAATGACTGTTTCTGCATCTCCAGACTACTTTGTTTCATTGCTGTCTCTTCCCTTTCAACCTGAGGTTTGATCATAACTTTATATGGGAAAGATATCAAATCAGACCTACCTGGAGAACTGGGAATTTTGAGAAAGCCCAGGAGATAAATATGTCAGAGAAAAATACCTGAGGCAGATCTGAGCAAACATCAGGAGAGATGGAGCCCAAAAGAGGTAGTACAGGCACATGGACAGTATCATCTTCAGCTCCATGTCCTCCTTCTGTACCCCATCTTAATAAGTGGCAATCCTGGAATCATTTTTTGATTCTTCTCATTCACTCTCACTCAATGGCAATTTATCAAATCCTGTTAATACTACTTCCTGCATCATATATCCCCAACCGAACCACTGAATACAACCACACTGGTTCAAACCACTATTTCTCAACTGGACTTTCACAATAGTCTCCTCACTGCTCTTCATGTTTCCATACTTGCTTCCTTCCCCACACGACAGCCAGTTGACTTTTAAAAATATAAACAATTTTATGTCACTTCTGTGTTCAAACCTCTCTTTTGAGAGAAGATCACAGTAAAAATAAGACTCTCAGTCTAAGCACGAAGCTTGTTCTACAAAGTCCTACATGAACTGACCCTTGTCTACCAAAACAATTGTCTTTGGACTTTTTTTTTTCTTAAACATCTTTATTAGACTATAATTGCTTTATAATGGTGTGTAAGTTTCTGCTTTATAACAAAATGAATCAGCTATATATATATATATATATATATATATATATATATATATATATGTATATCCCCATATCTCTTCTCTCTTGCCTCTCCCTCCCTATCCTACCCCTCTAGCTGGTCATAAAGCACCGAGCTGATCTCCCTGTGCTATGCGACTGCTTCCCAATAGCTCTCAGTTTTACATTTGGTAGTGTATATATGTCCATGCCACTCTCTCACTTTGTCCCAGCTTACTCTTCCCCCTCCCCG
The DNA here is from genome assembly GCF_963924675.1 of Phocoena phocoena. NCBI lineage: Eukaryota > Metazoa > Chordata > Mammalia > Artiodactyla > Phocoenidae > Phocoena > Phocoena phocoena. The sequence goes on from NC_089232.1 coordinate 46,111,434, forward strand.
TGTCCTCAAGTCCATTCTCTAGTAGGTGGGTTTTGACCATTTTTCCATTTCTTCTGCTCCAGACACATTGTTTTCCTGCAGTTTCTTGAGCACACTGATCTTATTCACACACCCGGGCTTTTGTGCTTGCTATTTCCTCTGCTCCAAATGTTTACCCCAAGGTTTTTAAATGACTCTATCTCTCACTTCATTTAGTTCTCTGCTGGAATTTTACCTCCTCTCATAGGCCTTGCTTATTCACGTATTTGATTACAGTCCTAGTCATTCTCTTTACCCTGCTGCTTTTAAATTTTATTTGCAACACTTATCATTACCTGAGATTATATTCTTTATTTGTTTACTTAGGGTTTTTTTTTTCTATCAGAATGTAAACTAAAGGTGGAGGGTATTTTTCCACCCCGTGAATAATGCTGGCACATAGTAGGTACAAAATAAGATTTACTGAATGAATTAATAAAGGAAGTAATGAATGCTACAGCTATTTCTGGGGGTAGGTGTTCAGTGCTGGTACAATGGCCTTGATTTTCTCCACGCCATTTCTGTTTGTTGAACTTGACCTGGTGTTAATGATTTGTTAAAGAGTCAGTCTCTTCTTTGGGTCATCCCTGGATTAGGCATGGGGGCCACAAACTATGCAGAGCAGGGCAAAAATAAAGAAAATGCTAAATCACAAGGTAGAATGTCATAGAATTATAGCCAAAACAGTCTTAATTGTCTCAGTTTGTAAGTGACAAAATTAGGGTCCACAAAGAATAATAGCTGGAAGTACTTGCATGTTCTTGGGGGTTTGTCCAGGATTTATATGTATATTAAATAATTTGATCTTTACTTCTATGATGTAGGTATTATTAGGTTTTCCACTTTATGGGTGAGGAACAAAGGTTCAGGCACAGATGTCCATTGTCCCCCAGCTATCAGTAAAGGTAGATTCAAATCCAGGTTTCATAATGACCACTTAAGTAATGTTTAATGTTTTTATTCCCTGGGGACAAAATATTTTAGTCTAAAGAAATGGTTTTGTAGACAAATCCCAATCAGCTCCACTAATTACTATCTGATTATATCACTTATGTTCTAAGAACTTTAGTTTTTTTTTTTTTTTGGTAAATCTTCCACATTTGTTTATTTATTTATTTGTGGCTGTGTTGGGTCTTCGTCTCTGTGCGAGGGCTTTCTCTAGTTGTGGCAAGCGGGGACCACTCTTCATCGCGGTGCACAGGCCTCTCACTATCGTGGCCTCTCTTGTTGCAGAGCACAGGCTCCAGACGTGCAGGCTCAGCAGTTGTGGCTCACGGGCCTAGTTGCTCTGCGGCATGTGGGATCTTCCCAGACCAGGGCTCGAACCCGTGTCCCCTGCATTAGCAGGCAGATTCTCAACCGCTGCGCCACCAGGGAAGCCCAGAACTTTAGTTTTAACCTTAGTTTTTATGTCTATACAGTAGGCATTATACTGTCCATTTCATATCATTGAGAGAAGTGAGGAATCATGTATTAAGTGCTCAGCACACTGCCTGGCTGTGTGCTGGGCACTTAATTAAACACTAAATAAAATATTAACTATTTTCACCTAACCGTTTGGTCCCATTTATGGATATTACATTATCACAGTTACCTTTTTCCTAGAAAAAACATTTTACAGACATCTGGAAATCAAGGGACTGTAGAGTCATCTTACCCTTATTACTCGGTGGAATATAAGCGTGATTTTTTAAAACTAAATTTCAAGTTTGTTTCTTAAAAAGTGCTATGGTAGTTAATGGAAGATACATTTCACCAGTTTTGGCACAAGCCAGCTCTCCAACTGGAATAAAAAGTCCAGTGAATCATTCAGCACACTATATTTTCAATATAACCACTGAAGAGAAATGGAAGCTTGTCATTTTCCTTTTAAAGCCATGCACATTGCTGAGTTTTCCATGGGCTTGCTGTGTATACATAACTTTTAAAATGAAAATACTAGTCATGTGAAAAGGATGATCAAGGTAGACTGCAGCGGATTGTCACTGCAGTAGTTTGGGATGTCAGTAATTCTTAAGCTAAAAGGATTCATGATTCAAGAGGATGCCTCTAATTTTACATTTGTTGTCATCTTTCATTTGTTTTCCTGTTTTGGAACCATTTACGAACTGTGCTTATCAGACTGCTTTTGATTCCTATGGAGGAATGATCTCTCTTAAAATTTGTGATCCAAAAGGAAGATAGAAAGCATTTGTATTTTGATTTCAAGGTATTTAAAAGATTTGATTGTTTATATACTATGGCCTTTTGTATTTCATTATTGTAGGTAGCACACAGAGAAGGCTACTTTGTGCATTTTTTTCTGAGAGTCTTGATCAATGAAGCAAGCTTAAAGTACTTTTCCACAAGAAATAATCACATGTAATTAATATAAAGAAATCAGTTGGGTCTATTTATTTTTCTCTCCTTTTTACAAGAATATATTTGACCTTGGAAGTAAAAACAAGAAGTTTCAGTGATGTTACTTCACATGGCAGAATCTTTCAACTATATTTGGGGTATGAGTAGATGTGTCTTTGGTAGCTACTGTAACTATCACGCCCTTTGGGTACCCCACAAGCATGTTGGAGTTGGACTTTTCAACCAGAGAACAATGATATGATCCTTAGATGCATAGTCCTAGAATATTATCCTTTGACTGATTTCTGAACTTTATAAAGTTGAAGACACCCTAAATAGACTATTGAAAGTATTTATGCACAATAAAAATGCAGATGAAATTTTTTATCAGCTTGCTTGAAATGATTGGAAACTACCATCAGTAGGTCAATTGATTATATCTGAAATCCTCAAGGTAAATAATTCCACTTGGAAAGGGACCAATACACCTGTCCATTTGCCAGAGTCCGGTGAAAACATGGACCAAAGGAGGGAAATGCACTTTCAAACTTCTGGACAGTAAGAAACATCATGGCCTTGTTGGGTGGGATGGGTGGGGGAGGGAAGTCCCAGAGGGAGGGGATGTGTGTAGGCATATGGCTGATTCACTTCGCTGTTCAGCAGAGACTAACACAACATTGTAATGCAATTATTCTCCAATTAAAAAAAAATCAAGTACAAATTGGACATTCTAGAATCCGTAAAGGACAAGAAGAATAAAGAGGTATAGTGATGTGATACAAATAATAAATTTCAGTGGGGGAAGCAAAGGACTGTTTTTTAAACCGGCATTTGTGGATTGGTCTTGCCAACACTTCAAGAAGACTTAGAAGAGAAAAGAAAAAAATCATCACTTATGTGATTCTTTTGACTGGTGCTTTCTAAAGTTCTTGGGAGGTAGATCGCACTGGGAAATTGAATCAATTCACTAGCTCTCAAAACATAGAATTCTTCATTACTCAACTTTGCTGAGCTGGGCTCTAATTCTTATACCCATGAAAATACCTTGGCTTGGGAGAAGACATCTGTGTCACTAAGGTAGCAAGGTGTACCATCCAATGAATTCAGGGCTCTCTTTCATCAATGTGTAGCACTGAGGGTAAATTATAATAATTAAGATTTGGCCCTTAATGGAAGCCAATCTGCAAGCAGATCTGAAATGAAAACTCTTGAAATCTATTATTTAAGTCACCTTAAATTTCCTAGGAATCTGTGGGCTAGGAAAACCCCAGGTATAGCACTCAAAGATTCTAGAAATTCTCTCTATACGTAAGCATGCTTTTTACAAGTACTGTGCCATTAAGGAATAGCAGGAAGGCACAGAGTTGCAGTGTCATATGCTATTGTCATTCTCCCTAACCACTCTGCAGAGTTTACGTCCAGCCGTTTTCCTTTCCTGCTAATTTGCATGGTTGCTTCTTGATGGTGGTGATTTTCTATGTGTTAAGCTTTGAGTAATTCATTCTTACACCACTCTCCTCCCCTTCCTTGTTTATTTAGCACAGAGCTTGTAAAGCTCAGTGACATTTGACTCTGTTGCCGACTGGATTATGGGATGCAGAAAGCATGTATGTATCATTGAGTGAATCTCTGAGTGATGGCCTCGGCATCATGTCAAATCACGGGGTCATCCTCTCTCATCATGTCACATCACATCATGCTTGACATAGACACATAGCTCAATTCTGAGTATCCAGAAGTAATCGGGAAGTAAGACTTCACAGCAGTATAAGCAGTGCTTTCAGATACAGGAAATAGAGAAGATTGACCTCTCCATTTTCTATTTTTTACCACTGCAGATACAGTGAACCCTGTTAGAAGTTGTGCATATAAATGTATTCATATCTCAGTGAAAAAAACAAAGCATCTGTACAAGACAGGAATTTTCTTTCTGAATTTTTCTCACAGTGGTAAGGCAGTGCTCTTCCTGTGTTTATTATTGTTGTTGATACGATCTAATTTCTGGAACCAGGTATTAATATAAAGGATTCTATTCATAGAGTGAGCTACATGATAGTTATTAGGGATTTGCAATGTGACAAATCAAACTAAAAGTATTCAAAAAGAGCTGGACTATGCCATTGAGAGATTATTTCTGCAAAGTGTCTCCACTGTTAAATCAATCCAACCTGATACATTAGGCTTCTGTTGCCTGATAAATCTAGCGTATAACTCTATTAACCATTAGCACTGAATATTTCCAAGTTTAAATTTTGCCTTGATTATGGAACTCTAAGACACTGGATATTAGTCCCCAAACCTCCTCTGCCTTTACTCCTCCATCTTTAAGTCTTTTCCACATCAGAAGCTAATAAAAAGGAAAAACTAATCTGAATAAAACAAGATTCTTGAAAATTAATGAATGAACTAATTAATGAATAATTAGCTGATGAACAAAATTTGGATCATATGAACTATATTGTTCATATTTGTTGAGCCCCAGGAATACCCAGGAATCTACAATAGTGAGAGCTGGGCCTGTTTCTGAAGCTTTCACCAGAGGAGAAGTAAGTTGTTCTTTCAAGAATGTGGAAGTTGTCTTCAGCCTCCCCGGGAACTCAAGGAGTACTGGATGGAGGTTTTACCACAGTCATCAGCAGAATTAACTTTAATGAGCACTGTGGATCCAGTGAAGCTTTCCTTAGCACCCTCAGCCTCATGTTCAGTAGCTTTTCTGCTCATTTTACTCAAGATATTTTGTCTCCTCCTTTATGCTTCTCTTTCATTCTCTATCAAATCTTCCTCTCCTACCTATGCCTGACAACTTAATATGCTATTCTTCTCAAACAGTTTAATAGGAATCAAAACCTTAAGCACAGAAATGAAGTAATGGTCATTGGATAAGTGAGGGGTGTTTAGGAAACAGTAGACTGAATTGATTAACCCTTAAATTATAAATATGGTCAAAAATATGGTCTATTTTTATGTAAATTTATCTCTGGTCTATCACATTACTCTAAAGTGTTTACATTGCCATCAGTTAATATTATTTATCACAGACTGACTGGCAGGATGTGTCTTAACATGCTCTTGTGAAAAAGACTTCCTCATTTAAGTTGCTTGTAGATTCAGCATGGGTATGTCACCACTGCTCATAAAGCTAATGCAAATTTTGGCTACATTCATAACATATTGTGTCTTGATCAAGGGCAATAATATTCCCTCTGCTCTCTGCTGATCCTATTGCATCTGGAATACTGAGTTCACTTCTAGATGTCTTATGATTGTGTATTGGATCATTTCAGTTGGATTACAAATAAAAGGTCAAACGAATACATGTATTGATATAAAAAGACATATTGTTTGCTTAACTTTAAGGATGTGGTAGGAAACCTCCAGTTTACTAAAAGGGATCAAATGATTCCCGGAAAAGCCTTTCTGATGCGAGGTAAGGGTGAAGTTGGAACACGGTTGGATTAGGATTAGAATGAGGTTAAAATGAGCTTGGAGTGAGGCTGGCGTGTGCCTAGGGTGATATTGAGATGAGCACAGGTTGAGCTTTGGGCAAGTTTAGGGTGTTACAGGGATAGGAAGAAGCCGTCAGTGAGTCTAGAGAGGCACAAGAAACAGTGTCAAGCTTGCACAGCAGGTTGATATATCCTAGTGGATTCAGGGCACATGTCATGCTAGTCAACATAACACCTCCGGACAGAGTCAACCTAACAATGGATAAAATCAACTTTAGCGGACTGCTGCTGAACTTCTTCACCATATTTATTACATTCAGTCATCTGAGCATCTCCTATGCCTGAACCCTCACATAATCCTCAAATATGGAAAGTGAATTTAACAGGATGTTAAAGAGTCAAGAGTTACCCAAGGCTTAAGTTGGAGGTTTGTCTAGAAAAAAATTTGGGAAGCCATAGTTCTTGTCACCTAATAATTGAAATGAGGGGCATAACGTGAAAGAAACAGCAGTCTTGGTCTTTAGCTTATCAGATAGCAGAGTTTGAATGGGTACCTGGAGGTTAGTGGGAGATGTTTGTGGAAAGCTTTCTAATAATAAGAGCTATGCAGTGATGGTATAAGCACCCTTATAACCAGGGGAGTTCCCGTTTCTACAAGTGTGCAAGAAGAGGCTGGTGCATTTTGCCTTCAATTGGAAATGCCACTGAAGGATCTCAAAGGTCTTTTCTGAGACTGTGGCCCTGAGCAGCTTTGAATTTTCAACCATTTCAGTTTCAAGATTTTTCCTTTTGAAGAGATCACTGAGTTTTCTTCTTGAGGTAAAAACAGAAAGTAAAGATGTTAATGTCTCTAAAGCATCTAGCACATACCCCTTTTCCTTAATCACTGTCTTCCTTTGACTCTTAAAGAAAACATATTGGAAGAAAATTGAGTAATTGAATAGAACATGCTGTCTAATACAGAAGCATTTCTGTTGGATGAGAAATATCCAGCCAGGCAATAGAAGATTTATGGTACGACTCACAAACACATTTTATTGAATATTTTCAAACTATTGCTGACCACCAATTCTTTGTACTTCTATTTTTGCTCATTTAAAAAAAGCAGTTTGAGGCTCCAGCTGCTAAGCCAGGAATGCTCTTTTTCACTGGCAGCATTTTCCTCTGTTGGCAGACTCCACAGGCAATTGCTTTGATGCTTTGTTGGAGTTACATTCAGTGTCTGTCATAGTTCATGCAAAGATAAGCTGATTGGGTTGTCTGGTTGGTCCCAGATGCTTTTGGCTTTAATGCTCCATCAGTTCTCTTTGAAAATGAAGTCCTGGGCCAATCCCATCTCTCAAGAGACACTTGCAGATGACTTGTTCATGATCAAAAAGCAACATAATTTCCTGATATCCATATGCTTTCTCTGGAACTTCTTTTGGTGCCCTCACAATTGACGTTTCTTATAAGTGGATGACAGATCATCATTTAGAAAAGGGCTAGACTTCATAACTGTTTCCTCAAGTGTTCCTACAAGTGAGAGGCAAGAGGGCTGAACTGGTTTCTCAGAACTCCAGGGAGGGGTTCTAGAACCCAGAGCCATAAAATCACCCCCTACAAAGATAAAAAACTGGATTTATTGTTTACTCTTGCATCATGATTATAGGAAGTGTGGATTTGTAAAGTAGAAATTATCCTCTTTTTTCAGTTTTTAGTCTTAAATGTCAGGTCTGATTCACATATTTCCTCCTAGACAAACTTACTTACAATCATTTTGTTACAAAGAAATTCAAGGAGCTAGGTAAACTAGTGATATGATTGTATACAACATAGTTTTGCTGGAACTAAGGCTTTAAAAATTGACAAAAAAGTATCCAAGTGACATCTTTGAACTCCATCTGACACTCTATATGTTACATGCTTCTCTGTAGGGGCAAGGATGAAAGGCAGATAAAGATCCTTCTGTTTTCTATGTTTGTTTTTCAAGAAGGGCATATCCAACTAGAGGAGAGAATAACAGGGCTGAGCAGTAGGAATGCTCTGAGAGCCAGAGTCTGTGCTTTTTGAGGAGGGACAAAGGGACAGTGTGGCACTTAAATAATGGACTTATTCAAGTTGAGCTTCTGAATCTCATTTTTTCTTCCCCAACAAATCCCCTTTTTAAATTTATTTTTGGGAAGAGATGTTTGGACTAGCTCTGCGTACAGTCCTGATTGAAATGGTTCCCACCTTGTATGTGAGGGAGGAGGAATGACAAAATCCTTAATTAGAAAAGTATTTAAGAAAGTCACATAAACATCTGCAATAATGCTTTCATTTGCATAAGGGAGAAAGATGAAGATGACAGTGCAAATTCATAATGTTTTTGGATGGTGTCAAGGAGCAAATCATTCTACCATCTTTTTCTTCTTTAAACAAAGCAATTGGAGTTTTATGAACAGCTTGGAAATAGAAAGATTGAGAACAAAGCCATCTGTCAGCTACCTGTTTTATCACTCAGCTAGTCATAGTTTAACCTTGCCTTCCAGGGTTGTGAGCATTCTAGAGATTGTTTGAAAGATGTGTGTGTCCTGTAAGCAGCCATCATCAGGAAGCAAATTACTGAACTGAAATAGTGAACTCGTCACAATGATTAAATTTAGTATTTTTAGAAAGGGGAAGGCTCTGTGCTGGTACTTAATGCAAATGATCTAAAATATTTATTTCAACAAACCTAAGTTTGATATTAACACCCTTATTTTATAGACAAATTGAGGCTGGATAAATTGCATAAGCTCATATAGTTGGTACAAGCAGAGGTGGGATTTGACTCAATTTGACCCCAAGCTCACTCTAAAATCTCACTCATTCCAGGGTCTCTGTTTTTGTTTTTTTTCTGATGGACAAGATAAATTGCTTTATAGACATCATAATTGTTCTCTCTCTCAGAAGGTTCCTTTTATATTTGACTTTCTATTGTTTAAGTGTGAGCTTGAGAGAGTTTCGTAACAGTTACCTATCTTCTACTTCCCAGAGATATAACATCACAGAAATAATTTAAAAGGTTCAAATGCAGGAAAAGTGGGTGTTACTTCCATATATCTAATTGTCTATGGGCATCTAGGTCTGGTTATTCTACAGGAACCTCAACTTCAAGAAGTCAAAAACTAAAGAAATTTTCCTCACACTGATGTTTCTGTTTTATTTTTCTCAATTTCTGTGAATGTCATAAGCCTCTACCCAATCTTCTAATCTCTAAACCCAGGTTTTACCCTAGGTGTTCATTCTTTAGCGTTCTCTTATCTGTTTCCTCAGATTTATCTTGCTTACTATTTCCAGCTTTCCATTGTGTCATGTCCTTCTGTCATCACATCCAAAGGCAAACACATCTACTTGAAATTATCCAAATTTGTTTTTTGTCATACAGGCCATTCTGGTATACGCTCCCCATTCTCCCCATATATTTACATAGTAGGAGGTAACCTGTCTTTCAAGATTCAGCTCAAAAATAAACTCCTTTCCAAAGCCATTCCAACATGTCCCTATAGGTAGATATATATCTCCAAGCATTCTCTTTTCTTTTCCTCCCTGTATTCAGATGTCCAATGTTGCAAGCATAACTTATTTCCTTCTTTACCTTTCTAGTTTCCTTGACTAGACTGTAAGTTCCTGACGGCAAGCTTTGTCTTATTCCTCTTGGCGGCAACAGGATCTAGCACAGTGCATGGCTCATAATCAGTTCTCAGACACTTTGGTGAAACCAGTAAATTGAGAATGAAAGCAAAATCTTGAATCCAAAGACTCTAAAGGACATCAGACTAGCAATGGTCTAAAAGAATAGATCAATAATGAACTGAATAGTGCGGATCTTACATATTTTACATTTGTTACAGTCAAGAATTTTGTAAGAGAATTTGTAAGTTAGTCTACAAAAAAATACTATGAAGTTCCCTTTCTGAGTATATATACATGAATTGTCATTTTTCTATGAATGTACTTCAGTGTGGGTCTAGAACAAAATTGTTTAGCCTAAAACAGTGGCAAAAATAACAGGTTCATCCCTAATAAAGTGAATGAGTTATCGTAACAAGAGGTTGGCTCTTAATTTATGTTGATAAAACAATATTTTCTCATGCCCATTATGAATGTATAACGTGGGCCAGTATAATGGCAAGCACCTCAGAAAATTAGAAATAATTCATTAAATAAATGAGATATAATTGAAGAAAAATTTTTAGAAAAATCAAATATTGAAAACCTGATAAGCTGAATTGTCTGTATTTACATATGTTCATAATTTATTTTCCCCAACTCTCTGTATTTAGCTCATTTGGAAATCATCTATGAGTTGCAGCTGTTGCCTAAATCATAAGTGCTTCTATATTCTGAGATAATAAGAATCAATTTAGATTCCAGCGCCCCAAAACATAATCAACTTGCATATAAACTTCATTGCTTAAGGGCAGTATAGTAATTGAGAATGTATGGGCATAATAACTTGGGTTTCTGAGAAATTATAAATGTTATTCTTTTTTCCTTTGTTTCTTCTTAAACCACTCTGTTCTGAGTGCACCTTTTACAGTCCACTATTGGATGATCTGGTTTTTTTTTCTTTAAGTTCATGCTGTTTGGTTGGAATAAAAAGCATATAGGCTCACAAATGACAATTTTTAACTGGGAGAAAATAGATTAAACAAAACCAGGACATAGACACAATTTTCCGCATGGTTTTCATATCTGGGATTTTGGAATACTGTACCAATAGTTGAAGCACGTGGTGAGGGATGATGAGTTCTGGCTCAGCTGTGTAGCTGCCTCACCTCACATCCATATGAATGTGGACAAGTTGCTTTAATTTGGTAAATGGTTCTCAGGCATTATTAGAAGCACATTTATCCAGTTCAGTCTTTCAAATTGTAGTTGGCCCAGTCTACATTTGCTAACATTTACTGATGGTGGTGACACTATCCCAGTGGTTTGTAGTTTGTACTTGAATTGTTCCATATGTGTATGAGTATACTCAGTATTATTGAGTAACTGTTTTCTTTTTATCCCTATCTCTTTGTTTTCTCTGTCTTCTAGCTATTTTCCCCCTCTTCTTTCATTCACTCACTCAGTCAAGTCCCATCTGAATACTAACCAGGTATTGAGCTGCTCAATTCTGGGCTTGTGACCTATGCCTTTTCTTCAAGGAAGGCAGTTATGCCCTTGTTGAAAATCCTTTCTCCTCATACTTCCCCCTCTCTCCTTCATGCTACCACTCCATCTTCTCCTCTCTGAAGTTGTGCATGTTATCATTTATTGAGTAGATATTATGTGCCAGGCCCTGTACTGTCACTGCATATATATTATTACATCAATTCACACAACCACCCTATGAAGGAGAACCAGTTACCTTATATTTCATCCATGAGAAAAACAGAGCCCGGTGTAACTTGCCTAAAAGTTAAGAGTTAGTAAGTAGATTCGCCATGAACAGAATCCAGTTGTATCTGACTCAAAGTTCTTTCTCTTCTATTGCTTCATCTTTACTTCTTTAATAGATTTTAAACTTAATTTACAGGTTCCAAAAAGTTTTAGAAATCAAGACACTGAACTTGTTATGATGGTTTTTTTTTTATGGCTCTGACATCTCTAATATTGGTTTGGCTTTCAGAGAGATTACTTTTCAAAATGAATTTGTAGAAAAGTGGGGAGTGTACATGGAAGAGTGATTATTTTCAAAATTCAATTGAATGCTGAAACTTATATAATTAAAACAATAATTGGAACATAAAATATTTTGATGGCACTTAGTTTTTTATTTTTAGAGCAATAGATCCTTTAATAACAGATCTGTTTAATAGAGACCTTTAAAAATTGCACAAATGTAGAGCTCTCTCTCCCAGCCTGACTGTGAGGTCAGCTATCTGCCCTTAGAGTTTGAATGATGGGGCTGTCATTTAGGTTGGTATTTGAAATCAACCTATTGCTGTGAATTTCTAAATTACAAAGTGAAGAGAGGATGGTTGGTTTATCAGCAGTATATGGAAACTAGCTTCAAATTCTTCCCCCTAATATCCCAGTTTAGAAGTCATGAAGTATTTTCCCTGGTTTTGGGCAATAACAGACCACCTCTTAATCAGACCAAAAAATAATTTCCTTTTTTAAATCAGTGAATATTTCCTCAGATTCCAGTGTACATTTAACACTGTGCTTGATATTATGGGTAATATAAAAATACTTTGAGATATGGTACTTGACCCTAAGAAATCTACAGTCTACTTGGGCTTGCAATATATTTGTTGAAATAAATATTTATCATTTCAATAGATTTTGAAGATCAAGAAGAGGAATAAACTCCACAAGTGAAGTTCTTCTTTATTCCTTGGAAAATTTTTGTTAGGATACTTTTGTTTGATTAGAGCAACACGCTCACATCCTCAAATAGAAATTAAAAAACTGACATAATGATAATAGTTTCCACTTCCAGTGTGTGACATCAACTTATCAAATAGTCTAGGTTGCAGTAATACAGAGACATTTGAATCTAGGAGAAAACTAAAAGGTTCTTGGTATAGTAAACATGCTTCTAAGTAGGGAGATACATCAAATATCATGTTAACATTCTTAGTATTATGGCAGAATATATAGGTATGTTGGAGGGGCAGTATATGTGGAGCAGGAAAACACAAATGAGATGGAGATTAGCTTATGGAGAAATATATGCAAGAAGTATCTCAACACTATGTCATTAAAGATGGTAAACAATGTCACCTTCTAATCTTTCATCTTAAAACTGCATAGATTCGTAATTAGAATTAGATCTTGGATTTTTCACCTTTCCTCTAATTACTAGGTAAAACCACAGCAGCTTGGTGGTTATCTTACCTGTTGATGTTAGATATTAGACTAAGCGTTAAGATACAGTTGTTATGGTGATGAGAAGGGGAAGGGAATTATACATTCTTTTGTAATATGGAGGGTATTTGGATCACAAAGCCATCTGGTGAAAGCCTCCTAAGGGACAGTTTTTTTCTTATGTAGATGAAATGTATTGGTAATTGTAGTTTTCCACTCAGTCAAGTTCAGTTTAGCATTTGGATGCAGCTTTGGGATAATTTTGTAAAAAATTAAAATTCTTGGAGTAGATTCTCAGTGAAACTGTATTTTACTTTATATGTGTTAACTCTGTGCTAAGAAGTTGAATGAACCAGATTTTTTTTCATGCCTTTGGAAAAGAGGGAACATTATATGACATATGACATCTTGTTTTTTTGCTGACTATGTAAAACTTTCCCTCTGAAATCTGGTTAATACCTTCCTGATTTTCCATGTTATACACATTAAAGATTGGTTTACTAGGCAAATTGTGAATACCAGTCTCATTTTTTATTACAAATAAATTAGGTAAGTTTATGGGTGGACTAAGCATTCTAAAACAAAAACCAGTTTTGTTTTGGTTTTTCTTTAAGGTAACCTAATTGTTATTTTTTCCTAGGAAAATGTGTTATGTGGTGATTTCCAAGTCCAAATGTAATGATTTTGGACTGTAATTCCAAAATTATTATATCTATCTATAATTTCAAATGTCTATAGCTTTTAGGATTTTATGTTAAAGAGGAAAAAGAACTGTGTATAATCGAAACAGTTGTAGTAAAAATCTTTGAGCCAATCCATTTTCATGATAGAAAAGGATAATAATTATTATGATCATGGATATGAGTAAATTGGGTTTGTTAAAATAACAATCTTTGTTCTAATCTCATTTCCTTACCTTTTTTTTTTTTTTTTTTTAAATCCTGAGCAGCACTTTAATTCTTTCTGCCTCCTTTTTTTCCTTTTTCTTTATATCCCCACTATCCAGGTCAATCAGAAATTAATTCCTCTTATCTCGTTTGCAACATTTCTTGAATCTTACCTTACCTTTTTCTTTCCTTTGCCACCAGTAATATCTAGGCCTTTACTTCCTCATACGTAGACTATTGCTTTGTTCTCTAAAATAGTTTCTCTCCCACTAATATTGTTTCCATAAAGGTCAAATTTTTATATAGTTGCTGGATTAATCTTCCAAATGTATAATTTTCATTAAGTTCAGCTTTGAAAAAGCAAATACTCTTTTACACTCAATTATAATAGCAATTTGCACCTTTATGATAAAGACCCATTTCCTTTTCCTAGTGTACACGACGTTCCATCATTTCCCTCCATTCTGCATTCCCAACGCTATCCTCACTTTAATCCTCTTCTGGATTCTATGCTACAGCCAGAATGGTTTAACAGCTATAACATTCCATCTTCTAATGTGTTCATCCACTCTCTATCCCCAGCACTCCAATTTGTAGTGGCTTCATTTAATTCCATCAAAATCTAAGGTCCAATACAAGTTTTACCTCCTTGATAAAGAATGTGATGAAACTATCCTGCAATGCTTTTGTCTACCTAGGAATTTTCATAGCACTCATATCTATACACCTTTATGGTAATTTGGAGAATGCATGTGTTTGTGTATATGTGTGTCTGTGTATTTACATATGTACATACATATGCATTTATACATGTACATTTCTTTTTCTCACACACATATATATAGATATCTGAGTTTGGAGTCAGGCTTACTGAGTTTTCATTCTAGTTTTGCTGTTTACAAGTCATATGATCTTAGATAAATTACCAAAGTTTTCTTAACTTAGGTATTTTCATATATAAAGTGGAATAACAAAGAGTACTTACCTTTATTAGTTACCTAGGGCTGCCATAACAAGGTATCACAAACTTGGTGGCTTTAAACAGCAGAAATTTATTCTCTCCCAGTTCTGGATGCTAGAAGTCTAAATTCAAGGTGTTGGCAGGGTCATGCTTCCTCTGAAGGCTCCAGGGGAGGATCTCTTCTCACCTGTGGAAGCTTCCTAGCTTCTGGTGGTTGATGGAAATCCTTGGCCTTCCTTGGCTTTCAAACGCATCACTCTAGTCTCTGCCTCTGTCTTCACATGGCATCCTCTCTGTGTGTTTCTGTTCTATCTTCTTATTAGGGCACCAGTCATAGGATTAGGGCCCATCTGAATCCAACATGATATCTTCACTAATTACACCTGCATAGTCTATTTCCAAATAAAGTCACATTCTGAGATTCAAGGTGGACATGAATTTTGGGGGGACACTATTTAATCCAATGTACTACCTCAGAATTGTTTTAAGGATTTAATGAGATAATCCATGCAAAGTGTTTGATGAAATGCATTGGTACATGGTAAGTGCTCACAAAGTTAGATATTATTACTACTACTAGTGCTGTTGGACAGATTTCTTTATCATCAAGGGACCATGTATATGATATCAGAGACTTTAGCCATTTGATCATGCTTGTTCAAGATGTTTTTAAAATCTGAAGCTCAAATATTTAATAAAGAGAAAGTCATCCTCTATAAAAAGCAATAATTATCAAGATTTTGGTAACTTCCTTTTTTTTTCTACCATGATATATTTACATATGTCAATGATTACTTGCAGTCTCTCAGAATTCTCATCCCTGTTTTTGATAAAACAAAAATGAATCACTTTAACACTATTAGAATTTCTTGATGGAGTACACATTTATAGAAATATAGGCATAAAAGATATAAAGGGGATAAAATTTCAGAGGGATGATTAGGGTGCTTTTAGTCTGGTGGAAAAGAAAAGGAATTAAGGAAAGAATAAGGATACCACTGGAGGAAGATGCTGTACTGTGTAGAGATGTTAGAAAGCTTAACTATTCAGTTTCTGTTATGCTTTGTTCTTCTTTATCAAGGAAAGTAACTTAAAAACTTACAAGTATAGGATAAATAAACATAATTAAGAGAAAATAGAAGTACCAGACAGATACTGTGGGTAATTTGCTCTTTCAAATCAAGTCACTTCTTCAGAACTAAGTGAATACTTCTGGGAGGGAGGTTGAACAAAGATGTAGAGGTGGGAAAACAGCCACTATTGCTAATTTTCAAGAATTGCAGGAAATGGGGGAGGTGCTAGAAAAAAAGGCCTTGCAGAATCCCTGGCTTAGTGTATAGTATTGGGTTGGCCAAAAAGTTCGCTTGAGTTTTTTCTATAACATCTTATGAAAAAACTGAATGGACTTTTTGGCCAACCCAATATTTACCATACTGTTTTTAAGTGGGCTAATAAAGTTAAAATCTCTCCCAGACAAATTTTAGAAGACTGACCACGGAATTCACTAAGAGTAACTAGGTCACACTTTTCCTTTTATAGTAAATGATATAGGAATGAAATAATCTAGGTATTTGGATATTAGCAGAACATTTGACAAAGGTTTTTATGATGTTCTCAGTAACAAGTACAATAAATATGGGAATGACAATATCATAGTTTGGGAAATTTGTAACTGGCAACACAACTCTATCCAAGGAATTTTAAATGTATATAAAACTTAGAAAAAATATAATAGGTGGGAAAGTGGACTCACCTTTCAAAATTATCATAATATGGATTTCTGGTCAACATCACACCATGAGTTAACACTGTAATGCATCTTCTTTATTTCAAACACATAGATAAACTATGACAAGGCAAAATAAGAAAACACGTTACTATGCTAAGAAAACAAAAACATAAAGAAAAAGAATCTCATGGATCTGAATCAGATGATGAACAAAAAATGATGAATGTAGATGGACTACACAACTGCTGGCCCTTGACCTCAGCAAGAAGTTGTGGTTTCATTTGACCCTTGAGGGAGAAAGGGGACTTAAGTACTCCATGGGGGACGGGACCCTGAAGAAGACTCCTTGATTGTATCCAGGGACTGCACAGGAGGCTTATGAAAGTAAACTGAGAGAAAAATAAAACCTTGCCATTATATGTGGTATTGGATGTAAGCAAGCATCTGAACTAGAGAAATGGACAGTCCTACATAACCTCCCAATCAAGACTGAACTAAGCTGTGCCCTGGATCATTAACTGGATTTGCAATTTTATCAGCATCACAATGGGCATGAGCCCATTAGAGGACACAAGGGTCCTGAGAGTTTGGAAAGTGACAACTGCAAAACCTTGCAATGTGGAAGGAAGAACACAGGGAAAGATGGAAAGAGAAATAATATCAGAAAACAAAAACTAAATATTCAAAATGAACTTGCAAACCAAAATTCCAAAACACATGAGTAAATGTAATCCCAAAAGACAGCCCATCAACACTTAGAATGTGGATTTATTCCCAAAGAAACTAATCATAAGAATAGTAGTGCAAGGTATTTAAAATAAGTTTGCCTAGAATACTTAAGACAATTTTTATGAAAGAGCATGGCACTATAAAATATATTAGCATAAATAAAACAAGGACAGGTTCTTATGTAAAAAGGAGTAATAATGAAAAATATAGCCATTAAAATATTTTAAAATGGAACAAATTAGATGAACTCTAGACTGTACATGGTGAACGAGTTTGTGAACCAGAACATGATGCTGAGAAATTCACTCAAACCAGCACACGAAGACAAAGAATACAAATGTAGAGTTAGTAGATATAGAAGGGAGACTGAAAAGTTCCAACAAACATCTAAAGGAGCTTTAGGGGAGAATGGCAAGAACTGTGGAACATCAATATTTGAAGAGATAAAATCTACAAATTTCCAGGGCTTCCCTGGTGGCGCAGTGGTTGAGAGTCCGCCTGCTGATGCAGGGGACGCGGGTTCGTGCCCCGGTCCGGGAGGATCCCACATGCTGTGGAGCAGCTGGGCCTGTGAGCCATGGCCACTGAGCCTGTGCTCTGCAACGGGAGAGGCCACAGCAGTGAGAGGCCCGCATACCGAAAAAAAAAAAAAAAAAAAAAAAAAAATCTACGAATTTCCAGAATTAAATCCCTGAATCCTGAGACTGAAAAAATGAATAAAATAAATCTACAACCTGGAAGATTATTGTGGAACTATAGGACATAAATAATAAGGAGAAGCTCTTAAACCTGTAAGACAAGATAGATTTCCTTCAGAGGAATAGCACTTTGATTGACAGTTGACTTCTAGACATGAGTAGAGACTAGAAAATAGTGGAACAGTGGCTTCAAAGTGCTGCAGTCAGATGGTATTCAGCCTAGAATTTTACTCCCTGCTGTATTATCAATCAGGAGTTTCTTTTCCAGACCTATACCAATTGAGATTTTAAATTTTTATTAAAACTACTTTAGGAGAAAAGATGTTTTTAGCACAGAAGTCAAAACCATGTAAAATGAGTACTGACTATAAAATAACATTTTAAAAACATAATTGTAAACCATTGAACAAGAATTAAAGGAGGCAGGAGAATAATTTTCGAGGGTAATAGAACTGTGGCTCTGAGACATATTTGGGATGAGATGGAAACTTAGAATAACTTTTGCTCTGTTATAGTAATTTATAGTTAAGTTTGTTAGAAATTTAAGGACAGTTACCACCTTATACCCAGGAGGATGGCTACTATAAAAAAATATCAAGTGTTGGAAAGGACGTGGAGAAACTGGGACACTTGTGCCCTATTGGTGGGAATATCAGATGGTGCCCCTGCTGTGGAAAGCAGTATGGGGGCTCTTTCAAAAGTTAAAAATAGACTCACTCTATGATTCAATGATTCCACTTCTGGGTGTATATCTAAAAGAATTAAAAGAGGGTCTCGAAGATCTATTTGTACACTCAAATTCATAGCAGCATTATGCACAATAGCTAAAACGTGGACACAATCCAAATGTTCATGGACAGATGAATAAGCAAAATGTGAGGTATACATACAGTGGAATATTATTCAGCTTTAAAAAGGAAAGGAATTCTGACACATGCTACAACATGGATGAACCTTGAAGATATTATACTAAATGAAATAAACCAGTCACAAAATGACAAATACTATGTGATTCTATTTACAACAGTTACCTAGAGCAGTCAGATTCACAGAGACAAAATAGAATGGTGGTTGCCAGGGGCTGTGGGGAGGGAGAGTGGAGGGTTATTGTTTAGTAGGTACAGGGTTTCAGTTTTGCTAGACAAAAAGAATTATGGGGATGAATGGTGGTAATTGTTGTATAACAATGTGAATGTATTTTATACCACTGAACTGTATATCTAAAAATAGTTAAGATGGTCAACTTCATTATATGTATTTTACCACAATAAAAAATTGGAAATAATATTAATTACTGAAAGAGTAGCTATATAATGTATGACACATACCAACAAAGGGAAAATATAATGCTTTATGAATTCCAATAGAAGAAATAAAAAGGGAAAATAAAAACAAAGGGACAGGTTAATATCAATACATAGATGAAAATTAGGATGATAGAAGTCAGTAAGATAAATCTCAACACATTATCAGATATATTCAAATATCCTGCCTTATGATGATACTAACAAGAGAAAGACCTAGAGCAAAACCATGCAGAAAATTTGAACATAAAGGGATAAAAAAGAATATATCAGGGAAGTCTGAATTAAAAGAAAGCTACTGTGTCAAAATTAATATTAGGCAGAATAAAATTTAAGGCAAAAATCATGTATAAGAATAAGTAGTTACTATATACTAATACAAATTAATCTACCAAGAATATAAAACAGTTATATACTTGGCATCATTCTGGTTATTGAGGAGTAAAAGTGAACAAAGAGCCAAAAATTCCTGCCCTCGTGGACAGAACACAGGCAAATTTGAAAAATACACAATCATAGTGGGAGATTTTATCACACCTCTATGAAATTGAGAGGAAAAAATTAGAAGGATTTAGAGTGTTTAAACAAGAAAACTAGTGAGCCTGATCTAAAATATATTTAAAATTCTATATCCCCTTTGTAAAGATATATATTCTTTCAAGTGCCCATAGAGCAAAAAACTAAATAACTTGGAATAAATTGAACAAAAGTACTTAAGGTTCTTACTGAGAAAAATATATTATTGAAGGAGATTTAAAAAATCTGATTAAATGGAAATATATAGTCATGTATGTGGTCACTTAATGTGAAAAGTATCACTTAATTAACCTATACATTTAATTTAGCTTCTATTTATATCCTCACAGGAACTTTCCCGGACAAACTGATACTAAAATGTACATTGAAGAGCATAAAGCCAAGTACAATTAAGGCAGTTTTGAAGGGGATGTATTAGTCAGAGTTCTCCACAGAAACAGAACCAATAATATATAGTCATAGGAAGAGATTTATTATAAGGAATTGGCTTATGCTGAGAAATCCCATGATCTGCCATGTGCAAGCTGGAGACTCAGGAAATCTGGTGGTTTAATTTCAGCATAAATTCAAAGGCCTGAGAATCAGGGGAGTTGATAGTACAAATCCCAGTCCAGGGGCATGATGAGACTCATATTTCAGTTCAAACAGGCAGACAGGAAGCAAAAGGGGCAAATTTCTTCTTCCTCTATCTTTTTGTTCTATTCAAGCCCTCAGCAGATTGGATGATACCTACTCACACTGGGGAGATGATCTACTTTACTAAATCCAGCTATTCAAATGCTTATCTCATCAGGAAACACTCTCCCAGACACAGCCAGAAATAATGTTTAATCTGGGCACCCCTTGGCCCAGTCAAGTTGACACATAAAAGTAACCATTGCAGAGAGGAACATGGTAAAGGTTCTTCCCTACCAGACACCAAGGCTAATTATAAATTATAGTTATTAAAACAGTGTGGGGAAAATGTGGCATTATTTCAGAGATTAAATAGAATAATGGAAAAGAATAGAGAATTCCTGAAATGAACCATTAAAATATGAAATATGACAAATGACAGAGTGACATTATAAATCAATGGGGAAAGACTGGAGCACTTAATAAATGGTACTGGGACAAAGCTTATCTCTGTGGATAAAAAATAACGTCAAATTCTATCCCATAGACACAAGTATATACACATCCCAAGAAGATGAAAAACGTACATGTGAAAACCAGAATTTTAAAACTTTTAAAAGAAAATATAGGTTATTTTTATGACCCCATGGTAGGAAAACAATTCTTAGACTAGACACAGTAATCACAAACCATAAAGAATAATATTCACAAATTTGACTACATTAGCACTAAAAATATCTGTACAACGATAAATTATAAGCCACACATTGGAGAGATTGAATGATTTTTATCAGAATATATAAAGTAAAAAAAAAAAAAAAGACCAGAAACTCAAGAGGAAAAAAAGACAAAGTACATAGGCAATTCATGGACAAAGAAAGCTAGGTGGTCAAGCACTATAAGCAAAGACTCTTAGCCTTGTTGGTAATTAGGGAAATGCAAGCAAAACCACAATGAAATATAATTCCCATCAGATTAGCCTAAAGTACCAAGTCTTATAATACCAACTATTGGCAAGACAGTGGAGCAACAGGGCTCCTGGTATGTGTATAAATCGGTTCAATCCTTGCTTCTCTTTACTACAGCCAAGTGACTTTAGGTTTATACCCTAGAGAAACTCTTCCAAGTGTACTTGAGTACACAGATTTTTGCAGCATTTTGTTTTTTATTTTGGTTATTCAGAAGTTAAAATGAATTGACTGGAGCTCTATGTATCAACCCGGACAAATCTCAGAAGTTAAATAGAATAAAGCAAGTTTTAGAATATGACATGTGTTTAGTTGACACTTGAACAACATAGGCTTAGGAGAGCTGACCCTCTGAGCAGTGAAAAATCTGTATATAACTTAGAGTAGGACCTTGGTATCCAAGGTTCCTCCATATCTATGGTTCCACATCCCCTGGTTTAACAAACTGAGGATTGTGTAGTACCACAGTGTTTACTATTGAAAAAATCCACATAAAACTGTACCTGTGCAGTTCAAACCTGAGTTGTTTCAGGGTCAATTGTATGTGTATGTGTCTGTCTGTCTATCTATCTATCTATCTATCTATCGAGAGGGTGATAACATTTATGGAGAATTTTAAATTTATTAAATATTTCTGTATCATTTATAGATACATACATATGAGGAAAACTATAAAATGCAGAGAAGTGATTCAAGGTAAATTCAATATGGTGGTTAGTTCTGGGGAGAAAGGAAAGGAGATAGGATTTGGGAGGATCGCACAAGATGATTCAGCCGTATTTGTGAAGTTTTTGCTTGGTGTTTGATTTACTTTGCTCTGATTTGCTTTGTTTTAATATTTAAAACAAACATGGCAAAACATGAAGACTGTTAACATTAGTTGGTATATGAGCATTTATTTTTATTATTTTAGGGTTTTCCGTGTGTTTAAAATATTTCACAATAAATGTATAGTGTAAATTTATTTTAATACTGACCTAAAATAAAATGGGGAGCAAGGCAAACTTTCAAGCTAGGTTCTAAAAGTAGATCCAAGAGACTGACTGACTTAAGAGTTCAAGTGAAAATGTCTCATGGCATTTAGTTAACTGCAAATCTCTAGAGATCAAAACTAAAATAAATGCAGTCGACTCAATTAAAGATAGATTTTGGGTGAAAAAGAAAGAATTTGGTTGTCCAAATTGGATGGACTAATGGTAGCAGTGACTTCCTTGTTCTTGGAAAGTGTTCAAACAGAACTAGTGACTACAGTCAGTTTTGTAGGGAAGGGGGTGGTATTTTGGGTGTAAGAGTCAGTAAGATAAGTACTAAGGTCTCTTTCAATGACTTCTGCTAAATATGATCATTTATTCTTTTACTTTGTTGATTAGACAGGCACTTCTTATAGGGTTTTTCTTTTTTTTTAAACATCTTTATTGGAGTATAATTGCTGTACAATGGTGTGTTAGATTCTGCTTTATAACAAAGTGAATCACTTATACATGTACATATCTTCCCATATCTCTTCCGTCTTGCATCTCCCTCCCTCCCACCCTCCCATCCCACCCCTCTAGGTAGTCACAAAGCACTGAGTTGATCTCCCTGTGCTATGCGGCTGCTTCCCACTAGCAATCTATTTTACGTTTGGTAGTGTATATATATCCATGTCACTCTCTCACTTTCTCACAGCTTACCCTTCCACCCTCCCCATATCCTCTAGTCCATTCTCTAGTATGTCTGTGTCTTTATTCCTGTCTTGCCCCTAGATTCTTCATAACTTTTTTTTCTTAGATTCCATATATATGTGTTAGCATACGATATTTGTTTTTCTCTTTCTGACTTACTTCACTCTGTATGACACACGCTACGTCCATCCACCTCACTACAAATAACTCAATTTCGTTTCTTTTTATGGCTGAGTAATATTCCGTTGTGCCATATATTTGCCACATCTTCTTTATCCATTCATCCGATGATGTACACTTAGGTTGATTCCATGTCCTGGCTATTGTAAATAGAGCTGCACTGAACATTTTGGTACATGACTCTTTTTGAATTATGGTTTTCTCAGGGTATATGCTCAGTAGAGGGATTGATGGGCCGTATGGTAGTTCTATTTTTAGTTTGTTAAGGAACCTCCATACTGTTCTCCATAGTGGCTGTATCAATTCACATTCCCACCGACAGTGCAAGAGGGTTCCCTTTTCTCCACACCATCTCCACCATTTACTGTTTGTAGATTTTTTGATGATGACCATTCTGACCAGTGTGAGATGATATCTCATTGTAATTTTGATTTGCATTTCTCAAATGATTAATGATGTTGAGCATTCTTTCATGTGTTGGTTGGCAATCTGTGTATCGTCTTGGGAGAAATGTCTATTTAGGTCTTCCTTCCATTTTTGGATTGGGTTGTTTGTTTTTTTAATATTGAGCTGCATGAGCTGCTTATAAATTTTGGAGATTAATCCTTTGTTAGTTGTTTCATTGGCAAATATTTTCTCCCATTCTGAGTGTTGTCTTTTCATCTTGTTTATGGGTTCCTTTGCTGTGCAAAAGTTTTTAAGTTTCATTAGGTCCCTTTTGTTTACTTTTGTTTTTATTTCCACTTCTTTATGAGGTGGGTCAAAAAGGAACTTGCCGTGATTTATGTCACTGAGTGTTCTGCCTATGTTTTCCTTTAAGAGTTTGATAGTCTCTGGCCTTACATTTAGATCTTTAATCCATTTTGAGTTTATTTTTGTGTATGGTGTTAGGGAGTGTTTTAATTTCATACGTTTACATGTATCTGTCCAGTTTTCCCAGCACCACTTATGGAAGAGGCTGTCTTTTCTCCACTGTATATACTTGCCTCCTTTATCAAAGATAAGGTGACCATAGGTGCAGGGGTATACCTCTGGGTTTTCTTTCCTGTTCCATTGATCTATATTTCTGTTTTTGTGCCAGTACCATACTGTCTTGATTACTGTAGCTTTGTAGTATAGTCTGAAGTCAGGGAGCCTGATTCCTCCAGCTCCGTTTTTCTTTCTCAAGATTGATTTGGCTATTCGAGGTCTTTTGTGTTTCCATACAAATTGTGAAATTTTTTGTTCTAGTTCTGTGAAAAAAGCTAGTGGTAATTAGATAGGGATTGCATTGAATCTGTAGATTGCTTTGGGTAGTAGAGTCATTTTCACATTGTTGAGTCTTCCAATCCAAGAACATGGTATATCTCTCCATCTATTTGTATCATCTTTAATTTCTTTCATCAGGGTCTTGTAATTTTCTGCATACAGGTCTTTTGTCTCCTTACGTAGGTTTATTCCGAGATATTTTATTCTTTTTGTTGCAATTGTAAATGGGAGTGTTTTCTTAATTTCACTTTCAGATTTTTCATCATTAGTGTATTGGAATGCCAGTTATTTCTGTGCCTTAATTTTGTATCCTCCTACTTTACCAAATTCATTGATTAGCTCTAGTAGTTTTCTGGTAGCATCTTTAGGATTCTATATGTATAGTATCATGTCATCTGCAAACAGTGACAGTTTTACTTCTTCTTTTCCAATTGGATTCCTTTTATTTCTTTTTCTTCTCTGATAGCTGTGGCTAAAACTTCAAAAACTATGTTGAATAATAGTGGTGAGAGTGGGCAGCCTTGTCTTGTTACTGATCTTAGTGGAAATAGTTTCCATTTTTCACCATTGAGGATGATGTTGGCTATGGGTTTGTCATATATGGCCTTTATTATGTTGAGGAAAGTTCCCTCTATGCCTACTTTCTGCATGGTTTTTATCATTAATGGGTGTTGAATTTTGTTGAAAGCTTTCTCTGCATCTATTGAGATGATCATTTGGTTTTTCTCCTTCAATTTGTTAATATGGTGTATCATATTGATTTGCATATATTGAAGAATCCTTGCATTCCTGGGATAAACCCCACTTGATTGTGGTGTATGATCCGTTTAATGTGCTGTTAGATTCTGTTTGGTAGTATTTTATTGTGGATTTTTGCATCTATGTTCATCAGTGATATTGGCCTGTAGTTTTCTTTCTTTTTGACATCCTTGTCTGGTTTTGGTATCAGGGTGATGGTGGCCTCGTAGAATGAGTTTGGGAGTGTTCCTCCCTCTGCTATATTTTGGAAGAGTTTGAGAAGGATAGGTGTTATCTCTTCTCTAAATGTTTGATAGAATTCGCCTGTGAAGCCATCTGGTCCTCGGTTTTTATTTGTTGCAAGATTTTTAATCACAGTTTCAATTTCAGTGCTTGTGATTAGTCTGTTGATATTTTCTATTTCTTCCTGGTTCAGTCTCAGAAGGTGGTTCATTTCTAAGAATTTGTCCATTTGTTCCAGGTTGTCCATTTTACTGGCATACAGTTGCTTGTAGTAATCTCTCATGATCCTTTGTATATCTGCAGTGTCAGTTGTTATTTCTCTTTTTTCATTTCTAATTCTATTGACTTGAGTCTTTTTCCTTTTTTTCTTGATGAGTCTGGCTAATCGTTTATCAATTTTGTTTATCTTCCCAAAGAATCAGCTTTTAGTTTTATTGACCTTTGCTATCGTTTCCTTCATTTGTTTCTGATCTGATCCTTATGATTTCTTTTCTTCTGCTAACTTTGGTGTTCTTCTGTTCTTCTCTGATTGCTTTATGTGTAAGGTTAGGTTGTTAATTTGAGATGTTTCTTGAGGTAGGATTGTATTGCTATAAACTTCCCTCTTAGAACTGCTTTTGCTGCATCCCATAGGTTTTGGGTCATCATGTTTTCATTGTCATTTGTTTCTAGGTATTTTTTGATTTCCTCTTTGATTTCTTCAGTGATCAGTTCATTACTAAATAGTGTATTGTTTAGCCTCCATGTGTTTTTTACGGATATTTTTCCTGTAATTGATAGCTAGTCTCATAGCATTGTGGTTGAAAAAGATACTTGATACAATTTCAATTTTCTTAAATTTACTGAGGCTTGATTTGTGACCCAAGATACGAGCTATCCTGGAGAATGTTCCATGAGCACTTGAGAAGAATGTGTATTCTTTTGTTTTTGGTTGGAATATCCTATAAATATCAATTAAGTCCATCTTGTTTAATGTGTCATTTAAAGCTTGTGTTTCCTTTTTTATTTTCATTTTGGATGATCTGTCCATGGGTGAAAGTGGGGTGTTACTGTTGATTGTGTTACTGTTGATTTCCCCTTTTATGGCTGTTAGTATTTGCCTTATGTATTGAGGTGCTCCTATGGTGGGTGCATGAATATTTACAATTGTTATATCTTCTTCTTGGATCAATCCCTTGATCATTATGTACTGTCCTTCTTTGTCTCTTGTAATAGTCTTTATTTTAAAGTCTATTTTGTCTGATATGATAATTGCCACTCCAGCTTTCTTTTGATTTCCATTTGCATGGAATATCTTTTTCCATCCCCTCACTTTCAGTCTGTATGTGTCCCTAGGTCTGAAGTGGTTCTCTTGTGGACAGCATATATATGGGTCTTGTTTTTGTATCCATTCAGCCAGTCTATGTCTTTTGGTTGGAGCATTTAATCCATTTACATTTAAGGTAACTATCGATATATATGTTCCTATTACCATTTTCTTAATTGTTTTGGCTTTGTTATTGTAGGTATTTTCCTTTTTTTGTGTTTCCTGCCTAGAGAGTTTCCTTTAGCATTTGTTGTAAAGCTGTTTTGGTGGTGCTGAATTCTCCTATCTTTTGCTTGTCTGTAAAGTTTTTAATTTCTCCATCAAGTCTGAATGAGATCCTTGCTGGGTAGAGTAATATTGGTTGTAGGTTTTTTTCCTTCATCACTTTAAATGTGTCCTGCCATTCCCTTCTGGCTTGCAGAGTTTCTGGTGAAAGATCAGCTGTTAACCTTATGGGAATTCCCTTGTGTGTTATTTTTCCCTTGCTGCTTTTAATATTTTTTCTATTTAATTTTTGAAAGTTTGATTAATATGTGTCTTGGCATGTTTCTCCTTGGGTTTATCCTCTTTGGGACTCTCTGCGCTTTCTGGACTTGATTAACTATTTCCTTTCCTATATTAGGGAAGTTTTCAACTATAATCTCTTCAAATATTTTCTCAGTCCCTTTCTTTTTCTTTTCTTCTTCTGGGACCCCTATAATTCGAATGTTGGTGCATTTAATGTTGTCCCAGAAGTCTTTGAGACTGTTCTCAATTCTTTTCATTCTCTTTTCTTTATTCTGCTCTGCAGTAGTTATTTCCACTATTTTGTCTTCCAGGTAACTTATCCATTCTTCTGCCTCAGTTATTATGCTATTGATTCCTTCTAGAGAATTTTTAATATCATTTATTGTGTTGTTCATCACTGTTTGTTTGCTCTTTAGTTCTTCTAGGTCCTTGTTAAACATTTCTTGTATTTTCTCTATTTTATTTCCAAGATTTTACCTCATCTTTACTATCATTATTCTGAATTCCTTTTCAGGTAGACTGCCTATTTCCTCTTCATTTGTTAGGTTGGTGGGTTTTTGCCTTGGTCCTTCATCTGTTGTGTGTTTTTCTGTCTTCTCATTTTGTTTAACTTACTGTGTTTAGGGTCTCCTTTTCACAGACTGCAGGTTCATAGTTCCCGTTGTTCCTAGTGTCTTTCCCCAGTGGCTAAGGTTGGTTCAGTGGGTTGTGTCGGCTTCCTGATGGAGGGGACTAGTGTCTGTGTTCTGATGGATGAGGCTGGATCTTGTCTTTCTGGTGGGCACGTCCATATCTGGTGGTGTTTTGGGGGTGTCTGTGGCCTTATTATGATTTTAGGCAGCCTCTGTGCTAATGGATGGGGTTGTGTTCCTGTCTTCCTAGTTGTTTGGCCTAGATTGTCCAGCACTGTAGCTTGCTGGTCATTGAGGGAAGCTGTGTCTTGGCGTTGAGATGGGGATCTCTTGGAGATTTTCACCGTTTGATATTACGTTGAGCTGGGAGGTCTCTTGTGGACTAGTGTCCTGAACTTGACTCTCCCACCTCAGAGGCACAGCCCTGATGCCTGGTTGGGGCACCAAGAGACTTTCATCTACACAGCTCAGAATAAAAGGGAGAAAAAAATAGAAAGAAAGAAAGAGAGAGAGAGAGAGGGAGGGAGGGATGGAGAAGATAAAATATAATAAAGTTATTAAAATAAAAAAGAAGAAAAAATATTTTAAAGTAAACAAAATTGAAATGGACAGACAGAACCCTAGGACAAATGGTAAAAGCAAAGCTATACAGACAAAATCACAAACAGAAGCATACACATACACACTCACAAAAAGAGGAAAAGGGGAAAAAATCATAAATCTTGCTCTCAAAGTCCACCTCCTCAATTTGGGATGATTTGTTGTGTATTCATGTATTCCA
This sequence comes from Phocoena phocoena, assembly GCF_963924675.1. Lineage (NCBI taxonomy): Eukaryota > Metazoa > Chordata > Mammalia > Artiodactyla > Phocoenidae > Phocoena > Phocoena phocoena. Next base: position 46,139,769 of record NC_089232.1, read on the forward strand.
CAGATGCAGGGTAAATCAAGTTGATTGTGGAGCTTTAATCCACTGCTTCTGAGGCTGCTGGGAGAAATTTCCCTTTCTCTTCTTTGTTCACACAGCTCATGGGGTTCAGCTTTGGATTTGGCCCTGCCTCTGCATGTAGGTCGCCTGAGGGCGTGTGTTCTTCGCTCAGACAGGACAGGGTTAAAGGAGAAGCTGATTCGGGGGCTCTGGCTCACTCAGGCCTGGGGGCGGGAGGGGCACGGAGTGCAGGGCAAGCCTGTGGCAGCAGAGGCCAGCATGACGTTGCACCAGACTGAGGCGCGCTGTGTGTTCTCCCAGGGAAGTTGTCCCTGGATCATGGGACCCTGGCAGTGGCGGGCTGCACAGGCTCCCAGGAGGGGAGGTGTGGATAGTGACCTGTGCTTGCAAACAGGCTTCTTGGTGGCGGCAGCAGCAGCCTTAGCGTCCCATGCCCGTCTCTGGGGTCCACGCTGATAGCCGCAGCTCATGCCCATCTCTGGAGCTCCTTTAAGCTGCGTTCTTAATCCCCTCTCCTTGCGCACCAGGAAACAAAGAGTCAAGAAAAAGTCTCTTGCCTCTTGGGCAGCTCCAGACTTTTTCCTGGACTCCCTCCCAGCTAGCCATGGCACACTAGCCCCCTTCAGTTTGTGTTCACACAGCCAATCCCAGTCCTCTCCCTGGGATCCGACCTCCGAAGCCTGAGCCTCAGCTCCCAGCCCCGCCCACCCCAGCGGGTGAGCAGACAATCCTCTCGGGCTGGTGAGTGCTGGTCAGCACTGATCCTCTGTGTGGAAATCTCTCCGTTTTGCCCTCCGCACCCCTGTTACCGCGCTCTCCTCCGTGGCTCCGAAGCTCCCCACTCCGCCACAGTCTCTGGCCGCGAAGGGGCTTTCTAGTGTGTGGAAACCTTTCCTCCTTCACAGCTCCCTCCCACTGGTGCAGGTCCCGTCCCTATTCTTTTGTCTCTGTTTTTTCTTTTGCCCTACCTAAGTACGTGCGGAGTTTCTTGCCTTTTGGGAGGTCTGAGGTCTTCTGGCAGCGTTCAGTAGGTGTTCTGTAGGAGTTGTTCCACATGTAGTTGTATTTGTGGAAAGGAAGGTGATCTCTGCGTCTTACTCTTCCGCCATCTTGAAGCTCCTTCTTATAGGGTTTTAAGGTCATCTCTTTTCACACGAAGTCATTACCCTACGACCATGCAAACATTTTTATATTCTTATTTTAAGGTGGTCTGAAATTTGGATGAGGATTTGTAGCAGCCAAAATTATTCTTTCCTTTATGAGAAAACTTTTGTTTAAATCATGTCAGATAGAATCATTACTATTTATTCAATAACATTTAATAATAATTTACTGAGTGCCATACTCTGTATTACTATTCTGCTACTCTCTAAGCTTTGTCTAAGTCATTTCCTTGGATTAGAAATAGTTTTTAAAAGTCAGACATATTCAATTTTTATCCATTTATACTATTCTCCAATTGTTGAAATCAAGTTATTTGATGGTATTAAAAATCAGTAGTCTCTATATTATTACATTGTTTTAGAGATAGAAGTACAACAGCTAACATTGCTTATAGCTTAACCTGAAGTTTATTTTCCTACTTGTGTTAGAAATAGAGAAGCTGACCTTGGCCTCTCTCTCTAGAGATTACTTGAGAGAAACAAAGACATGGTCTGCCAAGGTCACCCTAAAAACCCATTAAAAATTTATTAAAGACTTGAGTTAGTAGTAGGCTGTTGGAAAATATAAGTATCCAAATAGAAAATAGATATTGTGGTGCAGCAGGAAACATAGGTATATAGCCATGAAAAATCAATGGAAGTAACTCAAAAAGGTAATAAATCTCTCTTAAGGAATATTGTCATGTTTTCTGAGCCTGCAACTATAGCCTGTGTTAAACTTTTTATCTGATGAGTTAAAAGTTCCTTTCTCATCTAGTAACAAATTAAGAGTGTTTTCTTTAGTGATTGAATGGCAGGATAGATAAATTTTTTCTAAAAAAAAGAAAATCACCTATTGAAGCCCTGTGTAATTGTTCCGATACGATCTTTGCTGCCGCAAAAACAAGGAACTATGTAATTGGTTTCTAGCTTTTATGAGCAAGAACATAGTGGTGTGACCCAATCGGTCATTTCCCCTTTAAGTTTCATGATTCAGAAGGAATGTCTATTCCACATCCCATATCTCCAGATCACAGGTGCATAATTAGTCAGTTATAGCTGCCTGTTTGAATCAAAATACATATAAAAATGATGGCTAGGGAAGGTGGGGAGGTTGTCATGTGTACAAAAGAGTGCTTTCTAAGTAAAAAAGGGAAATAATTTTTGGAATGTCTGAGAATTTTGTCCTTTTACTCAGAAGGACCCAAAAAAGGTCTGTTCATGTTGCTTGAAGGCATTGGTGAGAGTTTTTTATTCCAGTCAGAAACAGAACAATGTTTCTACTCTAAACAATTTTAGAATTTGTGTCTAAATGAGCATCTGGAGCCTTCAGGAATGGGTGGTCCCTCATGCTACCTAGACTGTTTGTGTAGTGTTTGTGTCTGTAAATTTTTGCTACTTGCTTTTGCCATGATGACTTCCTATTCAGGGAGCTTCTACAGTGAAGACTTTTTCTGAGTTATTTAAAAATTTATTTTTTAAAGTGTGATTTCTTAAGAGAACTCACCACTGCAGAAACATACTTTGTGTCCAAAATTTCCAGGTGGGTCTGAAGTGTTTCTAGATTGCTTTGGATCACATTAACTTGGTGGCTTTGAAAGTAATGGAGTGAAACCTTCCAAATAGTTTGAAAAAATTGGCAGTGCTTCAGAAAGAGGAGAGCCAAATGGAAATGTCCCTGTGGAAAATGTACTGCTAAGACAGTTGTAATAGCATGGATTATGACAGAACAATACATATCATGTTTTCCTTGTGTATCAAGGCCAGAGAAAGCACATGTTCTGTGGTCTTTTGTTATGAAACAAACTTGTACAGCATATTGACAGCTCTAATTTAGTTACAAGGACATAATAGATTCATTACCCTTTTAGTTTTCTAGTCTGAAAATAACCTAGGTATTTTTCCTTTAATATTATTAGAATAAGGTTGCTTGTGAATAAAAGATGTATTGGCTTTATGTGTTATACATTGTTTAGGCAAACACAGTTATGGTCCTTAACTGATATTTTGACACTGAAACGTAACAACTATATTTCTGCTGTGTGCAGAAGTTACTCTAGACAAGCAAATGTAATAAAAAGGTACTCTCTATTCTATCAATTTATGACAGAAAAGTTATCAAATTTTTCCTATTGTATATTGTGTTTGGCATGTAATTTTTAAGAAACCTTTTTTAGTTGATTTTTTCTCTCTCTCTCTCTTAATTAATAGACTTTGCTTTTACAGCAGTTTTAGAATTACAGAAAATTTGATCAGAAAGTATATTTACATATGCTCCCCTCTCCCCCACACACACACAGTTTACCCTATTCTTAACATTTTGCATTAGTGCGTACATTTGTTACAACTGAAGAAACATATTGATATTAAATAAGTAAAAAGTATTTTTGTGTGTTATATAGTTCTGTGAGTTTTGGAAAATGTATAATATGTCCACCATTATAGTATCATAAAGAATAGTTTCACTGCCTTAAAAATTCCCTATTTATCTCTAACACCTCCCATTTATTTTTATTTTAAACACCTTTATTGGAGTATAATTGCTTTACAATGTTGTGTTAGTTTCTGCTGTATAACAAAGTGAATCAGCTATATGTATACATATATCCCCATATCCCTTCCGTCTTGTGCCTCCCTCCCACCCTCCCTATCCCACCCCTCTAGGTGATCGCAAAGCACCGAGCTGATCTCCTTGTGCTATGCATCTGCTTCCCACTAGCTATCTATTTTACATTTGATAGTCTTCAGTTGATCTTAATATCATTAAAGGTGAGATAGATTATCCAGTTATGATGTATATCCTTCATGACTTGTTTTTGGATAGCAAAATTGCCAATTCTTTTTTACCTTCATGTTTAAGGGGTAAACAAAAATACTTCCTTTGTTTCAATTCTTCAACAGCCCAGGGAAGTAAAATAAATGACAGCATGGTCTGGAATTGAATTTTTAGCACTAAAATGAAATCTTGTAGAAATGTAACATCTTCTGCTTCAGGGGCTAGACAAATTCCATTCTAGTATATAAAGTGCTTCATTTGTGTGTTTAAAAAATTTTTTTTGGCAGGAGGAGGAAAGAAGTGTGAAGGTGATAGCAGAGGATAGATTTGATTTGACTTTGTCCCCAGATGGCCAAAGTGATTCTCTGCTTTAGGAAAACTCACTTTAGGGAAGACTGGGAAGGGCCTGATGGGCTCTGTATCTGAATAGAAGTAAGCATGGAACAGATGAGTGATTTTTGTCCTATTTGGTCTTACTCACTTTTTTGAATTATATTTTTTATTGTATACTAACGGACTTCACTGTTCCCTTTGGTAGTTACAGAGAAAAGATATACTCCATGAAAGCTTCCCTTTCACAAACTTCTCCTTTTTCTTTTAAAGAGAGAGTTACACACACACTCACAAACCATCCCCCGCTCTCCCCACCACAGCACACATCTCCATACACTTTAAATGCTATAGGAGTGCTTATAATGGATGTATAATCTCCTGCCTCATGTGTTCGCACTTCTAATCCCAGAGCTTTAGAGCCAGTGATTTATAGCTATTTCTAGTTTCCTTTGATGGTTATTTTCATCTCATTAATAAATGTTTATATATGTATTTCTGGATTTAGTCACTAAACTTCCTACTATGCTAAAGATTTAGCTTAACTGCACTCTATCACCACTTTTTTCATCCCCTTTATGGCATACTTAGAACACTTTTCAGTTTTTGTTCGTTACTTTTATATCTTCAAATGGTGTAATTAAACCTCTATATCTTGTTTCACCAACCACAGAAAGTATTTATCTTTTTTATGTGTATTTATTTTTATAGTCGCAGTTGACTTATTATCTAAGGTCAGAAGGGAAGGTTCAAAACCAACTTATGTGGCAAGCTTCCCTAGGAATGCCTGTGTAAAATGTCAGCCTTCTCAATGCACTGATTTTCACATGGTGCTCTGTAGATCAGTAGGCGTATCTTCAGGGGTTTCACAAACAGTGGGCTTTTTCTTCTGCCATTCCTCAGATCATCTGTCTTTTTGTTTTTCTATGTCCTACCTTTGGATTTTTATTTTAAAATGAGATTGGTTTCTAGGAGATGTGGGTTTTAGCCCAGCTCTTCTAACTTGCTTTGTTACTTTGACTAGGTCATCTGGGCTCTCTTTTCAACAATTTCAACAGTACCAACAGCAGCATCACCAAGCAACAAGAAGATGGGATTTGTATTAGTCTGCTCAGGCTGCCATTACCAAGTATCACAAACTGGGTGGCTTAAACAACAGAAATTTACTTTATCATAGAACTGGAGGCTAGAAGTCCAAAATCAGGTTTTCAGCAGGGTTGGTTTTTTTTCTGAGGCCTCTCTCCTTAGCTTGTAGATGGCCACCTTTATATTGTGTCCTCACGTGGTCTTCTCTCTGTCTGCGTCTGTTTCTTAATCTTATAAGGACACCAGTCATGTTGGATTAGGTCCCACCCTAATGACCTAATTTAATTTCATTATTTCTTTAAATACCTGTATCTGAATAGATACAGGTCACATTCTGAGGCTTTCAACATATGTATTTAGTGGCAGGGGACACAATTTAGCCCACAACAAGATTGGCACTCTCCAATTCTATTTGACTGTACAATTAAATGAATACTGCTAACCAAGAAGCAGGGACTTGTTCACCTTTGTTTAATATTTATTATTTAATTTGTTGATAAAGACAGTATGATGCAGAGAACAGTCACTGGTCTTTTCACTGTGTCTTACTCATATAATAGATATTTCTGCCTCTAAGTTTCCCCCATGATTCAGATGCTCACTGTTAATCAGAAATTTTCATTCCTGGATTAGCACAAAAGCCTATATATATAATGGTGGGTGGTAAAAAAAAAAAAAAACAAACATTAAACAGGGACAATTAAAAACCCAGACCAGGTTTATCCAGTATGAAAGTAAGTCTTGAAACAAACATCTGGGAGGGGCAATGAATCACAATTTCTTACAGTAAATATAAGCAAGTGATTAAAAGCTAACTTACCAAATTTAACTCACCAGACCTAGAGTATGGCCCCAGATTTTACTCTGTCCTAGCTGCAGAAAGGCAAACTTTAATATCCTCTACTCAAAATTATAGAGCTAGTTATCTTTTGGACGCACCCTGAAAATATAAGACCAGCTGTCTATTTAATAAATGTTGGGGCATGGATCTCTTGCTGTAACTGCATACTCACTATGAAGAGAGGTCAGGTATACACAGGGTGTCTTTTCCCAGTGTTTTATTTTCAATGTCTTGTGTATTTATTTTTTAAAATCTTTTTTTTTTTTTTTTTTTTTGCGGTACGTGGGCCTCTCACTGTTGTGGCCTCTCCCGTTGCGGAGCACAGGCTCCGGACGCGCATGCCCAGCGGCCATGGCTCACGGGCCCAGCCGCTCCGCGGCACGTGGGATCTTCCCGGACCGGGGCACGAACCCGTGTCCCCTGCATCGGCAGGCGGACTCTCAACCACTGCGCCACCAGGGAAGCCCTAAAATCTTTTTTTTTATTTAGTCTGATAATTTTAAGTGGGATATTTAGGCCATTATCATTTAATATAATTATTAATATAATGTAGTTATGTTTAAGTCTACTGTTTTCCTATTTATTTTCTGTTTGTCCTAATGGTTCTTGTTTTTTACTTTGTTCCTTTCCCTAGGGTTAGCCAAATAACCTTGAGTATTGAATTTAGTTTTATCTTTTGGCCTTTTAACTATACCTTTTTGTATAGAAGTCCCTCTAAGGTAAGGCTAACAGTACCACATATAACTTCTCACAGTATGTTTTGAATTAATATTATACTACTTAATGTATAATGTAGCAACCTTAAATGGTATAATTACGTTCATCCCCTCCCACCCTTTGTGCTGTTATATTTTTTCACTTCTAGGTTTGTTTGCTATATAGTGTAATAGTCACAGGTCATAGAAATTAGGGCTCAGATGTATCCTTGGGGGGCCACCATTCAGCTCCACTCTACCACTTCTCTGTTTAAAACCCTCCAATTGCTTCGTAAATCACTCAGTGTAAAAGGCAAAGTCCTTACAACAGACTGCAAGTTCCTACACAAGATGCCCTCTCCCTGTCTTTCTTCTTTGACCTCATATCTAACTAATTTTCTTTTTTCTCTTTTTACTCCAGGCATACTATAATCCTTTGATTTGGGAACATAGCAGTCATGCACCCCTCAGAGCAATAAACTTAATGGAACACTTTGGCTCCAAATTCCAAGTTCTCACTCCCTCATTTTAGGGCTTAGATCTAAGGTTTCCTTCTTATTGAGACTTTCCCTGACTTTCTGTTTAAAATCGCAACTCTTTCAAACACCCTTTCCTATTTCCCACAGTAAGTCATTGTCTTTTAATTTTTTTTCCATAACATATCACTTCTCTCCAATATATATTTTATTTATTATTTTGCTTATTGTCAGCCTCCAACCATTAAAATGAAAGTTCTGTCAGGGCAGAAATTTTTGCTTACTTTTTACTATTTTAAACATAACACAATAGCACAGAGAACTCTACTCACTACTCTGTAATGACCTATATGGGAAAAGAATCTAAAAAAGAATGGATATATGTGTATGTGTAACTGATTCACTTGGCTGTAAGCAGAAACTAACACAACATTGTAATTCAACTATACTCCAAAAAAATTAACATTAAAAAACACATAGTAAATACTCAACAAGTATTTCTTGAATAAATGAATGTATATCTTAAGACTTCCATTTTTACTGTTGAGAAATCTGTCAGTTCAGTTAATTTTATTTTGTGGATAAAAGTACTTTCTCTCTGACTACTTTAAAGATATTCTTACAGAGTTTCTGGTTTCGTGGCCAAGTAGCTATGTACACATTTATTTTTATGTATTCTGCTTAATGTAGATTATGTTTCCTTACCTGTGGATTAATTTCTTTCTTTAGCTTTATAAAATTTGTAGCAATGATGCTTTAAATGTAGCTTCTTTTCTATTCTATCTCTTCTCACCTATGGAACTCTGACTCTATCCTCTTTTTTCCGTTATTTTTCAAAACACCCACAATGCTATGATCTACTATCTACCTCCTATTTGCTTTGCATCTTTTTTTTTCTTACCTTTTCCCTTCTGAGAGTAAAAAGTGCCTAATACACAACAGATGCTTAATGAAAGCTTCTTTTTTTATAAATTTAATTTAATTAATTTTTTATACAGCAGGTTCTTATTAGTCATCCATTTTATACACATCAGTGTATACATGTCAATCCCAATCGCCCAATTCATCACACCACCACCCACCACCACCACCGCTTTCCCCACTTTTGTCCTTACGTTTGATCTCTACTTCTGTGTCTCAATGTCTGCCCTGCAAACCAGTTCATCTGTACCATTGTTCTAGGTTCCACATATATGCGTTAATATACGATATTTGTTTTTCTCCTTCTGACTTACTTCACTCTGTATGACAGTCTCTAGATACATCCACATCTCTACAAAAGACCCAGTTTCGTTCCTTTATGTGGCTAATATTCCATTGTATATCTGTATCACAACTTCTTTATCCATTTGTCTGTAGATGGGCATTAGGTTGCTTCCATGATATGGCTATTGTAAATAGGGGTGCAATGAAAATTGGGGTGCATGTGTCTTTTTGAATTATGTTATTCTCTGGGTATATGCCAAGTAGTGGGATTGCTGGGTCAAATGGTAATTCTATTTTTAGTTTTTTAAGGAACCTCCATACTGTTCTCCATAGTGGCTGTATCAATTTACATTCCCACCAACAGTGCAAGAGGGTTCCCTTTTCTCCACACCCTCTCCAGTATTTGTTGTTTGTAGATTTTCTGATGATACCCATTCTAACCGGTGTGAGGTGATACCTCATTGTAGTTTTGATTTGCATTTCTCTAACAATTAGTGATGTTGAGCAGCTTTTCATGTGCTTCTTGGCCATCTGTATGTCTTCTTTGGAGAAATGTCTATTTAGGTCTTCCTTCCATTTTTGGATTGGGTTGTTTGTTTTTTTAATATTGAGCTGCATGAGCTGTTTATATATTTTGGAGATTAATCCTTTGTCCATTGATTCGTCTGCAAATATTTTCTCCCATTCTGAGAGTTGTCTTTTCATCTTGTTTATGGTGTCCTTTGCTGTGCAAAAGCTTTTAAGTTTCATTAGGTCCCATTTGTTTATTTTGTTTTTATTTCCATTACTCTAGGAGATGGATCAAAAAATATCTTGCTGTGATTTATGTCAAAGAGTGTTCTTCCTATGTTTTCCTCTAAGAGTTTTATAGTGCCCGGTCTTACATTTAGGTTTCTAATCCATTTTGAGTTTATTTTTGTGTATGGTGTTAGGGAGTGTTCTAATTTCATTCTTTTACATGTAACTGTCCAGTTTTCCCAGCACCACTTACTGAAGAGACTCTCTTTTCTCCGTTGTATATCCTTGCCTCCTTTGTCATAGATTAGTTGACCATAGGTGTGTGGGTTTATCTCTGGGTTTTCTATCCTGTTCCATGTATGCTGTCTACAAGAGACCCACTTCAGAGCTAGGGACACATACAGACTGAAAGTGAGGGGATGGAAAAAGATATTCCATGCAAATGGAAATCAAAAGAAAGCTGGAGTAGCAATACTCATATCAGATAAAATGGACTTTAAAATAAAGAATGTTACAAGAGACAAGGAAGGACACTACATAATGATCAAGGGATCAATCCAAGAAGAACATAAAACAATTATAAATATATATGCACCCACCATAGGAGCACCTCAATACATAAGGCAACTGCTAACAGCCCTAAAAGAGGAAATCGACAGTAACACAGTAATAGTGGGGGACTTTAACACCTCACTTACACTAATGGACAGATCATCCAGAATGAAAGTTAATAAGGAAACACAAGCTTTAAATGACACAACAGACCAGATTGATTTAGTTGATATTTATAGGACATTCCATCCAAAAACAGCAGATTATACTTCTCAAGTGCGCACAGAACATTCTCCAGGATAGATCATATCTTGGGTCACAAATCAAGCCTCAGTAAATTTAATAAAATTGAAATGATATCAAGCATCTTTTCTGACCACAGTGCTATGAGATTAGAAATCAATTACAGAGAAAAACATGTAAAAAACACAAACACGTGGAGGCTAAACAATACATTACTGAATAACCAAGAGATCACTGAAGAAATCAATGAGGAAATAATAAAATACCTAAAGACAAATGACAATGGAAACATGACAATCCAAAACCTATGGGATGGAGCAAAAGCAGTTCTAAGAGGGAAGTTTATAGCTATACAAGCCTACCCCAAGAAACAAGAAAAATCTCAAATAAACAATCTAACCTTACACCTAAAGGAACTAGAGAAAGAACAAACAAAACCCAAAGTTAGCAGAAGGAAAGCTTGTTGAATGTTTATAGAATGGGTGAATTAATAAATATTAGCTATTTTCTTTCTATGCTCAGTATGTCTTAACCTCTCTTTCAAATTTTCTGTTTTTCTCTCTGTGCTACATTTGGAATAATTTCTTCAGTGATGTCTCTGAATTCATCTTTTCAGTTTTGCCTATTCTGATATTTAATCTATCTATTAATATTTTTATTTCAACCATGTTTTTTCATTTCTTTTAAAAAACCGATGTATTAAAGTTAATTGATGTACAATAAACTGCAAAAATTTAATGTATAAAATTTGATGAGTTTGCATACCACTGTAATCAATGTAACAGGCATATCCATCAGCTCCCAAAGTTTCCTCATGTTTTGTTTTGTTTTTGTAAGAACACTCATGAGATCTACCCTTTTAAAATTTTCGGTGAGTGATATGGTATTTTTGACTATTGGCATTATGCTGGACAATAGATCTCTAGAACTAATTCACCTGGCATAACTGAAAATTTATACCAATTGAACAACTCCTCATTTCTCCCTCCTCCTGGTCCCTGGTAGCCACAGTTATAGTCTTTTGCTTCTCTGAGTTTATCTGTCCTAGGTACCTGTATAAGTGGAATCATGTGGTGTTTGTCCTTCCGTGAATAACTGATTTCAATTATCATAATATCCTCCAGGTCTGCCCATGTTGTTGCAAATGGCAGGATTTCCTTCTTTTTAAATTCTGAATAGTATTCTGTGGTATGTATGTATTGTATTTTCTTTTTCCATTCATATGTTGGTAGAAATTTGGGTTGTTTCTATAATATTTTTTCATTTGTAAAATTTCTATTTTGTTATTTTTTTCAGGTTTGCCTGATCACTTTTGATAGTATCTTACAGCTTGCTCATTCTGAAAATTTAATTACTTCTTTATATATCTCATCCATAGCTATTTCATGATCTCTAGCTTATAAAATACTTCAAGTTCTTGAATATCTAAAACTCTTGTCTATGCTTTTCTTGATTTGTATTCATGTGTACTTACATGTTTGGTGATTTTGATTATGTGTGTATATGTGAACATACATATAATGATTTATGATATATAAATGGATATATACACACATAGTTTTATGAGTTTTATAAAGGACCTTATATAAAATAAAACCTGTAAACCTACAATGCAGAAGCTTTTCTGAGAGATGATTTGCATTTGTTTAACCTGACAGCAGCAAATCTTTAGCCCTCTCCCAGAGTCTTGGCTTAATCTAAGAATCTTGCATTCAGCTCTACCTTTTTGCTCTGTACCAAGACTAAGCTTCTTCATTGCAATGCTGCAGTGCATTTGTCTTCAGAGCAATGCGACTTTCATATTTTCTTACTACTTTTTGCTTTTAGTTTCTGATTTTAGTTCTCTTTTTTGTTTCTATCTCCTTGATGTATCCCTTACCTCCTCCAAGCCCATCAATGTAGCAAGTATTATGAATAAATATGTTTATATCTCTATCTCTATTTATATATGTATGTATATATATTTTTTCCTTCCATGGGCTTTCACTTATCTAGGAAAGTAGTTTAGTGTGCTTTCTCTACTTTTCATTGGATTTCTTGCAGAATTGGTAAGAATTTTACTAAGAGGGTATCAATACTTGGATAATAAACTATTCTTAATAAATATGGAAGTATCCCTATGCAAGTCTATCAGTTATTTGCATCATTAACAGTAAATAACCATGTCCTCATAATTTCAGGTCTACCACTATAAGAACATTATAGTTCCATTTGTATACCTACAGAATATTTTTGACAGGTAAATTAGAACTGATTTTTCTGCTAAACTCCTTTAGTGAGATGTTTTTAATATTTTTCCTTTGATAGGAAAAAATAAATTACCACTATGTCCCCTTGAAACTCTGAAACTAAAACCTGTTGTTTCTTCTTGTTGGTGTGAAAATATGAACCTGTAAACTTGTGATATTAGCTATGACTAAGTACTTCCTCCCTATATTCCTGTTTTTCTGTCTTTTGTCTGAAAATTCATCCTAATTTAGTAGTATTCAGCAACCTGGTGCAGATTTCAGACTTGGGGAAAACTTTGGGATAAATTCTTATTATGCAAAAGTAAAACGTTTTAAGACCTGTAGAGGAAGTCAGTGGTTTTTTATGGAGAAGAGTGCCTCCTGTTAACAGTACAGGCACTAGTAGTTGCTGTTGGTGTAGTAGTCATGGGTATTACAGCAATTTCACATGAGACATTCTGTAGAGTTTTGGAAAAAATCATGCTGTTAGGTTTCCTGACCTAAAAATGATTCTTTCGTCTAAGAAGTTCACTGACATTTATTTTTATTAAACAAGAGTTAGCAATTATTTAGGATTTAATGTTAGTATCTTTAAAGCTTTACCCATAAAAACCTTTGAGTAGTTCTTACTGCTAGACTTCAAATCCTTCTTTTTCTCTATGTTGCACTTTCAGACCAAGGCAATCAGTAGTGTGGAGTTGAGGGATCAGAGAGGCTAGAAGAGCAGGAAGGAAGGGACTGTAAAATATCATACTGAGGAAAGAAGAGGCTGTGTTCTGGTTAAAAAATGCAAAAACTATCTGGGGTTCCCAAGCCTGTACATACCAAAAAAATCCAGTTAAAATGATGAAATGAATGACAAAATATTTCTCCATTTTTTAGACAGATGGGCTCTGTGTTTAAGTGAATGTCTTAATTTTTATTTAAAACTGTTGAACTGTGCTGTCATCAAAATCCTTCAAGTAACACATTTAAAGGTGTATATTTACTTTTAAATTATGGACGTTTTGCTTTCTTGTTTAAGACTTTCATATCCCAACGTGATACCTAATGTCAACACACAGAATACAACTTGAAATGCTAGGTTTTGCCTTTCTGTATGGCTTCTGTTGTTGTTATTCAGAAGGAGGAACTGTTAAGTCTTTTTTTTTTCCGTGTGGAAAGGAACTCAAGGAAGTTGATAAAGAGGATGGGAAAAGAAATATGAGTATCCTCCTTTTAATAGTGATAAAAAGTATCTATTCTCTTTCTGTAATTCAAAAGTTGATAGCACTTTGGGGTTGTAGATAAATCATTAAGGGAGAGCGCTGGGACCTGTAGCCTACTACAAGAAAGGCCTGTTCTCTTTGGAATTCCAAAGGCAAATTTTATCTGGTAAAACTGGGCATATCAATTCATATTTTTTATCCATTGTTTGCATAAAAGTAATTAATATTCTCAATTTATGCTTCTAATCCCTAATTATGACCCATTTCTAAACTCTTGAAAACTTTGCCAAACCTTATCCTCTTTTCATTTTTTTCTTCCCACTTCCTTTTCCTCCATCTGGACTTCTGGTTTTTTCTAATATTGCCAGTGACTTGGAGGTTGTGGTCAAAGGCAGAAAAATAGCAAGGAATGAAATGAAAAAACTCTTTTAGATTCTTTTTTCTTCTTAAGCTTGAATTTGAATTCAAATTTGGTGGGGTCCTCTGCTAAGACCAGCATCAGTTATGACCCAAAGACCATTTATTAGTATCTTCTCTGAAATGAGAGAACAGTACAAAGAAACAGTGAAGCTGAGAACAAGAGGGAAAGTAGGAGCTCCAGAACTTGGAAGATTTGCCTGATATTCATACAGTGTATCTCAAAAATGTATTTTTTCTCCCTCATTGCATGAGAACAGGACTACTCAAACTACTCAAACTTTGGTTGAAACCCGAATTATGGGTCTCAACTTCCAGGGCATCCTCCCATTTGAAAGTGGTATTAATATATTATTTTAAGCATTAGAGTTATTTAAGTACTTAGCAATTAAAAGGTCATTGTCTTTGTAGTCAGAACTGGGTAAACTTTGTTTTCATCCTTATGAAAGAACTTATGGGCAAGATAGTTTTCATCTTTATACCTTAGTTTGTCATCTTTAAAATCAGGATGTAAATCCCCAGTTTGTAAGATTTTTGTGGATATTAAGTGGAAATAAGTATTTATAGCACACATAATACAGTTTAATAATTTAGTGTTACCATTCTTAAGAAGAGCCTGATAAAGGATGAGGTATACTAGCACATAAGTAGAATGAGCAAAGTCACAAAATGTAATTCCTTTTTTTTTAAGTTCCTCCTTTTAGGGAGGGAACATTTTGTTTCAGCTATGAGAATGTAGTTATGTACCTTAATCACATTAGTGATATTAAATGGAAGTATGCATGTGTTAGTCTGCTTAGACTGCTTAGTGCCCAATGTCTAGCTGAAACAATTCAGTGAAAGAACTGGGTATTTACAAAGCTTGGATATTGGGATGATAAAGTAGTAGACTTTTTGGCTGACACTTCTTTCTTCCGGAGGTGTTGATGACCACAGCTGAGGTCCTGTCTACACAAAGGAGGGACAACATATTTGTGATTTGTTTGAATTAGTGTGTTTCTAAATCTTTGGGTTTACCCAGTTTCTAATGGGAGAATATTTTAATCTGTGTTTAATTGAAAGAAATAAAAATCTGTATGTTTGCCTTTTTTTTTTTTTTTTGGTGGTACTCTTGGTAGGCATTTAACCTCTGAGTGTTCTTTCTAATATAAAAACTGTGTGAAAACTGTGTGAATTGCCTTTTCATGTGCTTTCAAAAAATCCAAACTAAAATATATAATTTCTTGCCTCATTGGTTGACAGTGTTAGTCCTTTTATAAAAATCTCCCAGACTTGCTAAAAGTTCAAAATGACTGAGATTAACTTGATCTATTGAAAATTCCCTTTAGAAATATTATTTTACCCAGACACAATGTCAAATCTCATGCCAACAATAAATTAGAGGTGGAAAGAACCTATTACGTTATTACAACCATCCAAGTAGCAAGAAAGGAATGTGCCTGACAGTACATTATTTTGGTACATAATTTATCTCATAGCAACACTTGGAAGAACTTCCAAAGCTTATGCAAAATTGCCATGTGTCAGGGTGACTTATTTTTAATTTTTTAGCATTTATCTAAAGTGAAGAGTGTGAATGTATAAATTAGTCCATCTGAGTTGACACATGCAGAGTGAAAGGGAAAGAGCACTGGGGCAGAGAGGTTTTTAGATCCTACAGCCTGTGTTCAGTTCCATACCCTGTCACTTAATAGTCCTGCTAACACAGATGAAAGTACTGAGCTCATAACAGACACTCAATCGATGTAACTCCTGATATTTACTTATCTGGTATTTCAGTGATTTTGATCATAATCTACATTTTATACCTTATACATATAGACACATACACATTTGGTAAGGTATACCAGAGAATGGCAGGACAATCTTTTAGAGGTGTTAAAAAGTTGTGCTTCTAAATAATTTATAGAAGTATTAAGATATTAATAACATCTCCAAAGTGTGAATATATGCTGACTCCTGATTCTCTAGTGGTTTCTTGCAGGTAGTTTTTTTACTTTTTATTATCTTCTACAATATCTCTGGTGCAGTATTGAAAAGACACCTTAAAGGTTTGTGTTTTTTTTTACACACTATTTCTGTCATGGTATTGAAAACATACAATACTTAGAGTTGTTGAAGAAAAGCATTTTAAAATAAGAAAAGGCTCTAGTATAGAATTTTTAAATGTCTGGAGGCCTATTGGTTGACCTGAGCACTCTATTTTCTATCTTTGAACTATGAATCTACTCCTAACTCTTCTCTCTGTGTCAAAAAGAATTTCAGGTGGCTCAATCGTTATCACTTTCTCCTATAGCTGTGTTTGAACTTAAGGCACCTACTTATTACTAGCCAGGGTATCTACAAGGTTCCTGCTTCTGTTTCAGAGGAATTCTCTCACACCCTGAAAGAGAATATGCATGCCATTTTTAGGGTCAGATATCTCTGAGGGAAAATCATTAATGTAAATCTTTCCCTCTAACCTCCCATCTCCCATTAAGGACAATTTCCTTTTGCAGCCTTCATGTGCCTTGCTCATTACCACCTGTCGTTTTTTTAGGATTTTCTGGTTTCCAGGCACTATGCTAGATTCTTGAAGATGTAACAGATGAATGAAATATGCTGACTGCCTTTAAGTCACTAATAGTCAATCTCTTTGAATCATTTCTTCCACTAAGTTTCTGTACCCTCTTTTGAGTGACATCTTTTTCTCCTATTAGATTTCTGTCTTCCACACCTTTGAGATGTCATTGGTCTCATGGCCATACATACCATGTGTACACTGACTACTCCCAAATGTATATCACTGGCCTCTTATTTCCACGGAGCTCCAGTTCCTGTATGCAACATACTACTCCCTACTCGTTGTCTCCATGCATCTCAAAATTAAATCATTCAAAAATATACACTTGATTCCACCTCTTCCAAACTTGCTCTTTCCACAGTTCTCTCCATCTCAGGAAATGACCTTTTCTTTTCTGTGGTCTGAGCAAAAAGGCTTGGAGTCTATAATTTTGGTTTTTGTAATTGTTATTAAATCTTGTTGCCTCTACTTTCAAACCACCACTACCACCCTAACCTGAACCACTGTAGTACTTGTTTTCTTTGTTTTTTATAAATTTATTTTTTATTTTATTTATTTTTGGCTATGTTGGGTCTTCTTTGCTGTGGACAGGCTTTCTCTAGTTGTGGAGAGTGGGGGCTACTCTTCGTTGCGGTGCACGGCCTTCTCATTGCAGTGGCTTCTCTTGCTGTGGAGCATGGGCTCTAGGCACGCGGGCTTCAGTAGTTGTGGCACGTGGGCTCAGTAGTTGTGGCTCGCAGGCTCTAGAGTGCGGGCTTAGTTGCTCCATGGCATGTGGGATCTTCCTGGATCAGGGATCGAACCCATGTCCCCTGCATTGGCAGGTGGATTCTTAACCACTGCACCACCAGGCAAGTCCCTGTACTTGTTTTCTATTGCTGCATAACAAGTTACCTTAGATTCATAGCTTAAGACAACATACATTTATTATCTTACAGTTTGTAGGAAGTCTGGGTGTAGTTTTACTGTGTTCTCTGGTTCAGAGTTTTCCTTCCTTAGGCTCCAGTCCAGATGATGGCCTGGTCAACAGTCTCATCTGAGGCTGAACTGGGGAAATGTAAGCTTCCAAGTGCCAACAGGTTATTGTTAAAAAAATTTCCTTGTGGCTGCATAACCGAAGCTTCAGTTTCTTTCTGGAGGCTTCCATTAACAATTCAAAGCCTTCTTCTGACTTTTGCCCCAAAGGCTTCTCCAACATGGCCACTTACTTCATGGCACCTTACTTCTTAAAGGCTAGCAAGAGGGAATCTCTCCACTGGCTCTGCTAGCAAGATGAAGACTCAGATATATGGCAAGGTAATCAGGCTAATGACATCCCATCATCTTTGCCATATTCTGTTGGCAGCAAACAGGTCCTATACCCAAAAGAGGAGATTGTCCAAAGGTGTAGACACCAGGAGGCAAGGATCGTTGAGAGTCACCTTAGGGATTGTCTGCCACAACTGTCATCTCTTGGTTAGATTTTTGAAATAGCCTCCTAACTCCTTCCTGCTTCTTCCCTCTCCCACCCTCATTTGATAGTTAGAATGATCGTTTAAAAAGTTAAGCCGTATCACATCATTCTAGGCTCAAAAACCTTAAACAGTTTTCATTTTATTCATAATAAAAGCCCAAGTCTTTATATGGCCATAAAAGATTTGAACGTTTACCTCTCTGATCGTACCTTCAGAGGGAACTGGTTATTCTTTTCCTGAAGTGCTTTTTCCTTGTTATCCATATGTATTATTCTCTTACTTCTTTCAAGTCTTTGCTCGAACATTACCCTTTAAGTGAGGACTTACTAGGATCCCTACCCCCTATTTAATATTGTGACATTCAACTATTCCTCTTCTTTGCTCTGTTTTTCTCCTTAGTACTTTTTACCAACTGATATCATGTATAACTTTACTTTTTAAATTTATACTATGCATTGTTCCCACTTGAATATAAAATTCATAAAGCATGGCTCCATGAGATCTGTTCTAGTTAGCTGTATTTCTAGCATCTAACTAGTGGACACACAACAAATATATGTTGAATAAATTAATGATATAGCTCAGTTAGGCCTCAGTTCCTTAATATAGACTTCTTATTATCCAAATCCATGGAAATACTCACCTTATAAAAGTTCTATTAAAACCATTTTCTGTTCAAATTTTTCTTTCATCTTTACAAGTTTATTCATGTATATAAATAATATATATAGTTTTACTGTATATATAAATTATATATATAGTTATATATAAGTTTTTATATAGTATATATAATATAAATATGTAGTATTATTTCTCAGATCATTTTGGAAATTCTTGAGGATCGGAACAGTGGCTCAAACTTTAGAATGAGTTGTGTTGGTTTTCAGTAACTACTTGTTCATTGGTTTTGAAACTCACACATTAAGGACTGGTAGAGTGATATTTTAATATGTAACTTGAACTTTTTTGTAGAAGTCCTATTTGGTTATCACATAAAAAAACTAAGCTACTTCAATCTGGGCTGTCAGAGGTTTACTTAGATAGGACTCTCATTGGCCGTGTTAACTGATCAAGAGTTTTTGCTACTATATGACAGTTAAGGAAGGGTCAAATAAGGTTCTATGTTAAAAATAAGGTTTTATTTTAAACAACTCAGAATAATAAACAATGAAGACTTTGACGCGCCTTTTGCAGAAAAATTTTCTTTTTTATTTTTAGAATGGCTTTATTGATGTATGATTGATATACAATAAATTTCACATATTTAAAGTAAACAGTTTTTTTCATTTTTGACCTCTGTATGCATCCATGAATTTTTACCACAGTCAAGATCGTAAACATATCCATAACCCCCAAAGGTTTCCTTATGGCCCTTTGTAATTCCTCCATCTTCTCTTAAATGTCCCTCTGCTCACTGGTTCCCCAGAAACCACTGATCTTCTTTCTGTTACTACAGATGCATTTGCATTATTTGGGACTTTGTATAAATGGAATCATACAGTATGTGCTTTTATGTCTGGTTTCCTTTACTCAGCAAAATTGTTTTGAGATTTATCCATGTTTCTGTGTTCTTAGACCCCTTCTATTGCTGAGCAGTATTCCATTGAATAAATATGCTATAATTTGTTTCCATTCACTTTTTGATGGACACTTGGGTTGTTTCCAGTTTTTTATTTTTGCAAATAAATCTTCTCTGTATATCTGTGTCCAAGTATTTGTGTAGATATATACCAAACTGTTTTCCAAAGTGGTTGGAAATTCCCAGCAATGATGTGTGAAAGTTCCAATTGTTCCACATCCTCTCCAGCAACACTTGATATGGTCAGTCTTTTTGATTTTAGACATTCTAAAAGGTGTCAAGTTGTATCTCATTATGATCTTAATTTTCATTTCCCTGATTACTAATAATGCTGATGTCTTTTCACATACTTATTTGATATCTGTATATCTTCTTTGGTGAACTGTCCTTTTACTTCTTTTGCACACATTTTAATTGAGTTTTTTCCCTTATTATTGAATTTTGAGAGTTCTTTATATATCCTGGATAAAGTCCTTTATAAGACATATGGTTTGCTAATATTTTCTTCTAGTTTATGAATGGTACTTTAATTTTCTTAACAGTGTCTTCTTTTTAACAGTGTCTTTTGAACAGCAGAAGTTTTAATTTTGATAAAGTGTAATATATCAGTGTTTTTTTTTATAGTTCAGGCTTTTGGTGTTGTATCAGAACAATATTTAAAATTTTTAAATGACATGATGAATTAAGAAGCACTGACTTCTTTAAGATATACTTTAATATAGAAATAATATACAAATCAAGAATTAAACTATAGCCCAGTTAGTTTCTATGTGCTTTGACCTATAAACAAATTTCATTGAACTTAATGTATTGTGTTTCTAACTTTAACTTTTTATCTGCCTATCATTTATACACACGGGTATTTCCCTAGGCCATGTTTTCTTAACCTTGGTACTACTGACATTTGGATCAGATAATTCTTCGTGGTGGGGGATGATGTCCTATGTATTTTAGGATGTTAGCAGTATCCTTGGCCTCTATCCACTAGATTCCAGTGGAAACCTCAAGTTATGATGATCAAAAATGTTTCCAGATATTGCCAGTTGTCCCCTGGGTGTGTGTGTGGGGCGGGGGGGGGGGGCAGAATCACTCTTGGCTAAGAATTATTCTAGTCTATTGTACTGATGGGCCTAATTCTGGTTCTCCCTCTCCCAGGCCACCAATTATATCAAGATAGATGTCCCTCTCTGAGCCCATACTCATGTAAATAGGCCCCAAACAATACATTAATTTGTTCTTCAGTGGAATCCCTTTCCCATTTTCTACTTTAATGTGGGTGGACACGGGAAAACCATTTGAGTCCTTTCCCTGTGGTAGACACAAAGAATTCTAGGAGTCCTGTTATTTCTAATTCTGGAGGTGGTGATTTTCTACTTCTATAAGAGTTACCCAATTCTCTTGTTTTCCATCAGCACATACATTTGATACTAACTTGGACATGACTTTTTCTGATGGTTTACTTCAGATAGAGAATATATTAGTTGTCAGTTAAACTGACTCCTAGTTGAGAGCATTTGTGCAGTTTTAGCTCAACGTATAAATAAGTTTTTCTAAATTATACAGAAATAATAGAGAAAATTTTGAGGGCAAGCAGGAGGAGGAAAATACTTGTAAAATAATCACTATCTTATATATCACTTAATGTTATTCTTTTCAGTTTGTGATACCCATGGGCTTAATTTTTTCAAAAATATCCACTCCCTATTTCAGACCATTTATAAGTTTTAGAACATAATTTGGTATATTAAAGGATTTTCATTTCTCCATTGCTGGGGTTCCCGTGGAGAAGATTGGGAATATCTTCTCATTACCTGACAGAGAAATGATATTTCTACCATTCTGCAGGTTTCAGAAAACAGCTGAGCTTCTTGTCTTGCCTCACAAAAATATAAGATTTGAATGTCATTTTTTCCTTTGGGAATGCAGATTTACAAGCGACACAGGATGCAGTTTGAAAACAAGACAAATGCCAGTGACAGTAGGAAATTTCTTGGAATAGGAGTCTGCATGAAATTGTTGGCTAAAACTGAACATCCCCTTTTGGCTGATATGCCACATTAAGAGACTGTTAGTGCAATTAAAGGATGCAACTCATCCTTTGGATGAAACTCATTTTGTTTTTAGAATTGACACCAAGTATTTTGATGTCAGTATTACCAGAACTACTCTGTACAGTGGTGATTCAAATAGTGATACTTAGGCCCTTCTGAAATAATAAATTTGGTAGTAAAACATTTATTTTCAAGACAGAGAAACGAATGATGTTTTGAAGACTTTAGGTCACAAAAAAGCATTACATTATTTTACTGGGTGAGCCAATTGTCATTCACCCAAATTACAAGGCAAGTTGCTGGAAGAAATCATTTTATTGTAACATCATGCTGAATGTGGGATGGCATTTTTCAATTCAGACTGAGAAAGTTAGAGAAGAATGGTGATTAAACACTAGGAGTCACTGAGAGTGTGATCTGATTCCACAAACTGGCAGAAATCAGAACGGAAGTTCCTATTATCACTCTTTCTCTGACTACTTTTCTTTTGCCCCCTAGGGTGGGAAGATCTTTCTCCTCCCTCCCTTCCTCTTTACTTTACTTTCTTCCTTTCTTCCCTCCTTCCTTTTCCTATTCAAGATATCAAGGAACAGAAATTCTTTTTTTTTGAATTTTTTAATTGAATTTAATTAATTTATTTTTTATACAGCAGGTTCTTATTAGTTATCTATTTTATACAGATTAGCTTATATATGTCAATCCCAATCTCCCAATTCATCCCACCACCACCTCCACCCCCCCCCCCCCACTTTCCCCCCTTGGTGTCCATATGTTGGTTTTCTACATCTGTGTCTTTATTTCTGCCTTGCAAACCAGTTCATCTGTACCATTTTTCTAAATTCCACATATATGTGTTAATATATGATATTTGTTTTTCCCTTTCTGACTTACTTCACTCTGTATGACAGTCTCTAGGTCCAACCACATCTCTACAAATGACTCAGTTTTGCTCCTTTTTATGGCTGAGTAGTATTCCATTGTACATATGTACCACATCTTCTTTATCCATTTTTCTGTCGATGGGTATTTAGGTTGCTTCCATGACCTGGCTGTTGTAAATAGGGCTGCAGTGAACACTGGGGTGCATGTGTCTTTTTGAATTATGGTTTTCTCAGGGTATATGCCCAGTAGTGGGATTGCTGTGTCATATGGTAATTCTATTAACATAGGAAGAACACTCTTTGACATAAGTCACAGCAAGATCTTTTTTGACCCACCTTCTAGAGTAGTGGAAATAAAAACAAAAATAAACAAATGGGACCTAATGAAACTTAAAAGCTTTTGCACAGCAAAGGAAACCATAAACAAGATGAAAAGACAACCCTTAGAATGGGAGAAAATATTTGCCAATGAATCAACAGATAAAGGATTAATCTCCAAAATATACAAACAGCTCATGCAGCTCAATATCAAAAAACCAAACAACCCAATCCAAAAATGGAAGGAAGACCTAAATAGACATTTCTCCGAAGAAGACATAGAGATTGCCAACAAGTGCATGAAAAGATACTCAACACCACTAATCGTTAGAGAAATGCAAATCAAAACCACAATGAGGTATCAACTCACACTGGTCAGAATAGCCATCAACAAAAAAATCTACAAACAATAAATGCTGGAGAGGGTGTGGAGAAAAGGGAACCCTCTTGCATTGTAGGTGGGAATGTAAATTGATACAGCCACTATGGAGAACAGTATGGAGGTTCCTTAAAAATCTAAAAATAGAATTACCATGTGATCCAGCAATCCTACTACTGGGCATATACCCAGAGAAAACCATAATTCAAAAAGACACATGCACCCCAATGTTCATTGCAGCACTATTTACAATAGCCAGGTCATGGAAGCAACCTAAGGAATGGAAATTCTGTTTTAAAATTTTGTTCTCTCTATTTAACCTTAATTTTTTCTCCTCACATGATTTCTTGTATAGTAATTGGAGTTTGTGATAAAGATACCATAACTATTGATAATAAGGACCTACTGCATATCACAGGGAACTCTTCTCAATACTCTGTAATGACCTACATGGGAAAAGAATCTTTAAAAGAGTGGATATATGTATATGTATAACTGATTCACTTTGCTGTACAGCAGAAACTAACAGAACATTGTAAATCAACTATACTCCAATAAAAATTTTTTTAAAAGATACTAGGAACACAAAGAAATTAGCCAACTATATCTCAGAAGCAGCATTGACTGTTTCTGCTTCTGGTTAGCTGTTTTGCACTTTTCTTTCTAATTGGTTTCAAAACTAGTCCTACTTAGGCCGCTGGGGTCCATTGTCACAAAAGGAAAATCAGTAGTCACATACTACCATGGAAAGCCAGAAACAAATGTGTGTTACCTCTCAATTCTTATTTAGGAAATGGAGAATCATGTTATATTTTGGAATAAATAGGTCATATGGCTCAGTATAGCATGTTTATGCACCAAATTACTTAGTAAGCAAGGCTGCTAACGTATTTCAGTGGACTTGTGTACAGTAAAACATAAAAACGTGCCTACTTGTCTTACTAGAAGGAGGCAGTGTGATGGGCTTTTCCTAGCTCACATGATTTAACTTCTTCAGGGCTCATTTGTCTCATAGAAGATAGAAATAATAGCTCCTTCCTTGCAACTTTACAAGATTAAATGAGGTAATACATCTAAGGCAGACTATTCTATAAGCTCCAGAATCAGAACTGTGTTTATTTTTGGTTCTGTCATTTGTGATTGTCATAATATTTAACCTTTTTAAGCCTCTGAGTAATCATCTATAAATAGGGATTGTTCTCAAGAGTGAATGAGATAATATAAACTGGGCACTTAGAAAGGCTTCTGTAACATGTGTGATTATAAATGTTATCGCATAACAGTGTTATCCTTTTGTAGAAGCCACTTTTACTATGAAATACAACACATATATAAAAAATTAGATTTATAAATAGATCTTCCAATAAGTGTTGTTTTTGCATATGGCTCTTTTGTTCAACATGTTTGTGAGATTCATCCATGTTTTTACATATAAGTATTGTCTATGCATTTTCACTGCTGTTACAGTGTTCTGTTGAATGAATATAATACAATTAAATTATCCAATCAATTGTACATGGACATTTAGGTTGAGTCCAGCTTTTGACTGTTAATAATGAGACTGCTATTAAAAATTCTTTATTTGTCTCTTGGTGCACATGAATGAATTTTGGTTGAGTCTATACATAGGAATGAAATTGCTGAGTTATAGAAGGTGAGCGTCTTCAGCTTCTGTAGATAATACCAAATTTTATGAGTATACCTATTTCTCATCTTTGCTAGCACCTACCTTGTTAGTCTTTTTAATATTAGATATTCTGGTGGGTCTATGTGATATATAATTATGGTTTTAATATGCATTTCTCTGATGAATAATGAAGAGGACCAATTTTTCATTTGACAGTGGGCCATCTGAACATATCCTACTGTGCGGTGTTTATATTCTGCATTTACACCTCCTTTTTTGGTTCTATGAATGGCAAATGCCAACTCAATTCTATGACTTGCCTCCCAATTCTTGATTCTTGTAGAGAAAAAGAATTTAATTTTAATGCAGTCATAAATATCAGTCTTCACATTTATGGTTTGTGCTTTTGATTTTTCTGTTAAAAACAAAACAAAACATTTTCCTTCCCTGAGGATTTTACGATATTCTTCTCTATTCCTCTAAAAGTTTCATCGTTTGTGCTTAAAATCCACCAGGAATTGATTTTTTTTTTTTTGTATGGTAGAAGAAAAGAGTAAAGTTTTGTTTTCTTCTTACATGGATATCTAATTATCCCAGCATCATTTATTGAAAAGACCATCCTTTCCCCATGGCTTTATAGTGTCACTTTTGTTGCCTGTCAATAGAGATTCCATATATCTATATGTCTGTTCTAGGATCTTAATTTTGTTCCATTGGTCTATTTTTAATACATGTATATTAAAACTTGTCAATGTATTCAATTTGTCTCTTACCTATTCTTATTTTGCCTTCCCACTATATTTCATTTTCAGTATTTTTTAATCACTTAGCTTCTTGTTCTTTAATTCTTCAGCTTTGTCTAATGTATTGTTAAATATATCTGAGTTCAAAATTTTAGCTCTTGTGTTTTTAAATTCTAGTTTTTTGGGATTCTTTTTCAAATATGCAAAGTGATTTTTTTCCAGTTTTCTGCTAAATTTTTCATTTTTCTTCTGATTCTTGGACAGAATAAGTGGTTACTTAAAAATTTAAGTCTGATAATTACAACTTTAAACGCCCCTTTAAATCTGACATCATTAATTTTTATTTCTGCTCAGTTTCCTTTATGTTGTTCTATTTTCATGTTTTGTAAATATTATGTTTGTGGAAAAATGTTTGTGGAAATAATTTGAGGCCTGGAATGATGTTTTCTTCTTCTAAAGAGGATTTTAGGGTCTTTTCCATGATATTTTTCCAGTTTTTCTATTTTTCCTCAACAGAAGCTTTAGTCTGTTTTACGTAGTCCACAATTACAGGAAATAAACCCAATTTTATCTTTTTGAATATTGGAATGGCATTTGCTTGGCTGACTGCATATATGTGAAATTGTTTTGGAACCCACTACAGAGCGTACATTTATACATGTTCAATTTTATGTGTTTGGATTCTTTTGATACTATATCTACCTTTCATTATTTTATCTGTTATAATATTTATCATGTTTGTCCACAAATAGCAGTGTTCATTCAGATCATTGATAAAAATGTTAAACTCAGTAGAACCAAGGTGATACTGCAGTAAATTATTTGTAATATAATCTGACTTGAAAATCTTAATACATCTTTCACAAAAGGAAGCAAATTTAATTTAGCATGAGCCATCACTCTGGTGGCTCATACAGATTGCTATAGTCTTTTCTAAGAGTGAATAGACTTTCATGTTTAGTTAAATCTCCAGATTTTTCATGGACATCAAATCAATAAGTTAGCTTATAGTTTTCAAAATTTAAAGTCTGGGACATAATTTTAAAATTTGATACCAGAATTTTACTAGAATTTTCCCACAGATTATTGTCATAAGATCACTTTTATACTTACCACAATATAATCACTTATGGTTGGGAGAAATTGCACTTATTTTAAGGAATCATTTGCTTTTTCCTACACTTTTCATGAATAACCCAAATCTTAGTCTTCCTTCTTAAAAATAGCCAATGTTTATACTATATCATTTAATTGCTAAGAACTTTTCATAATTTGGGGGGGCTCTCTTTTTTCTTGATGCTATTGTATACCTATTAATGTGTTTCATTATTGTCTGATTAAGTTGACATCACCTCCCTCCCTACCTTTGTATGGAAAATAACTTACTTTGATGCTGAGAAATAATAGGTTTGTGGTGTGTGTGTGCATGTGTGTGTGTGTTTGTGTGTGTGTGTTTGTGTGTGACTCTTTCAATAGATTGTAATACCCTCCTCTTTAGTAAAGCAATTAAGCCGTAAGTGTTCTTATGAAGGCAAAGTAGAATTAAGTGCATTAAGAACCATTAGGAGAATGTTAAGATTATAATATATGCTGTGTTTAAATATATACTAAATCCATTAAATATGCACATATATATAAAGTGCTAAGTCAAATAACAATGGAATAAAATGACTATTATTCAAAAATCATTATTTCATTAGCATGTTATATAGTTACCTACAGAATAATATAATTTTATAAGTACAAAGGACATTAGCAAGCGTTGAATTAAGAATTATTATTTTTCAGTGAACAGAACAGAAGCCCAGAGGGGGGAAATAACTTGCCCCAAATCACATGGTTTTGCTGGTGGTAAGGACTATATCCATGTCTCGACTTCCACTATGTTTTGCCCACTTGCTCTTATAATCCAAAAATTTACCACATGGTAGGAATGGATTTCCTGGCATAGGAGAAGATTTAGTGTGTACTGTTCAGTCTTATTATGGGAAGAAAAAAGGCAAAGTGGAATTTGTTTGAAATAAATGCTACAATAAGAAAAAGAATCCACCAGTTTCTCCTCTCTTTTGATGTTCGAATTTGAAGAAGTGACCTTTGGGATCAAAGAAATAAAAGATATATTTCAGTATCATCATGTGTGGAGGAGGCAGGATTAGGCTTGTAACAATAATATGAAGTTCTAAGGCCTTAAAGATTTCTTCTTTAATTATCTTTGAAAAGTTCAGTTGTTTGTTCTGAACAGAATGAAACCATGGGCTGAAGGAACAGAATAAAAATATCTAACTCCTGGGTACTACTCAAGATATTCCTCATAACTTTTACACAGGGCACAGTAAAATGTAACAGCTTTACTGGGTAGACTGTTTGACTTCTTTTTCTTCTCTGTTTAAACCACGTTTGGAGTCTCTGTCTCTTGTCTCTTTCTGTGTCCTTTTGTCTCTGTGTGTGTCTCTGTCTCTCTCACCTGTTCAATACCTCTTCAGAATCCATCTCTGACTTCTTATCTGCATTACTGTGAACACCTTGCTGATGCTTTGTCTGTTCCCTTCTCCAAAGGCATTGCCTCAAAGTTCATTTCTCACAATTCTTCCTGAAAAACTTTCTCTAGTAGCTTGGTATTCTAGAGGAACAGGGAGAGGATATTAGGGCCTCCAAGAGCTGTGTCACTGCTCTCAAGCACCTTTCTCTCCTGGAATGTTGACCCTCTCCATTTTCTAAATGGCAAGTGAGAAAAATGCAGTTTTAAGTCAACTGGAAGGTTCTGTGATGAATGTTATGTTGTTTAAAAAAATCCTGTTTCCCAAAGCATCATATAAAATGAGTAATTTTATATCCTTATTAGCAAGTAGGTAGTAAAATTTCAAGGTAATTGTATCTATATGCAAATATATCAGGAGTCTTTCTTTTGAAATCTGTTTCAGAAGTAATCATATTTGGGGTGCTGAGTGTATATGCCCCCTTTCTTTTTATATGTATATGTTATCTTATATAACATTGGCAATGGCACTGAGGTTACAGATAATAGGCCCAAGCATTTTTTTTCCTTGCCTTTTTGCCATAGCCAAAATAATAACATTGGGTATATTCAAAATGGCAGTATTTCAGTTTAATCATACATGTTTTTCTCATATCTGTGTGGTCACATAATTATTAATGCCTCTGTGGCTTACATACTTTGCAGAAATATGTCTTTCATTTATCACGTACATAACCACAGTCTTCTTGAAAAGAAGGAGGTAAAAGCAAAAGAGAGCACACAACCAGTAGATTTTATTGTTCGTATCTTCTCAACAGTTGCCTATTTTTATATACAAAAATCAATTCCATTTTAGATTATGTACACGTTCCTTTGCCCAGCTGGGAAATAAATTCCCTGTAAAATGATAATGATTAAAAAATCACTCCCAGATAGTATTTTCCGCTTTGACAAGAGCTTTCAATATCTTGATCCAATGGCGCAGTCCAAATTTGTTCCATTTTGGGGTCAAAATGCTGCTTTTTTTGTTACTTGTTTGTTTTACTGGAGGGCCTCTGCTGTACAGCAAATACAAAGTCATCTGTTTTGTCTGTAACAGTGGTTAAACTGACAGGCCCTTTCCAGATCATCCAAGTCCAGCTGTCATGTAGTCATAGGCTATCCAGCCCCTTTCTGAACTTTTGGGGAGATGAATTCACTACTTCAGGAGGAGACTATTTTTTTTCTTAGCTTATTGAGATATAATTAACATATAACATTGTGTAAGTTTAAGATGTACAATGGGATGATTTGATGCATAAATATTGTAGAATGATTACCACAATAAGATTAATTAACACATCCATCACCTCACATAATTATCCTTTCTTTTTGGTAAGAGCATTTAGGATTTACTCTCTTAACAGCTTTCAAACATATAATACAGTATTAATGATAATCACCATGTTGCCCATTAGATCCCTAGAAATAAATCCCTCTTATAACTGGAAGTTTGTACTTTTTGAACAACATCTCCACATTTCTCCCACCCCCTAGCCTCTGGCAACCACTAATCTACTATTTGTTTCTATGAATTTGACTTTTTTTAGATTCCACATTTAAGTGAGCTCATATGGTATTTGTCTTTCTCTGTTCGGCTTATTTCACTTAGCATAATACCTTCAAGGTCCATCCATGTTGTCACATATTGCAGAATTTCTTTCTTTATCCATTTATCTGTCTATGGACACCTAGGTTTCTTCATCGCTTAGCTATTGTGAATAATGCTTCAGTGATCATGGGGTGCTGATATCTCTTCAAGATAGTGATTTCATTTCCTTCAGATATATACCCAGACGTGAGATTGCTGGATCATATGGTAGCTCTGTTTTTAATTTTGGGGAAACCTCCATACTCTTTTCCATAATGGCTGCACCAAGTTACCTTCCCACTAACATTGTACAGGGTTCCTTTTTTTAGGAGACTCTTCTTAATTCTAGACAGTTCTAGGTTAAAAGTTACTTACTGTTTTAATCCAAATAGCTTCTTCTCTGTAATGTCTCCATTCATTCTTCTTGTTCCCCGCTGAGCTGCACAGCCCCGGCTTAAACTGTGTGACCTTGGCCTTGAAAACAGCTCGCTTTGCTCCTCAGCACATCTCCTCCCCGAGCCCAGCATTCTCCTTTTACAGAGCTGCCATTCTAGCACCCCGCTTCTTGCCTTTACCAACGAGTGTTTGCTCTCCCCTAGATGCACTCAAGACTGTTGAGTTTTCCTTTAAAGTGACAGAAAGGAAGCGGCATAGAAAGATAAATAAAGAGGGAGACAGGGAGCGAAAGATACCTAAGAAGGATGCTTGAAGAGAAACAAAGAAAGAGACAGAGACAGCAGAAGGTAGATGTTCCAGAAGGGATGTGTGTAGCGAGGGGCTGGGTTGGCACGTGTGTACATTCCCATAGGCTTATGAGTCTTGATATTTTCCTTCTTTTTTTTTTTGTGGTACGCGGGCCTCTCACTGTTGTGGCCTCTCCTGTCGCGGAGCACAGGCTCTGGACGCACAGGCTCAGCGGCCATGGCTCACGGGCCCAGCAGCTCCACGGCATGTGGGATCTTCCCGGACCGGGGCACGAACCCGTGTCCCCTGCATCGGCAGGCGGACTCTCAACCACTGCGCTACCAGGGAAGCCCTATATTTTCCTTCTTTTAATAAAGCCCCAGGTCAGTGTATTTTGGCAATCTCATAACACTGTTAATTCACACTGAGATGTTAGCAAAAAAAAATACCCCCCCTTTTATCACAAAATACCCCCCCTTAACATTCATTGTGATTTTACTCTGTGCCTGAACAAACCTTAGCCTCACTTAATCATACAACATTCATAAAAGATCATACTCTCTTTATTAAATCAACTTTACAGATGAAGAAACTGAAACACAGGTTAAACAACTTGCTCCAGTGTATAGAGTGAGTAAATGACACAGCAAAGATTCAGACTATCCTGTGCTTGTGCTTGCACAGCTTTGATAAAATGTACTTTTAATAAATCCAGACTACATTTTACTGTATTCATTTTCTTTTTTGATAAACTTGGCCCATTGTTTCATTCTATCATTTTTAACCTTAACTAAATTTTTGTGTTGGCCTTTTCTCTGTTTCTCTTTAAAACATTTTTTTTTATTTTATTGGGGGTATAGTTGTTTTACAATGCTGTGTTAGTTTCTACCGTACAGTGAAGTGGAATTCCCTGTGCTATACAGCAGATTCTCATTGGTTATCTATTATATACATATTAGTGTATATATGTCAATCCCAATCTCCCAACTCATCCCACCTCCCCACACACTTTCCCACTTTGGTGTCCGTATGTTTGTTCTCTACATCTGTGTCTTTATTTCTGCCTTGCAAACCGGTTCCTCTGTACCATTTTTCTAGATGCCACATATATGTGTTAATATAAGATATTTGTTTTTCTCTTTCTGACTTACTTCACTGTGTGTGACAGTCTCTAGGTCCAACCACATCTCTACAAATGACTCAGTTTTGCTCCTTTTTATGGCTGAGTTATATTCCACTGTGTATGAGCCACTTCTTCTTTATCCATTCATCTGTCGATGGGCATTTAGGTTGCTTCCGTGACCTGGCTGTTGTAAATAGTGCTGCAATGAACATTGGGGTGCATGTGTCTTTTCGAATTATGGTTTTCTCAGGGTATATGCCCAGTAGTGGGATTGCTGGGTCATATGATAATTCTATTAACATAGGAAGAACACTCTTTGACATAAGTCACAGCAAGATCTTTTTTGACCCACCTTCTAGAGTAGTGGAAATAAAAACAAAAATAAACAAATGGGACCTAATGAAACTTAAAAGCTTTTGCACAGCAAAGGAAACCATAAACAAGATGAAAAGACAACCCTTGGAATGGGAGAAAATATTTGCAAATGAATCAATGGGCAAAGGATTACTCTCAAAATATACAAGCAGTTCATGCAGCTCAATATCAGAAAAAACAAACAACCCAATCCAAAAATGGAAGGAAGACCTAAATGGACATTTCTCCAAAGAAGACATACAGATGGCCAAGAAGCACATGAAAGGATGCTCAACATCACTAATTATTAGAGAAATGCAAATCAAAACTACAATGAGGTATTACCTCACAGAACGTCCATCATCAAAAAATCTACAAACAATAAATGCTGGAGAGGATGTGGAGAAAAGGGAACCCTCTTGCACTGTTGGTGGGAATGTAAACTGATACAGTCACTATGGAGAACAGTATGGAGGTTCTCTGTTTCTCTTAATAAGCAAATAACAAGCATATCACTTTTTCCTCATCCAGAGTGTTTATGGAGTTGATAAGCAGAACAGTCAAGGATGGAATATAATGGTATATGCTGTGAGCCTTTTTTCCAAGTGATATTGATTCATGTGTCTATACCATTTTAGATTAAGACATTTGCTAATTTTAATATAATCTAGAATTAATTAGAATCCAATTATATTTTTCCATCTTATTATCCAGGATATTATAATAGTCTATTGCTAATACTTGGCTATGTTCATTTATACCAGCTGTTTCTATTCTAATGGTTTACCAGGAGCCCTATCAAATTATTTGAGTAAAATTATGTACACTCAATTATCTCCAAAGTAGTTTCAGTGGGATAATTTTCCAAGGTAATTGACATTGTAGTGATTTTGAATTATTTAAAATAGTTTTCTACAATTAGAGAGTCTTCACCTGTTCCTTAAAATATAGATATAAATATACGGTTAAAGATCAGTGTTAATGTGTGTGTGTATGTGTACACGTGTATATGTGTTTATGTATAAAAAAATTTAGATGTATACACTTAAGCCAACTTTATTTATAAAATTTTAATTTTGAAAATAGAAATTTGACTGTTTATAGTATTATAGTTCTAATCCTGGAAAATTTTCATGGCTCAAGTAGTGAAAGTAGCTTAAGTAGTGAAGAACTGTATTTCTGTCACTTTTCTGCCTTCTAGTGTCATCCATGTTCTAATTTTATATCATAGTGAATACACAGCCCTCTTGCCTTCGAGGGAAGCTCAGGTAGCAAGGAAGTGAGTTGAATTTCCAAATCAAAGTATAGGCTGTTTTAATCTTCTACCTTCACCTCTCAGTTTCTTTCCAAATGGACTGTTAGAAAGTAGAATTGAAAATTATGTGTATTGCAGTAATACTGAATCCCTGGCTTTCTGTGGGGTATTTGGAAAACTCATTGTCAGTAAGTACTAAACTTTGCCTGGGTGTTTTATTAAATGCTGGGCCATGACAAGTACTCAGTGAGAAATGCTTGAACAAATGGTGCCAGGTTGATGTCCACTGGCAATGGCATAAATTGTCCAACTTCCTTATCTTTGTTTCTGCAGCTTCTTTCCCTTATCAAAGAGAGAGAGAGACCCATCCATTTTACAAACAGAAGATGGTCATAGGGTAAAACAAAATTAGCGTGTATGCCTATAATTGCTCAATCATCTCACCCCTCCAAAATCACTGCAAATGACTCCTTTTCTTTGTAGGAGTAATTGCGCACCTGCTTTTCAAAACACAAAAGCTGGTTTTGCCTTTGTGCATAAAGCGTGATTTGGGGATCATGCAACCACATATTTACATTATCAAATGGCAAACTGCAATTTATTTTACGTTCATGGATTCTTTGTTCTTCCTCACCCAACAGTCACGTAAATAATGCCAAAAGCACTGGTGCCTGTCTGACACTGGGGGTGGGGGGTTAGGTTTAGTTTGTATCAAGGGCACATGGCAGAGTAATGAATACACATGATTCTAGGACATTCTGAAAATACCTCCTATTTATCTGGTACATGCTAAAGCCATTTTTAGAATCTTTTCCCCATCTACCCACCTTGTGCACATTACAATTTGTATTCCCTGGGGAGAAAAGAAGTATAAGGTTTCTTGTTGATGATCCAAGAAATGTGAATAACGTCTTCAGCAGATGGTTCGCACATTTCATTCTGAAATATCTTATAGTGACAAATAACAAAATGTATATAATTAGCTCTATGCAGATGGCACGCCAAGTGTTGATATTCATCTCTGCAGACTTTTTTACAAAGACACTATTTTAAGAGTTAAGATTCAGAGACAGCCCATGAACCCTCTAAAGAGGAACTAGGCAGGGTTTTACAAAAAGGATCATGGCTATCAAGTAAGACTTTTCTGGTCCAAGTTTCCTGTCCTATACCCATTTTGTACTCCATGGGGAGGAAACTTCACAGTGAGTTGTGTCTACACACACCTAACTGGACTGTTCTGACCGATTTGGCCGAGGCATGTACTGGTGAGTTTAGGGGTCTGTGTTTACTGCTTTAAATAATAGCACTCTTCTTTCTTTTCCGCCATCCAGCCAAGCCTTTGAACCTACTGTTCTCTTCACCAAGAATGCTCTGCTCTCAGATCATTTCATGGCCGGAGCCTCTTATCAATTAGGTTTTAGCTTAAATGTCACCTCCTCAAAAATGCTTTCCCTGATGATCCACAACTTCCTATTCCTTCCCATTACACTCATATTTTCATTGTTTATTTTTCTTTTAGTTTTTATTACTATACTTGAGATAAGTGATAAGGGAGAACCTTGACCATCTGGTTCACTGCCATATCCCCAGCCTAGATCTATTGCAGTACATGGCATGTGAGAGTCCTTAAATATTATTTACATAAATGACTTTTGTAACTCACTCCTCACTCATCAAAGTAATCAAAAGGTTTAAGCCAATACCTTTTTCTGTATTTGTCCAGTATTAGTATACACAGCTGAAGTTAACACATTGAGCTAATATTATCTCTGCCATAAAGATTTTATTACTTTTTTTTTTCAATATTTGCTTTCATTTAGTTTGATAGCTACATATGGTAGGCAGAGATTGTGCAGACCAGGACAGCATATAAATAGAAAACAGAGTTTGACATACTTGTTTATTTTCTTTTATAGTTTTCCAGCAAATAGGTATCATGTCAGTTTAACTTATTTATACATTGTCTACCTCGAGGCCATGTGCCTAACAGTTACAATGTGGTATTAATGACATACTGGATATATTGGAAAGGAAAAGTGTTGTTGTAATGAAGAGATTGGATTTCATTTCCATTTTGCTTCTTTTGTAAATTTATTATTATGATTAAAAAATATTCTCTGCCTGTGCTCAATAATCTATATATAAGAAAATATTTTTAATGTAATATGTTTCTGGATTGGTGGGGCTAATGAAAAGAATGTAATCCAGAGAAATAGAAGCACGCATTATTCTGCTTTTATTTTGAATTAATCTTTTACAGAATAGTGTCTCTGTGTTTCCATTTTGGAGAGACTGTATTTTCTCAAAAATTGTCATATGTTTCATGAGACTCACTGCTTAAAATAATTATTTTCCCATCTTAGTCCACTGAACTTTTGAGAATTCTGTTTCTTTAAAGCAATTTGAGTGTTTGTCTTGATTCATAATCTTGTTCCAGCTCTCCAATATTTGCACCTCTGGTTTTAAGCAGGAACAGTTGAAAATTTTGAGAACTCACTCAGTAAAACATAAACAACAGGTTTAAAGTACCAGAATGGAACATTACCTTCTTCCCCAGTGTCTTTTTAATTGTTAAATTTAAATGCGTTAGACTGAGTATCCATAAAATGCAATGATTGCCTCAGTTGGGATTCTGCTATTTTCCAGTTTCTTCACATATTTTTAAAAAATACAGCTGTTTTGTTTGTAAAGATGTTGTAGGTTCTATGTATTTTCTCTATTCTCTAAACTTTTAGTGCACAAGGGGATCCTTATAATAGCCTTGTTTTCAACTCTCATTGCAAAATGTTGGGCATATTAAAGTCATCAAATCTCTAAACTCTTAGTCTACATGGATTCTAGTGGGTCTCAAACTGCTGTGAATGGAGAACAGCTGATCCTAACTGCTCCCTAATGGAAGGGCTTCCTGGAAAGCAGGTTTCTACATGGGAACACTTCAGAAGCCATAGGGAGCCCAGCAAATGGAGGCGAAAACAATAGCATCACATCTGAAGTCTCAAACGCTAGAGTAACACGAGTCAGTTTCCAGGTCTCAGGCCACTTTGGGTGCTGAATTGTGATCAAGGCTGTGTATTCTAGCTTGGTAAAAGACACACACACACACACACACACACACACACACACACACACACACACTAGACTAGAACTTAACACTAAATGTTTTGCTTTAAGCAAAAGAAAGAAAACATTACTAATTTCTATGAAAGCAAACATGAGTAAGTTACTAATTTCTTCTCCTACCTTTATGGATATCCAATTTAATTCATTTTCTCCTCATCTCTGTCATAAATTCAGGTCCAACTCCAGGGTCATTTTCTCCTTGAAGTCTTTTAAGTCAATCATGACCAGCATAAGATGCATTTAAAGAATCTGTTTGCCTTCCTCCACTGATGAACTTAGAAATTAACAGAGCCTTCAGAGGATCCATTTGAGTGATAAAATGGAGACTGTCCCTCAGTTTTCACTTGGTAAAAGAAGCTTCTGAAATAATACAGATTTCACTTTTTTTTTCTAACATGAAGTCTAATTGACTGTCTTCTTTCTATATAGATAGAGGGCTATGTGATGACAGGTACAGAAGACACCACCTCTTCTCAGATAAATTTATTTTAATTAGAAAAGATTTAGGTCTAATATTATGGTATTGACCCTAAGTGCAAAAGAGCACAGAGGAGGAAGAGACTAATGTGGTTTCAAACAGAGCTAGGAGACTCAGAGAAGACAAAGGCCCTTGAGTAGAATACACAGAATACACAGGTCATCATTTCAATTTTAAGGGACCATCAGACAAGCCCAAACTGAGGGACATTCTTCAAAGAATAACTGCCCTCCACCCTTTGAGGCTACCAATAGCATGAAAGATCAAGAAAGGGTGAGGAACTTTTGTAGATTAAAGAAGACTAAACAGATACAACTGAGTGGTCCAGGATTATTTTTTGCTTATAAAGGGTATAACTGGCGAATTTAGAATAATACCTGCAGATTAGATGCTATATTGTGTCAATGTGAATTTTCTGACTTTGATAATTATATTATGATTGTGTTAGAGTTGTCCTGTTGTTAGGAAATTTACACTAAAGTATTTAGAAGGAAATGGGTAAGATACCAGCCACTTACTCTCAAATGTTTCAGAAAAAAAAAAAATGTATGTAGACAGGGAAAATGGAAGGGAGAAAGGTAGAGAGAAAGAAAATAAGTTTGGAAAAAATGTTAAAAGTAATGGTAAAAGGTACAGTACAGGGATGCTCTGTGAGCTATTTATTAACTTTTCTGTGAGTTTGAAACTCTTCCAAAATAGGAAGTTAAAGACCTGGCTCTCTGTTCTGAATCCTTCTCTTAGAGCTGAACCACAAAGGAGAGGGCTGGCTTCTCTGGTGGGTGATACGCCTGACCCACCTGATTTCTCTTCCTAACTGTGGCAGTTTTTCTAAACCCTTCTTAAACATTGAAGAAAGTATACTTTGAATCTACAATCTCTTAAGTTAATGATCTCTCTCAGTTTATTTACAACACTTGGCATTTCAGAGGTGCTAGGATTAGTATATTATTTTTCTACATTTATATTTTATATTTAGGAGGTTATGCTTTTGATTTTTAAAATCTATATATGCCCTTCCAATATTCCCAAAACATTTAAGGTGACTTGCCATTAAGGGTAGACAAGAGAAGCTATAGGAGGCAAATTACACCTATGTTGTTTCCACTATGTGTTAGGCACTATGCTGAACACATTGTTTATAAATTTATTACTCATAATAATACTGTGATATAGTATATGTATTACTGATGAGAAAAGAGGTTTAGAGAGGTTGTGAAATTTTTCCAAGTTCTAACAGCTAGTGAATGGTAGAGTCAGAATTTGAACCAATGATTGTCTAGTTTCAAGTTCAATCTCTTTTTACTGCTGTGCTGCTCTCCACATATCACATACCTCTACATAAATTAAAGATAAAAGTCCATTTAGTGAAGACAGAATGGGTAGAAAATATTATATAAACATTGGATACGTGAGTGATATAATTGCAAAAATAAAAAGATCTTTTCATTCATGCAAAAAAGGAAGGATAACAGTGTATCCGGAGAGATAAATGACCGACTGGAACCAAATCCTAAGAGTTTTCAAGATTTTGGTGTTCTCTACCTCTAGCATTCCAGGACTTAGAGGACATGCTGGTTTTCAAATGCTTCCTGATTTAAACTACTTTTAATAGAAATTGGAAATTATTTTTATTTCAGGATTTTACCACACACCCTGAAAAAGATGCACGTATGAGGCATGTGCCAAGCTCTTTCAGCACTGGAAAATAATGGTCTAGAAACTGGTATGACTCTTAAAGGAGAAAATTTTAAGTAATCTCTGGTGAGCCAAACCTAAATATCATTTCTGAGAGAACTGACCAAAAGAGAACTGTAATAAAGGACAGAAATGGGGATCCAGCCATTATTTATTTGGGGATCCTCAGTTCAGATCTGTAAGGTGTTTTCTCAACTCCCGTTAACCTGTCCCCATCCATATGCATGATTTCATGAGTCGATGAATCATAAGTGTATTTACTCAATGCAGTATTCACTTACTATCTTCCAGGCATTGTTGTAGGTAGTGAGGTTATGTAAGTGAACAAGACAGATAAATATTTTTAGGGCTTATATTCTTAAAAAGGAGCAAAATAAACCATTGGAGAAGGTCGTGTCATATTTTGGCAAGTGTGCTATGTGTGGCATATGAAGCTGAACAACATGAAAGGACTATGGGTGTCCAGGAAAGGCCTCTCTGAATTAGCTGATGGTTATTGTACAACTTGACACACTGTGGGTTCCATCTAAGCCGAGGAGGAACCAGGTTCAGCAGGTGGAATGATAGGTGCAAAAACCATGAGACAAGCAAGTTCTCGGTGTTTCCTAGGAAAAGAAAGAAAGCCAGTCAAGCAGGGTTATATTGAATGAGGATAAAAAAGGTAGAAAATAATGTCAGCAAATTAGGAACAGCCATGATAGGCTTTGGTAGGTAGTGTGGATTGTGTTCTAAATACGATGGGCAGTCATTGGAGGGTGTTAAACTGGGATATTATATGATCTATTATATATTTTAAAGTGATCTTTTTGGCTTCTCTTGGGAAGTGGATTATAGAAAGACAAGAGTAGAATAGCTGAGAGGATGTGGTAGGTTATGACAGTAATCTAGCTGTAGCAGTGGAAACGAGGGGACAGATTTACATTTTGGGGGTAGAGTAGTCAGGTAGGATGGACTGACTGATGGATTAGAAGAGAATGAGGAAATCAAGGACGACCATCTAAATTTTTGGCTTAAATAACTGGGTGGATGCTTGTGCCATTATGTAAGAAAATGACCTTACTAAGGTGTTAGGTTTTTTCCCTTCTGCTCCATTGGGTCATTTAAATGGCAAAAATTTCCAGAAGCATCAAATGACTTTTTTCCTAGCATATATGTTTCATCAAAAAATCATAGTACCAGTCTTTTCTAATATTATATAAATAAAATAAGAAAAGCTTGCATGTGTTATTTTTGAGGCTTAATTGATACCAAATTAAAGATGATGTTGATATTAAGAATTAATTTTTTAAAAAAGAATTTAAAAAAAAATTAATTTTAGGACTTTCTAAGTGTAGTATTCAATCACAGACAAATAGTGACCCATAGATTAAAAAACATTGATGACTATCCAACATCCAAAACTATGTCTGGTACTATGTCAAAAAATAAAAGTTTTTGAAGAAATGTATGAATTAAGCGATCAAATGCTTCCCAAGAAATGTGCTATGAAATCTGGGAAGCCCCATGATATCGTCTTTGAATAACTATAGCAAATGACCAGAAAGGAGGAAATCCATTTCCTAGAAACTCTAAGTTGAGTGTCAAGGCTCTTAAAATAAAGTGAAATATTTCATCCTCCTGCTGCAGGAACAGATAGAGGCAACATCTCTTCCTTAAGTATTGACAGCCACAGTTTTGTGAAAACTGTAGCAGGATCAACAAGGTTCTACTGAGATTGTTTTGAAGACTTTAGGCTTAGCAGGACTACAGAGGATGCTCAGAGCAGCAGGTGTTCTCAGGGGGACCCTGACCCAAACTATGTATTTTGGGCTGGGTCAGTCTCAATGGCAGTCTGAGTTCTGACTAGTTTCTTTAAGCTCTTGTTGCTGAATTTATTTTGTTATCCTCGAATTTGTAACCAAATAAGGCTTTGCATAAAGTCATTAGACCATAGTCTTTGTATAATTAAGCCCAGTCTTTGTCTAAGTTTATTTATACAAATATACTACTTTACACGGTAAATACTTAGACTTAGTTTTTTATATAAGGTCGTTAGAACTTTAGGTTTGAAAGTATGCCCTTCGTTTTTTTGTTGTTTTTTTGTTTTTTTGCCATTAACCTGTTTATTCTCCTGCTGCTTATTTTGCTTTTGCTGTTGTCTGTGTATATGTACAATCTGTTTTTATATATTTTTGTTGTTTCCTGGGTTTTATAATGTATAAGAGAATCTTTCACAGGGAATAAGTGGAGGAATAAGCCAAGTAAGTCTCAATTCTTAAGCAAGCCAGCTCTGAGGACTAATGGTTTATTAGACTGGTGACCAATTCATGAAAAGTTAGTTGGTCAAACTTTACCCTGGGTGACCTAAAAGTCTTTCATGAAAATCCTCCCTTTTTCGTCAATTTGTGAAAGAAGTTTCCTTTGTTTACTCTGCATTCCAGCATAAACACCATAAGATTGTTGATCATATGGTCCCTTCCAAGCCTCTGCTTGGTTTGGGAACACAAGACATTATTTGTAAGCACATACTATTCACCAGTCTTAGTGGCCTTTATTTCTTGTCTGTTTTTGGTTTTTCTGTGTCAGAGTAACAACCTCCTATTGGAAGATCTTGCTTCCCCAAACCACTATATAAAATTAGCAGTCTGTTTTTCCTGATCAGCATAGCTCTCCCTTATTATAAAGATCATTAATTTGCCTTTTTATTTTAGATATTGAGAGGTGTTCTCATAATCCTTTGACAATTCTGGGTTTGTCACTGTCTGGAATATAAAGACAAAGATAAATTTACTGCTTATTAGAGTAAGGCAGAATTGTGTTTGTCAGATACAGTCTACCCAATGAGAGAACCCTGTTAATTTTATACAGGGTTTTGAGAAGCATGGAGTTTGGGGATACGTAGATTTTCAGAGATTCAAATGGTTTGACCACATCTATATATGTGTGGTAACTGTTGATTGGTTGGCCTTGAATAGTGTGTTTATTGGAATGAGTTCATTCCTGATTGTCTGACATCCAAAACCAAAAAGCTCTCACTGACTGGCTTGTAAAAGTGTTCACAAGACACAAGACAGATTTTCAGTAACTGATGAATAGGTTTAAAACCAGTTCTGGGGGCTAATTGTTGACATAGCTGTGGGACAGTCAGTCATTTCCTAGGAGTGTGGGAACCTCTCTTTGTTTTCAGACCCTGTTCTCTTTCTCATTCAACCAAAGTTGCTTCTATCAAGAGAAGGGTTTCTCAACTTCAGCATTACTGATATTTTGTATCAGATAATTCTTTGTTGCATATATTTGTGGTGGGGAGGCTGTTCTGTGTATGGTAGGATATTTAACAGTGTTTCTGGCCTCTACCTAATAGATGCCAGTGGCACCACCTTCCCACCAGTCATGGCAACTAAAAATGGGCTCTAGACTTTGCCAAATGTCCCTGGTGGGGTTGGGGACTCAAGGCAAGGTCACCCAGATAAAAAACTATGGGTTTAGAGATGAGTGTCTCTAGTAAAGCCTAGACTTCAGAAAGGGACCACTAAAGGCTAAATTGGAAGGGTCAGATCTTAAAGAGGAAAAGTGTGAAGACAAGAATAATAAACCGGAGTATGCAAAGGACTGTGTAACATACAGGACAATTCATGTTTTCCGGTGGTTTTGTGAGGAAGCTGTCTACTTCGTGTCATCATCTTGTTGCAATGATCTTGAATAAGCAGTAAATTTCCGCAGACTGTCTGCTCGGGGAGGGTCACTGAAACCTCTACTTATCTAAAGGGAGTAACTTTCCAGTTCTAATACAAGGTCCCTTCCATTTTTTTCCCAGAGAATTGGGTCTGACAAGGACAATAATATTTGAGTAAGAGGAAAAGCCTGCATAATTCAAATCTGTGAATAAATGTTCCAGTTAAATATGTCCTTATATCACTGGATACATATGTTGGAACGTTTTCGGTAGAGATCACAAATCTAATGGGCTTTTGTTTTGTTTTTGCCACTGTGAATGTTTTGGATTTTTATCGGGACATGATTCAATCAATACAGAAAATCAACAATAGATATATATCTATAAACAATAGATAGAAGCAATTAATAAAATCCACTTGGAGATACTCAGAGGATCCCTTATAGCATGATTCTAATCCATGCTTCACCTTTATAAGGATACAAAAGTATATAACATTCTATAAAATTTATAAAAGATTAAAGTTATGTGAGGTCCTGCCACTCAGATAAAATAGCTGCTGACATTGGTTATGATTCTTTCTGTCCTTGCTCTATGTTCACACCCATACATACATGCATTAAATTTTATGTAGATGGAATCATATGTCTTGGACAACTTGTCATGTCAAAAGTGTATTATGTACGTGTGTGTATGTATAATCAAGGTATCTAAACATTTTTCTATTGTATATTTGTACCATAATTTAAATGGTTAGCTATCTATTGATGGGCATGCAAGTTTTTTATATAATATTTTTACTAAAATCATAATACAATAAATATATGTTTATGTCTTTTTATAGATATTACTACAGGGCCAAAATTTCTATGCATTGAAATTTTGATTCATATTGCCAACATGGCCCTCAGAATTCCCTAACACTTGTACTGAGCTAGTAGTCCTAAAAAGTTGCAAGCTGATACACTTGGGCCATGAGTGATTAAGGGCAGTTTGACTTACTCAGGGGCATTTATGTTTTCAAGGAAGACACCTGGAGAATGGAATGAGTTAATTCAAAAGGAAAGAAATATTTAAAATATGATTTGTAGGAAATCCTTCTAAAGTCCCACAACAGAAATTACAATTCAGGCCAGGTAGGAAATTCATACATTTATAAGGGCTGAGAAATATGGTATTAGTGTAAAGCTGGAAGGATTAGGTAATCATTCCCTTTTTAACTTGTATGCTTTCCTCAAGGAATTGGTTAGGACCTTTGATTACTAGCTTCTATTTTAATTACAGGGATAATAAGTGGGTATGAAGTGATTTAGGCATTCAGAATACATAGAACCCTTTTTGAAATAATAATTTATATAGTTAATCTTTTAATTTTACCTTGATATAATGCTTATATAGCTAGACATCTCCTGATTAACCCCTGGGAGAAATTCAAAAAAGAATAAAAAAGAAACCATTATTATGAGGTGAGTAAACATAAAGGAGAGGGTGAAGAGAGAACTGTTTTCTGTGGGTGTGTGGTAAAAGGGTAGAAAG